>NC_086448.1:453768923-454116423 GCF_028390025.1 Pseudophryne corroboree
AAAGCAAAAATTATTACACAAAGCAAACTTGGATAAATAGAAATCCAAGCCATGCATTCAAAGTGAAAAAATTTACTTACTGCAGCCTCCAAAACAGTTCCACACAACAACCAGGTTCAGAATGATCTAACAGAACTCTGAAGCTGGTATTTTTATTCTTCCTGATAATGACCTCACTTCCTATAAACAGGGGTTCTAGTTATTAAATTAATTTAAAGATATTACTTAAATAACAATATTAATATTTCAAAAAAGTAGTGATTATTTGCCTCCTGAGATTTAAAGCAATAACCCAAAAAAGAAAGGGAAAGAAGACTACTATCTTTATCAATGGTAATTAATTGTTCCCCAAATAGCCCACAGCTGTTTTAAAAAACTATTCCCTATCTGCGCTCCACTTCCTGATCAGTGGAACGCATAATAGGAATAAACACACCCTGTGTGTGTCTCCCTTCCTCATCTATGGACCGCATACGTCTTCTAAAATACAACACGTGTGTACCGCCATCTCTCACGGCGGAAGACACCCCTCACTGGCAGCGTACATCAGGGAAACATTACGTGTGTACCGCCCTCCCTTACAATGGATCACACCTCCCGGAAGTGTGACGCGTGTGCTCCATTATCAGTCACATCAGGAGCGCACATCCCGCCGGAAGTGCGTCACATGCGTTCCACCACCGTCCGCAGTGGAATGCATAGTCTTTTTAATTCAAATATGGGACATAGTCACATCCCACCGGAAGTGCGTCATATGCATTCCACCATCGTCTTCGGTGGAGTGCAAGGTATAATACCAAAGTATATTTGAAATACATTAAGCAAACAGCGCAGTACATTTATGTTTATTCTATCCATAGTGCATCCATATTATAAAGGGTAATAGCATTTAACAAGTCTTTTCCCTAAATATTTGCACCAGCATTATTAAAAACTTATAGCTACAAAATAATATTTATGCAAGAATTAAAAGAATACTAATTTCCACCAAAAAAATCACTAGAGGCTGGATGCAGTTGCAAATAATCAACATACTATAAATAGTATAGATTTATTGCACATATATCTACAAATGATTTTATCCCTCCTAGATTGGAGTACTTTAATCCCCCTACAACAGCGATAGCCAACCTGTGGCTCTTGAGCCACATGCGGCTCTTTCTTTCTTCAAATGTGGCTCCTAACACACAAAGTCACATGACCACAATAGATCCGATAACCACTGCTCTCCAGAAAAACACGCAGCAGCACTACTACAGGGACTTAGAACTGAGGGAGCCAGATACTAGAGATGAGACACCCCCCAGCAAACAGAGGACACATAAGGGGCTGCTGCAGTGGCAAGAATTGGGGGAAGCTGAAGTGACACATGAGGGTGCTGGCTGAAGTGACAGGAGGGTGCTGGCTGAAGTGACAGGAGCGTGCTCTTTTGAGTGACAAGAGGGTGCTGGTTGGAGTGACAAGAGGGTGCTGGTTGGAGTGACACATGGGGGAGCTGAAGTGTATTATGTGAATCTGGATTTTTCTATATATTTTATGTGGATCTGGCTTTTACAATTATTTTATGTGGAAGTGGCTTTTTCAATGTATTTTATGTTGGATCTGGCCTTTTCAATGTATTTTATACCAGGGGTGTGGCCTAGAAGGCACAAGGCCACACCCTATTTTTGCATGTCCACCTTCGGCTCGATGTCGGCTCTTTGACGTACCTAACACATTTTTTTGGGCTCTTTGTCTCTGACTGGTTGGCCACCCCTGCCCTACAATATTTCTCACATCAAAAATAATGAATGTCAAATGTCATTTAGGCAATCAATAGCCCCAATGCAGATACTAAAGATAATAAATGTCAAATGTCATTGAGGTAATTGATAGCCTCAATGCAGGTGCACAAGAGAGGTATACATCTGCAAGAACATTTATTCCTCCTAAATGCAGAGCTTTAACAACCCCTGCAATATACCTTATATCAAATTAGTACATCATTAATACAATAACCCAAAAAAGTATTCTCCAGAACTAGAGATGAGCGGGTTCGGTTCCTCGGGATCCGAACCCCCCCGAACTTCACCTATTTTACACGGTTCCGAGGCAGCCTCGGATCTTCCTACCTTGCTCGGTTAACCAGAACGCACCCGAACGTCATCATCCCGCTGTCGGATTCTCGCAAGATTCGTATTCTATATAAGGAGCCACGAGTCGCCGCCATTTTCACTCGTGCTTTGGAGATTGAACGGAGAAGATGTGGCTGCGTTCTCTCCCTGAAAAGCTCCGTAATC
Organism: Pseudophryne corroboree; assembly: GCF_028390025.1. NCBI lineage: Eukaryota > Metazoa > Chordata > Amphibia > Anura > Myobatrachidae > Pseudophryne > Pseudophryne corroboree. The sequence goes on from NC_086448.1 coordinate 453,771,203, forward strand.
TGTGCTCAGTGTGCTGAAAATATCTGTGCTCAGTGTGCTGCAAATAATCTGTGCTCAGTGTGCTGAAAAAATCTACGTTCTCTGCCTGAAAACGCTCCATATCTGTGCTCAGTGTGCTGTAAATATCTGATCAGTGTGCTGCATTGTGGGGACTAGGGACCACCAGTATATAATATATATACTTTTCTATAGCTTCTATACTGCTTGTCAGGACACATGGTCACAGTTACACCGCTCTGTACTACTACTGATATATAGTAATATAATTACAGTTACACCGCTCTGTACTGATATATACAACAATTTTAAATCATTTTCTATAGCTTCTATACTGCTTGTCAGGACACACATGTGTCACAGTTACACCGCTCTGTACTACTACTGATATACAGTAATATATATACTTTTCTATAGCTTCTCTACTGCTTGTCAGGACACATGTGTCACAGTTACACTGCTCTGTACTGATATATATACAATAATATATATACTTTTCTATAGCTTCTATACTGTTTGTCAGGACACATGGGTCACAGTTACACCGCTCTGTACTGATATATACAACAATTTTAAATCATTTTCTATAGCTTCTATACTGCTTGTCAGGACACACGTGTCACAGTTACACCGCTCTGTACTACTACAGAGTACGCTCTGTACTACTGTTGAAGTACACCAGGATGAGGATATGGGTGTTGCTGGCGCTGAGGAGGAAATTGACAAGGAGGATTCTGATGGTGAGGTGATTTGTTTAAGTCAGGCACCCGGGGAGACACCTGTTGTCCGTGGGACGAATATGGCCATTGACATGCCTGGTCAAATTACCAAAAAAATCATCTCTTCGGTGTGGAATTATTTCAACAGAAATGCGGACAACAGGTGTCAAGCCATGTGTTGCTTTTGTCAAGCTGTAATAAGTAGGGGTAAGGATGTTAACCACCTAGGAACATCCTCCCTTATACGTCACCTGGAGCACATTCATCAGAAGTCATTGACAAGTTCAAAAACTTTGGGTGACAGCGGAAGCAGTTCACTGACAACTAAATCCCTTCCTCTTGTACCCAAGCTCCTGCAAACAACACCACCAACTCCCTCAGTGTCAATTTCCTCCTTAGACAGGAACGCCAATAGTCCTGCAGGCCATGTCACTGGCAAGTCTGACGAGTACTCTCCTAACTGGGATTCCTCCGATGGATCCTTGAGTGTAATGCCTACTGCTGCTGGAGCTGCTGTTGTTGCTGCTGCTGGGAGTCGATCGTCATCCCAGAGGGGAAGTCGGAAGACCACTTGTACTACTTCCAGTAAGCAATTGACTGTCCAACAGTCCTTTGCGAGGAAGATGAAATATCACAGCAGTCATCCTGCTGCAAAGCGGATAACTCAGGTCTTGGCAGCTGTGGTGGTGTTAAACGTGTGTCCGTTATCCACCGTTAATTCACAGTGAATTAGAGAATTGATTGAGGTACTGTGTCCCCGGTACCAAATACCATCTAGGTTCCATTTCTCTAGGCAGGCGATACCGAGAATGTACATAGACGTCAGAAAAAGAGTCACCAGTGTCCTAAAAAATGCAGTTGTACCCAATGTCCACTTAACCACAGACATGTGGACAAGTGGTGCAGGGCAGACTCAGGATTATATGACTGTGACAGCCCACTGGGTAGATGTATTGCCTCCCGCAGCAAGAACAGTAGCAGCGGCACCAGTAGCAGCATCTCACAAACGCCAACTCGTTCCTAGGCAGGCAGACAAATTTCAGCACGTCTCATGTTTTGCACATACATTGAATTTGGTGGTGCAGAATTTTTAAAAAAACGACAGGGGCGTGCAAGAGATGCTGTTGGTGGCCCGAAGAATTGCGGGCCACTTTTGGCATTCAGCCACCGTGTGCTGAAGACTGGAGCACCAGCAAACACTCCTGAACCTGCCCCGCCATCATCTGAAGCAAGAGGTGATAACGAGGTGGAATTAAACCCTCTATATGCTTCAGAGGATGGAGGAGCAGCAAATGGCCATTCAAGCCTATACATCTGCCTACGATATAGGCAAAGGAGGGGGAATGCACCTGACTCAAGCGCAGTGGAGAATGATTTCAACGTTGTGCAAGGTTCTGCAACCCTTTGAACTTGCCACACGTGAAGTCAGTTCAGACACTGCCAGCCTAAGTCAGGTCATTCCCCTCATCAGGCTTTTGCAGAAGAAGCTGGAGAGATTGAAGGAGGAGCTAAAATGGAGCGATTCCACTAGGCATGTCTGACTTGTGGATGGAGCCCTTAATTCGCTTAACCAGGATTCACGGATGGTCAATCTGTTGAAATTAGAGCACTACATTTTGGCCACCGTGCTTGATCCTAGGTTTAAAGCCTACATTGTATCTCTCTTTCCGGCAGACACAAGTGTGCAGAGGTGCAAAGACCTGCTGGTGAGACACTTGTCAAGTCAAGCGGAACGTGACTCGTCAACAGCTCCTCCTTCACATTCTCCCGCAACTGGGGCTGCGAGGAAAAGGCTAAGAATTCCGAGCCCACCCGCTGGCGGTAATGCAGGACAGTCTGGAGCGAGTGCTGACATCTGGTCCGGACTGAAGGACCTGCCAATGATTACTGACATATCGTCAGGGCCGTTTCTAGACAATTTGGCTCCCAGTGCGAGATTTAAAAATGCGCCCCCCCCCCCCCATTGCTATAAAAAAAAAATTGTGTGCCCCCCCCCCCCATATAGCCAGAAAAAAAGCATGTGCGCACCGAAGGCGCACGCGCTCCCGACAAGGCTGTGTGGCCTGATTGAAATGGGCGTGGTCTCATTACAGTGGGCGTGACCTCGTCTGATATCACACCCACCACAGGGGAAAAAAATAAAAATAAAAAAGTCCCCTTTTTACACATTACACCAGGCAAGTGTCCCCATATTACACAGCGCGGCAGGCAGGTGTCCCCATTTTACAAAGTGCGGCAGGCAGGTGTCCCCATTTTACACAGTGCGGCAGGTATCCCCATTTTACACAGTGCGGCAGGTGCCCCCATTTTACACAGTGCGGCAGGTATCCCCATTTTACACAGTGCAGCAGGTGCCCCCATTTTACACAGTGCAGCAGGTGCCCCCATTTTACACAGTGCGGCAGGTGCCCCCATTTTACACAGTGCGGCAGGTATCCCCATTTTACACAGTGCGGCAGGTTTCCCCATTTTACACAGTGCGGCAGGTATCCCCATTTTACACAGTGCGGAAGGTGCCCCCATTTTACACAGTGCGGCAGGTATCCCCATTTTACACAGTGCGGCAGGTATCCCCATTTTACACAGTGCGGCAGGTGCCCCCATTTTACACAGTGCGGCAGGTATCCCCATTTTACACAGTGCAGCAGGTGCCCCCATTTTACACAGTGCGGCAGGTATCCCCATTTTACACAGTGCGGCAGGTATCCCCATTTTACACAGTGCGGAAGGTGCCCCCATTTTACACAGTGCGGCAGGTATCCCCATTTTACACAGTGCGGCAGGTATCCCCATTTTACACAGTGCGGCAGGTGCCCCCATTTTACACAGTGCGGCAGGTGCCCCCATTTTACACAGTGCAGCAGGTATCCCCATTTACACAGTGCTGCAGGTATCCCCATTTTACACAGTGCGGCAGGTATCCCCATTTTACACAGTGCGGCAGGTATCCCCATTTTACACAGTGCGGCAGGTGTCAAGTGGGGGGAGGGAGGGAGGGAGAGAGGGAGAGAGAGAGAGAGAGAGAGAATACTTACAACTTGCCGCTCTTCGGGTCCCTCCTCTGTCGATGGTTATCTCCAGTCCTCCGGCTCCTCTCCTCCCTCTCTCTCCCCCGGAGCGCTCCTGCTCGGGGGGCGGGGCTTCGCGAAATGACGCGTTTGCGTTGTGACGTCACGACGCAAACGCGTCATTTCGCGAAGCCCCGCCCCCCGAGCAGGAGCGCTCCGGGGGAGAGAGAGGGAGGAGAGCAGTGGTCACAAAGTGCCGCGGCGGGCGCCCCGTGCGGTTGCACGGCTCGCCCGCCGCTAGAAACGGCACTGCATATCGTCTACTGTCACTGCATATGATTCTGTCACCATTGAAAGAATGGTGGAGGATTATATGAGTGACCGCATCCAAGTAGGCACGTCAGACAGTTCGTACGTTTACTGGCAGGCAAAAGAAGCAATTTGGAGGCCCTTGCACAAACTGACTTTATTTTACCTAAGTTGCCCCCCCTCCAGTGTGTACTCCGAAAGAGTGTTTAGTGCAGCCACTAACCTTGTCAGCAATCGGTGTACGAGGTTACTTCCAGAAAATGTGGAGAAGATGATGTTCATCAAAATGAATTATAATCAATTGCTCCGTGGAGACATTCACCAGCAATTGCCTCCAGAAAGTACACAGGGACCTGAGATGGTGGATTCCAGTGGGGACGAATTAATAATCTGTGAGGAGGGGGATGTACACAGTGAAAGGGGTGAGGAATTGGACGATGAGGAGGAGGTGGACATCTTGCCTCTGTAGAGCGAGTTTGTGCAAGGAGAGATTGATTGCTTCTTTTTTGGTGGGGACCCAAACCAACCAGTCATTTTAGCCACAGTCGTGTGGCAGACCCTGTCACTGAAATGATTGGTTTGTTAAAATGTGCATGTCCTGTTTATACAACATAAGAGTAGGTGGGAGGGCCCAAGGACAATTCCATCTTGCACCTCTTTTTTTATTTATCTCTGCATCATGTGATGTTTGGGGCTAATTTTTTTAAGTGCCATCCTGTCTGAAACTGCAGTGCCACTCCTAGATGGGCAAGGTGTTTGTGCCAGCCTCTTGGGTCGCTTAGCTTAATCATCCAGCGACCTCGGTGCAAATTTTAGGACTAAAAATAATATTGTGAGGTGTGAGGTGTTCAGAATAGACTGGAAATGAGTGTAAATTATGGTTATTGAGGTTAATAATACTATGGTATCAAAATAACCCCCAAATTCTATGATTTAAGATGTTTTTGAGGTTTTTTTTGAAAAAAAACACCCGATTCCAAAACACACCCGAATCCGACAAAACATTTTCAGGGAGGTTTTGCAAAAACGCGTCCGAATCCAAAACACGGCCGCGGAACCGAATCCAAAACCAAAACACAAAACCCGAAAAATGTCCGGTGCACATCTCTATCCAGAACCAGAATGAAAGATACATAAAGAAAGAGAGAGAGAAAGGAGAAGGGAAGATGTGGGGACATCATAAAAAGGAGACTATGTCAATACTTTAATTAAGTTCACTCGGTGTCAGAGTGTTGAGACTGTAAATCCAATAGGTCTCTCTTTTTGATATGACACTCTAAAAAATGTCTAGGCAAATTATGGCTTACTATTTTATTCTTAATGCTACGCATATGTTTCTGAATTCTTAATTTTGCCAAAGGTTTTTTTTTGCCGATATATGACAGGTTACAGGTACATGTAATTCTAAAAATTACAAACTCTGTATTACAGTTGACTGTCTACTTCACGGTGGTGGAACGCATGTGACGCACTTCCGGCGGGATGTGTGCTCCTGATGTGACTGATCATGGAGCGCACGCGTCACATTTTCGGGAGGTGTGATCCATTATAAGGGAGGGCGGTACACACGTAATGTCTCCCTGATGTACGCTGCCAGTGAGGGTGTGCTCCGCTGTGAGAGATGCCGGTACACATGTGTTGTATTTTAGATGACCTATGCGGTCCATAGTTGAGGAAGGGGGACACACACAGGGTGTGTTTATTCCTATTATGCATTCCACTGATCAGGAAGTAGAGCGCAGCTAGGGAATAGTTTTTTAAAACAGCTGTGGGCTATTTGGGGAACAATTAATTACAATTGATAAAGATAGTAGTCTTCTTTCCCTTTCTTTTTTGGGTTATTGCTTTACATCTCAGAGGAGGCAAATAATCACTACTTTTTTGAAATAGTAATATAGTTGTTTAAGTAATATCTTTAAATGAATTTAATAAATAGGACCACTGATTATAGGAAGTGAGGTCATTATCAGGATGAATAAATACCAGCTTTAGAGTTTTGTTAGATCATTCTGCACCTGGTTGCTGTGTGGAACTGTTCTGGACGCTGCAGTAAGTACATTTTTTCACTTTGAATGCATGGCTTGGATTTCTATTTATCCAAGTTTGCTTTGTGTAATAATTTTTGCTTTTTGGTATATTGTATATAAGTAACTGAGCTATGGATATAATAGATCTAGCCGTTACTATAAATAGGCACTTTTTATACACATTTAAGTAAGGATGAAATGTTTATAGGCATATAGCACTTTGTATATATCATTAAGTATACTATGTATTTATATCAATAACTATGTATATAAGCACTATGCACTTTATATGTAATTTGTAAGTAAGCATTTCATTTTGATAAGCACTCTTTTTTGTATATGCATATGTAATTGTATTGTTTGAGGAAACTGTCACTTTATATTTTATGTATTTTTGTTAAAGCACTTAGGATTTTATATTTGTTTGATATTTGTAAACAAGAAAAAATATCATTAAATGCTTTGTAGGGCACAATGTAAGCATCCTGTCCAGAAAATATCTATACAGAAAACTGCAAGCAGGCTAAACACAAAGGGGGTTATTCTGAGTTGATCATAGCTGTGCTAAATTTAGCACAGTTACGATTATTTACACTGACATGTGGGGGGGGGGGGGAGGCCCAGCACAGGGCTAGTTCGCCCCGCATGTTAGTGCCGCCCCCCCACAGAAGTGCAAATGCATCGCACAGCGGCGATGCCTTTGCACTTCAAGAGTAGATCCTGACCAGCGCAACTTTAGCATGCTGGCCGGGAGCTACTCATCGCTACCCAGTCCGCAGCGGCTTCGTGTGACGTCACGCAGCTGCCGTGGACCCCCCCACAACGGTCCAGCCTTGCCTGCGTTGGCCAGACCGCGCCCCTTAAACGGCATTGTTAATCCCCATCCCGCCTAGCGACCGCTTCTGCCTCTGAGGCGATCGTTAGGCAACAATGACTGCCATGCACCAATGCACTGCAGCGCTGGCGCATGCACAGTTCTGACCCGATCGCTGCGCTGCGAGAAACTGCAGCAAGTGATAGGGTCGGAATGACCCCTAAAGAGCTGAACATTCATAAGAGAAAGCTTTATGTTGCTTGGTATGTATTTTTGGAGTAAAGGATACCGTATCTGATAGCCCCCATAAATGTTTGAACATTAATTCAAAATCTTGTTTATAAGTGTCATTTCCCTCTAATCAATTTTGGGTGGACCGATTTAATCACATTTTAAATATATATATATATGGAATATGGATGTTGCCGCATGTGAAGTTTTTCCTTTTTCTTTTTGATATATGTTCTTCTCATCCTCTAATATGTAAATCTAAAAAGAATATAAAATCATTTAAATTTATACTTCTCTTATTAATCATCTTTTATGTTGTAGCGATACCATATGTTAACCCCTGAAGAAGTCATCTTGACAAAACGCGTTGGTTCAAATCAGTTATGGTCTTCTGCTCAGTTCACCACTACATCTTTTGAGCTCACACCTGTAAAGGTGAAGGTGATTGTTCCAACTGTTGAGACTGATGGATTTCCTGAACTGTATTGATATGTTATTTTAACTGTATATGTATATTTTAATAAAAAGCTTATTTGGTATCTCATCTAATTTTGGCCTTTGGCCATTTTTTTTTCAGGTGATCTCTTGGTGTGAGGGTATATTTACAGGTTTACAAAACAAATCATACCGTGGAGAAAATTCTCTGGACTATATATGGAACTAATAATTTGAATACAAGTATATTTTTAAGGCTATGTACTGAGCGCAATTGGTTTTTGTTTGTAAAATATATATATATATATATATATATATACAAAAATTGGATATGCAAGGGGAGCTAACTTTTATGTACTTAGATGGCTGTTTCTTATCTCCAAATTATGACCACAATTTGTAAAACGACTGTTTATTCATATGTTTGACAATGAACCACAGTTTATACAATTGCCATGTATGTTGTTTAAAAACAATATATCAATATTAAAAACATAACACTCTAAACATGAGTATTGTAGTTGATGTGATATTTCTTAATCCAATGACCTCTCTAAAGCGAATCATTGGATATTTGATGATCTCACAACCGTGAGTAACCCAGTGCGTTTCGTCCAATGGACTTCATCAGGGGTCTTAAACATCAAAGAGATTTGAATAACCTTATATGGTATGCAACAGTATGACGATGATGGTCTCACTGTACACAAGATCTGTATAAAACAGCAATGATAAAAATCAATTTGATTGAGCTTTTCAGCATAGACATTGGCACCTCTGATAGCTGCCTGGTAAACTTTAAAATCATGCCTTGTTGGTCTGCTTGTTAAAGGTGGACATTCCCATATGGTGAGAGTCCAGTTATTCTCTAGTTTTTATTTGTATTATTAAAAAGCAGTATTACACTATACTTGTTTGTATCTCCTTCATAATACCAAACATTGTGGAGACATATGAATGAAGAGGCTGTATCCCATTAAGGATTAAACCTTCTCCTGTTTATGCAAAATTTGTCTACAAAAAGTAGACAATATCACAGTACGGGTCCTATTTGCAGTATTTATAGGATTTTGTTGGATGTAACAGTATCCCACTATTTGTGTTCTTTTCATTTATTTACATGTTGGAGGTATAAAAGTTGGAGACAAATTAATCCTCCAGACACAGAACATTATTCCAAACCTGGAATTAGTCAGGTTTGGAATTGCAGAATTGCATGAAGTGCAAAGGCATCGCACAGCGGTGATGCCTTTGCACTTCAAGAGTAGATCCTGACCAGCGCAGCTTTAGCATGCTGGCCGGGAGCTACTCATCGCTACCCGGCCCGCAGCGGCTGCGTGTGATGTCACGCAGCCGCTGTGGACCCCCCCACAACGGTCCAGCCATGCCTGCGTTGGCCGGACCGTGCCCCTTAAACGGCAGTGTTAAGCCCCATCCCGCCTAGCGACCGCTTCCTCCTCTGAGGCGATCGCTAGGCAACAACGACTGCCATGCACCAACGCACTGCAGCGCCCGTGCATGCACAGTTCTGACCCGATCGCTGCGCTGCGAGAAACTGCAGCAAGTGATAGGGTCGGAATAACCCCTAAAGAGCTGAACATTCATAAGAGAAAGCTTTATGTTGTTTGGTATGTATTTTTGGTTTTAAGGATACCGTACCTGATAGCCCCCATAAATGTTTGAACATTAATTCAAAATCTTGTTTATAAGTGTCATTGCCCTCTAATCAATTTTGGGTGGACCGATTCAATCACATTTTAAATATATATATATATATATATATATATATATGGAATATGGATGTTGCCGCATTTGAAGTTTTTCCTTATTCTTTCTGATATATATTCTCCTCATCCTCTAATATGTTAATCTAAAAAGAATATAAAATCATTTAAATGTATACTTCTCCTATAAATCATCTTTTATGTTGTAGAGATACCGTATGTTAACCCCTGAAGAAGTCATCTTGACGAAACGCGTTGGTTCAAATCAGTTACGGTCTTCTGCTCAGTTCACCACTACATCTTTTGAGCTCACACCTGTAAAGGTGAAGGTGATTGTTCAAACTGTTGAGACTGATGGATTTCCTGAACTATAATGATATGTTATTTTAACTGTATATGTATCTTTTAATAAAAAGCTTATTTGGTATCTCATCTAATTTTGGCCTTTGGCCATTTTTTTTTCAGGTGATCTCTTGGTGTGAGGGTATATTTACAGGTTTACAAAACAAATCATACCATGGAGAAAATTCTCTGGACTATATATGGAACAATTATTTAAATACAAGTATATTTTTAAGGCTATGTACTGAGCACAATTGGTTTTTGTTTGTAAAATATATATATATATATAGTCTTTTGAAAAAAGAGGGCACTCACCAAATTTTCATAAAAGAAAGTCAGAAGATCATTTATTGGTACATCCGTAGGTCGACGTTTCGATCATATTAGAATGATCTTTGTCAAGACAACAAAAACAGTGTTGTTGGTGACAGAGCACCAGAAGCAGCATGTTCAGCAAGCTCACATGTACAGATATTTATACCATCACCAATCTGAGTAGGCCAAACACACCCACATATGTCACTTCCTGTCAATCCATAAGTGATAATGAAACATTACGTACAAACAAACTCACACAGGTATCAGTTTGACAATCTCAAAGAGAGTGTGCACTAGTATTAGGCACTACATGCAAAAACGAGGGCACCAGGCACATTACAAATGTCATTAAACCTCTAATCAGGTCAAACAGATCGAGACAGGAAGTGCACGTGCGTTCCACCGGCCCTTGGAACGCACGCGAATAGCGGAAGCGTCCCGTGCTTACCGGACGTGACGCGCGTAGCCATGACAACGTTATTTTGCACCCGTTGGTGTGGAGTATTAAATAAATGCTCCCTTGATTTGATACTTCTTGTGATAGAAGAAGTGGGTGTAGAATTAGTTAAAGTCAGACAAGAACTTTCTGACTTTAACACACTACATCTCACTACACTTACACGTGAGAAATCAGAGAATAGGATTGACAAACTAAAAGAACAGATAGCCACCTACCAACGTGACCTTATTGCCTTTAAGAGGAAAAAATTGGATACTGTAAACTCAGACTACTCTAATCATCAGGTTTATAGGTGGTTAAAAGGAGATTCTAGAAACTCCACACGTAGATTTCAACATAATTTTCGTTCTAGACCACAGAGACAGTACGACAGTTCTTCCCAATCCAACTCTGATAGTGAGATTACTGACTCCAGGCCACCTAGGGGTGATTTTTTAGGTCGGGGTACTCGCAAAAATACTCCTCCAGAAAGATGTCCCCCAAATACCCGACAAGGAGGGGCGGGAGGAAACACAAGAAAGGTCAGGGGTGCAAAGACTTAACAACTGTCTTTAATTTATCTACCACCTCTTTAACTACCACTGAGATGGAAGTTCTCTCCCTGGGACTGTCCTTTGTCCCTACGGTGCGACATGACGCCTTCCAGTGGTCTGTTGATCATTTTAGGTTTGGCAGAAAACTTAGACTTAGGGAATTTTTTACCAACCAGTCCTCTGGTATTTTTCAGGATCGTACTTTCTCCAAGCCCAGTACTTTTGATCCTACATCACACAACTCTAGCATTAAATCTTTCCTTAGACTCACTGAACATGATATGAAAAAACATAGGGGTGAACGTACATATGATAATCTCAATAAACAACAGAGGTTAGCACTCCAATCTCTTAAGAAAAACGACCAAATCGTGATCCGCCCAGCAGATAAAGGCGGGGCGATAGTGGTCCAAGATTGGTCTAAATATGATATTGAAATACGCCGACAACTGGCAGACACCGTGACTTACTGTAAGATCACCTCTAACCCCATACCAGGAATAAAAAAACTTGTTGATTCTACCATTTCAATGGGTCTCCAGAATGGTTGGATTGATGCTCAGATTGCCATGTATCTCACTGTTGATCACCCGGTGTGTCCAATCCTATATACACTGCCAAAAATACATAAATCCCTTGATACCCCCCCTGGACGCCCCATTATCTCAGCTAATGATTCACTTCTCCAACCCATTGCGAGATTTGTTGATAGCTTCTTACAACCCCTTGTGCGTAATATGTGGAGCTATATCAGGGATACTGGTGATTTTTTGGATAAAATTTCTAAAATTGGTGACATTCCTGATGATGTGTTACTGGCATCTATGGATGTCAATTCACTGTATACAGTGATTCCCCACCTTGCTGGCCTAGATACGCTTAGGCTGGCGCTGAGTGGTGGTACCCATGATGGTCCCCCTGTCGAATTCCTGGTAGCATTGGCTGAACTTGTTCTCAGCAAAAATCACTTCTGTTATGGCACGGATTTCTATATCCAGGGCACCGGGACCGCCATGGGCTCCAACCTGGCGCCATCTTACGCCAATTTATTCATGCATCAGTACGAGTATATGCATATTGTCCCGAAATTTGGAGATAAGTTACTTTATTTTGGGCGCTACATTGACGATATTTTTATCCTGTGGAGGGGTACGGAGGCTGAGTTTCATGGAATGGTACAATATCTTAATTAAATTGATAGTCCCATTCGCTTTACTTATGAAATACACCATGACTATATGAATTTTCTTGATGTGACGATCTTTTGAGAGCACACCCATCTAGGATCCACTCTGTTTCGTAAACAGACTGACCAGAACACATTGTTATTTGCTACTAGCCATCACCCGGACAGCCTCAAAGAGAATATGCCTATTTCTCAATTTCTACGTGTTTTGCGGAACAACTCTTCAATGGCTACTGCGGACCAACAACTCTCCGAGATGTCTGAGAGATTTTTGGCACGAGGGTACTCACCGAAGGTGGTCTCCAGATGCCTCAAGAAAGCTAAGGTCAAGTATGAAAATATTGGTCAGAAGTCAGCATCGAGATTTGATCCCTGTCGGCTTATTTTCACGTCAACTTTCGATACAAAGTCCAGGGCTGCTGAAAAAGCTATAAAGAAGCATTGGCCCATAGTTGCAACAGATGCTAAATTGGAGGGTCTGAGCCAAAGACCTCCTATGCACTCCTACCGTAGAGGGCCTAATCTACGACAGCTGCTGATGCGTCCAACTTTACAACCACAAATCGTGAATCCATCATGGCTGACAATGAGGAAAACAGGTTGTTTCCGGTGCCCTGATTGCACAACATGTAGATCTATGATGAGTGGATCTTCCTTTGCCCACCCGCATAGTGGGAAACGGATCCCTATCAAATACAAGCTCTCATGTATGTCTGAATTTGTGATCTACATTATCATCTGTCCATGTGGGCTGTATTATGTTGGACTTACCACACGGTGCTTCCGTGAACGTATGGCAAACCATCGTTATTCAATTAGACAGGCTCTGGAGACCAACAAAACGGACAAACCAGTAGCCAAACACTGGTTACAATATAAACACTCAGTATCAAGCCTCAAATGTATGCTGATTGACCATATCCCACCTTCTATTCGAGGGGGTGATAGGGAACTAAAGTTGAAACGACGCGAGTCACGGTGGATCTTTGAGTTGGAGACACTCACTCCACAAGGCCTAAATGAAGCAAATCCATATGGAATATTTCTATAAGGGTCTATAGTCATGGTGTTTTCTTAGTACTTACTTGTGGTTCTTCTCTCTTTAAATATTCTATATCTATGTGGCTATACCTGTTGGGAGCATATGTTAGCTTCACTGACGCCAGCCGTGGTTACGGCGGCCTCATTTAAGCTCTATGTCTCCTGGCCAGGTATATAGTTTTAATTTTTTTTGTTTTATTGTTATTAATAAAAGTTATATTTTACGTTAGTTAGATAACATTATGGTATAATGCATACCCTCGCCAATGTGATGTTTGGACTGACCCACAGTTCAATGTGTCACTTTTAGGTATCAATATCTCCATGACAACGTTTAAAGTCCAATGGTTTGTCTCTGATATAGCACGTTGAGCCTTTTCAGATAGCTACCGCGTTGTCATGGCTAAGCGCGTCACTTCCGGTAAGCACGGGACGCTTCTGCTATTCGCGTGCGTTCCAAGGGCCGGTGGAACGCACGTGCACTTCCTGTCTCGATCTGTTTGACCTGATTAGAGGTTTAATGACATTTTTAATGTGCCTGGTGCCCTCGTTTTTGCATGTAGTGCCTAATACTAGTGCACACTCTCTTTGAGATTGTCAAACTGATACCTGTGTGAGTTTGTTTGTACGTAATGTTTCATTATCACTTATGGATTGACAGGAAGTGACATATGTGGGTGTGTTTGGCCTACTCAGATTGGTGATGGTATAAATATCTGTACATGTGAGCTTGCTGAACATGCTGCTTCTGGTGCTCTGTCACCAACAACACTGTTTTTGTTGTCTTGACAAAGATCATTCTAATATGATCGAAACGTCGACCTACGGATGTACCAATAAATGATCTTCTGACTTTCTTTTATGAAAATTTGGTGAGTGCCCTCTTTTTTCAAAAGACTATTATCAGGAACTCAATATTCCTTGGGGTTGAGCACCACCGTGTTGGCCCCTACTAAATACAGCCTTGTGCGGATGTCTACGGCTTCTAAATATATATATATATATATATATATATATATATATACAAAAAATGGATATGCAGGGGGAGCTAACTTTTATGTAGTTAGATGGCTGTTTCTTATCTCCAAATTATGACCACAATTTGTAAAACGACTGTTTATTCATATGTTTGACAATGAACCACAGTTTATACAATTGCCATGTATGTTGTTTAAAAACAATATATCAATATTAAAATCATAACACTCTAAACATGAGTATTGTAATTGATGTGATGTTTCTTAATCCAATGACCTCTCCAAAGCGAATCATTGGATATTTGATGATCTCACAACCGTGAGTATCCCAGTGCATTTCGTCCAATGGACTTCATCAGGGGTCTAAACATCAAAGAGATTTGAATAACCTTATATGGTATGCAACGGTATGACGATGATGGTCTCAATGTACACAAGATCTGTATAAAACAGCAATGATAAAAATCAATTTGATTGAGCTTTTCAGCATAGACATTGGCACCTATGATAACTGCCTGGTAAACTTTAAAATCATGCCTTGTTGGTCTGCTTGTTAAAGGTGGACATTCCCATATGGTGAGAGTCCAGTTATTATCTAGTTTTTATTTGTATTATTAAAAAGCAGTATTACACTATACTTGTTTGTATCTCCTTCATAATACCAAACATTGTGGAGACGTATGGATGAAGAGGCTGTATTCCATTAAGGATTAAACCTTCTCCTGTTTATGCAAAATTTGTCTACAAAAAGTAGACAATATCACAGTATGGGTCCTACTTGCAGTATTTATAGGATTTTGTTGGATGTAACAGTATCACACTATTTGTGTTCTTTTCATTTATTTACATGTTCGAGGTATAAAAGTTGGCGACAAATTAATCCTCCAGACAAAGAACATTATTCCAAACCTGGAATTTGTCAGGTTTGGAATTGCAGAATTGCTTGAAGTGCAAAGGCATCGCACAGCGGCGATGCCTTTGCACTTCAAGAGTAGATCCTGACCAGCGCAGCTTTAGCATGCTGGCCGGGAGCTACCCGGCCCGCAGCGGCTGCGTGTGATGTCATGCTGCCGCCGTGGACCCCCTCACAATGGTCCAGCCATGCCTGCGTTGGCCGGACCGCCCCCCTTAAACGGCAGTGTTAAGCCCCATCCCGCCTAGCGACCGCTTCTGCCTCTGAGGCGATCGCTAGGTAACAATGACTGCCATGCACCAATGCACTGCAGCGCCGGTACATGCACAGTTCCGACCCAATCGCTGCTCTGTGAGAAACTGCAGCAAGTGATAGGGTCAGAATAACCCCTAAAGAGCTGAACATTCATAAGAGAAAGCTTTATGTTGCTTGGTATGTATTTTTGGTGTAAAGGATACCGTATCTGATAGCCCCCATAAATGGAAAGAATAGAATTTAGAGAAAATCCCTGCGCTCTAGGGGCAGCTATAGTTAGTGTGGACAAGAGTATATCACCAAATACACTCCAAAGGGTTAGACATACAAAAAAAGATTTTGGTACACACTTTCAGTAGCGCTCCATATAACAACAATACCGTAAATGATATAAATTATAAGTTCTCATGTGATTCTAGGGGGGGTTTTCTGAAGTCTTCTACTGATGAGAGATTTTCCAGCCGTCTCCGTCGGTTCAGATCATAAGAGGGGGAAAAAAGGGGATAAGAAAGGAAGATCTCAGTTCCTATATCCTACACGGTTGGATATAAATATATCATAGAGTGAATCCTCAATCTTCCTCCATATGGTGGTGTTTGTTTCTTAAAGTTCTTATGGGGTCACCCTTGTGGTAAACAGTCAATTGTGTGCTCACAATGTTCTTACACAAAGCATAAAAGAAAATTCTCGTAAAGGTATCTTTTCCCATCACTATTATCCGTACAGAAACTAGGGAGATGCTCACATGTATGCTTACATCAGGTGGAGTGTGGATAAACACATCAAGGTATCTTTCACCGATCCTCCCCGGTTCCTTCGGATCTATCCTCGTGATTTCCCCAGTGGGGCCACAGAAAGTAAAGCAGAAGGAAGTGGTTAGTTGGAGAATATCTAAAATAGGTATTCACCTGTTGAGGGCACCCTTATTTGTCAGGGAAATGGTGCAAAGGAATATATATATATATATGGGACCACCTGTTCAGTGAAGTTAGACAGAAGAAACAGCTTACATGGAGGCTTACATGTAAACAAATATGAAATCACACATAAAGGTATCTTTTTCCCAAGAGTTCAAATCTCACATTTGAAAACATCTTATAGGACAATCTGAAATGCTCACTTTATCTGCTTACATCAGCAGGAGTGGTTCAAGCTCATAATGGTTTCTTTTCCCAGTGTCAAACGGTACCAAAAAATGTGATGAAATCCTCGTAATAAAAACAGTTCTTTGAATTTATTCCAATAAAAAAGCACAAATAACACAATAAAATTTGAAAGACCTCTGGGTTTGATGCCAGATGGAATCACCAACCAGGGGGAGAAAAAAAGTAAACCCGGGTTCCTCACCACTACTGGTCAGCGGGGTATCAGTCCCAAAGGTCAGTCCCTGTATCCTATCAGCTCCTCACCAACGCGTTTCGACCTGATGTGTGGTCTTTTTCAAGGTATGTGAGGGGGAGGCTGAAAGGGCATCCTTAAATACTTTGAATCTCCTAGGTCATTTCCTGTGTGGGCGGTGTTGATTATAATATCTAATGTCGTTTGTATATATAGAAATAACTGTGAATTATCCTTGCTTATTGGTAACTTTAAAATAATACTTCCCTTACCCACAGGGATGCATTAAGTGTTTAAATGTATCAGTTTTTTATAACAGTATCACATAATTTTGCGTTCCACGGGCCGTGGAACGCACGACCTTCCGGCGGATATCCGGTACTTGTCCGCCGGACCCGGAAGTGATATATGTGTATTGCCATATAGTCTATTTTAGAATTGCCCCAGCAGTGGTGCGAAAAGTAAAATAATATACTGTAGGGGATTGACTGGGTTTTTTTTACGTGGAGCGCATGCTTTACTGCATGTGTTCCAACGTGCGGGGCCGATTCCGGAAGTGTGGGTGGTCACGTGGCGTTACCGGAAGTGTAGCTGCGTTCCATTCACTCCCGGAACGCACTGACCACCAATCAAATACAACGGTTTGTACCAAATGGGGCTGCAAACAAAATACATGGGAGGTGGTGTGTGATTAATCTACTAAATACATTATTATAAAGATAACATACATATCCAAATACATCTTGTCATAACCCTTTCATGATATTAATATCCTACATAAAAAGGATATTACATGATTAGGATAGATTTCTGTTCAGAGGGGGGAGATCTCATAAAGTGGATTATAAGGGGAACTTATGGGGTTAAAAAAGCTTATATATAAAAATGGTGATATAATACTCAAAAAATGTATTTAGACATAATTTCCACCCATGAGCTAGACAAAGAAATGTGCTTTTCCTGTATTGAATATTTAGACGGATGAGGAAAATGGTCAAAGATGGGGGCTCATAAAAACCATTTTGTCTCGAAATCCAAATTTAGACCCGCAGGGTGTAAAGTACCAACATTAAAGATGCATTTCATTTCTGTCTTCGCCAACAGTTTTTCCGTATCATTCTTTCGCCAGTTGTTGTGAATGGTTTGGATTCCGCAGAAGAACACTAATTCAGAGGGATCACAATTATGTTTTTCTTTAAAATGGGCGGAAACTCCATGTGTCGTTAGGCCTTTCTTTATATTTCTGATGTGTTCCGTGAGACGGTCCTTTAATTTCCTAGTTGTTCTACCTATATATTGCTTGCCACATGAGCACTGTAGCAGGTATACCACATTTTTGCTGTTACACGTAATGAATTGATTGATTGTTATACTATTCTTCTTACTGGTTGATGTGTAGTCTACGATCTTAGTAGAAGTGCTCTTACAATTCCTGCACATAGCGCAATTCCCGCACCGATGAAATCCTTTAGTGAGTATCATTCCCTTCTTCCCAATATCATGAGTGCAGCTTTTTACTAACTGATTTTTTAGATTGTCCGCCCTTCTGTAAATGAATCTGGGTTTTTCGGCTAGCACATCCTTAAGAATGGGGTCTCTAAGTAGTAGTTTCCAATGCTTCTTGATAACGTGTTCTACTTGTGTATGTTGTTTGCTGTATTTGGTGATAAAAGGTATGTTAGACATATCCAATGTCCCTTCTGGTTGATCTTCATTTTCTTTTAGAAGCGATGTTCTTTCTATGTCTCTGTATTTACTGAACGGTTCCTCCACTATTTTAGGGTCATAGCCTTTAGCTGAGAGTTGATTCTTAAGATGTGTACCTTGTTCTTCGTAGTCCTCCTTCTTTGAACAATTCTTCCTTATACGGTGAAACTGGCTGTTAGGGACAGATTTCAGCCAATGTTTATGATGGCTGCTCGTATAAGGAATGAATGAGTTGCAATCAGTCGGCTTCACATAGGTTTTTGTGTGTATGGTGTACTCTTCTATGAAGATTTCCAGATCTAAAAAATGTACTGTGGTTTCACTATTCTCAAATGAGAGATTGATGTTTTTATTATTTGTGTTCAGATGAGTACAGAAGGTGTCCAGAGATAATCGATCGCCATTCCATATAAAGAAAATATCATCGATATATCTTGTCCAGATCACCAGGTTCGCCCCATAGTCCACGCTGCTGTATACAGATTCGTGTTCCCATTGTGCCATAAATAAATTGGCATAACTAGGGGCGAACCTGGTGCCCATCGCTGTACCGATCAGTTGGAGATAGAAGGTGTCATTATAACTGAAGAAATTGTCCTTTAGTATTAATTCAATCACTTCGATGGTGAATTCCAGTTGCGAGTGAGAGCCAGTTCCTGTGGTCATCATTTGTGATACGGCATCTATCCCATCCTTGTGGTTAATGATGGTGTATAATGAGGATACATCGGCGGTAACCAGAAAGTATCCTTCCCTCCATGTAATGTCCCCCTATGATATCTGCAGAGTCTTTCAAAAATGAGGGCGTTCTGCTGACTAGTGGTTGTAAGATATGATCCAGGAAGTGTGAAAGATTGGAGAGAATGGACTCTGTTCCCGCCACTATTGGTCGACCCGGGGGTTCTCCTTATTCTTATGAATCTTGGGAAGTATGTAGAACACCGGTATGGAAGGTTCAGATATTATCATATATTTGTAATTTTTCTCTGTAATTACTCCCTTGTTCCGGTGTTTCTCCAGGAATGTTGTGAGTTTCTTCTCTATACCTGCGGTCGGGTTTCCTCTAAGTTTCTTGTATGTATTTGTGTCATCCAACTGTCGCATTACCTCCATGTTGTATTTTTCCTTGTCCATGATGACAATACTTCCCCCCTTATCAGCGGGTTTAATGATGATGGCAGAGTTGTTCCTAAGATCCTTCAGTGCTTGTCTATACTTATTTGAAAAGTTGGTATTCTTCCTATGTTGGTTACAATCCTGTAGACCAAAATTATTCTCTAAATCTTCTTTTACTGCCTTCTCGAACGTCTCCACAAAACAACCTTTCTTGTGCGCGGGAAAGAAAATGGATTTGGGCTTAAATCTATCAGTGGGAGAGGTGTCATCTGTGGGGGTTTGTTCTGCAAAAAACTTTTTCAAGGTGAGTTTTCTAATAAACCTTTGTAGGTCAACATAGACCTCAAAAGGATCCACCTTATTGTCAGGAGCAAATTTCAAACCCGTCTTAAAACATTTTCTTCTTCAGTGGTAAGTTGATAACTACTGAGGTTGAAGATTTTGGTGTATTTGAGATCATTGTCAATTGGAGTCTTCTCAATCTCATAATCGATGGCATTTTCTACTGATTTCCGTTTCCTCTTTTTGAGTCGTTGACGGCTCCTTTTTCCTTTTTTATTTTTATCCTGTTCCCCTCTTTTTCCTCTTCTCGTTTTTCCTTTTTCAGCTACCCTAAAAAAACATCCTCGTCGTGACCTCTCAGCCTCTCATATCTGTTGGAGGTTCTGAGGTGGAATTGTGTTCGGCCCTGATACGAGGGTCTCCTATGGTTCTCATTTCCCATTCTTTCTCTTCCATGTGATTTCCTACACGGTTCCCTGGTGTTTATAGTGTTGTCCTATCTATACGTGTCCCTACTCTTTGTTGGTCTGTCTCTGTAGGAGCATCTTCTATACGGTGGTCTGTACCGGTCTCCTATTCCGATGTTCTCTTCTCGTTGATGGAAACGGGGTCTGTATTTCGACTCCCATTCGTGGCTATTAATCCTTCTGTTATCTGATCTATGCGATGGTGTGTCAAACCTTACTGTAGGTCCCCAAGGTGTGAATGATTGATGTGATGTTCTATACAAGGTGTTCTGTTCCCTTTTCATCTGGTGTTGTCTCCCTTCTTTAAAGTCATTGATGTCTCTGATGTACTTCTTTCTTTTCTTTTGCATCAATTCCCTCTCATCGCGGTTAATTTTCTCTACGATATCTTGTTCTATTTAATGATAGTCTTGAAGATCCTTAAATGGTTCAATACTCAATTTAAGTGATTCTATTTCCCCCTCTACTTCTTTTAAGTCTTTATTCCTTTCTCGTATGATCAATCTCATAAGTGAGATAGAGCAGGAGTCCAGGATTTTCATCCAATCTTCTTCAAACTCTGCTGATTTGTTAGAAAACGTGGGAAATTTTTCTATCCTTAATCCTCTCGGGATTATTTCCTCTGATACATATCTCTCTAGGGATAGTACTTCCCACCAGATTTTTCCTTCCTTGATTAAAGCCGTTTGTAGCTTATCCATGGTGCTTTCTAGATCTTCATCAACCAATTCTGTTGACTGAGATTCCCCTTGGAAAATTTCATTAAATTTTTCTCTCCTCACATTTCTGTGGGCAAACATAATGTGGGCAGCTGGGACAAACTCTACGGTGAAAATACAATGGAAAGAATAGAATTTAGAGAAAATCCCTGCGCTCTAGGGGCAGCTATAGTTAGTGTGGACAAGAGTATATCACCAAATACACTCCAAAGGGTTAGACATACAAAAAAAGATTTTGGTACACACTTTCAGTAGCGCTCCATATAACAACAATACCGTAAATGATATAAATTATAAGTTCTCATGTGATTCTAGGGGGGGGTTTCTGAAGTCTTCTACTGATGAGAGATTTTCTAGCCATCTCCGTCGGTTCAGATCATAAGAGGGGAAAAAAAGGGGATAAGAAAGGAAGATCTCAGTTCCTATATCCTACACGGTTGGATATAAATATATCATAGAGTGAATCCTCAATCTTCCTCCATATGGGTGGTGTTTGTTTCTTAAAGTTCTTATGGGGTCACCCTTGTGGTAAACAGTCAATTGTGTGCTCACAATGTTCTTACACAAAGCATAAAAGAAAATTCTCGTAAAGGTATCTTTTCCCATCACTATTATCCGTACAGAAACTAGGGAGATGCTCACATGTATGCTTACATCAGGTGGAGTATGGATAAACACATCAAGGTATCTTTCACCGATCCTCCCCGGTTCCTACGGATCTTTCCTCGTGATTTCCCCAGTGGGGCCACAGAAAGTAAAGCAGAAGGAAGTGGTTAGTTGGAGAATATCTAAAATAGGTATTCACCTGTTGAGGGCACCCTTATTTGTCAGGGAAATGGTGCAAAGGAATATATATATATATGGGACCACCTGTTCAGGGAAGTTAGACAGAAGAAACAGCTTACATGGAGGCTTACATGTAAACAAATATGAAATCACACATAAAGGTATCTTTTTTCCAAGAGTTCAAATCTCACATTTGAAAACATCTTATAGGACAATCTGAAATGCTCACTTTATCTGCTTACATCAGCAGGAGTGGTTCAAGCTCATAATGGTTTCTTTTCCCAGTGTCAAACGGTACCAAAAAATGTGATGAAATCCTCGTAATAAAAACAGTTCTTTGAATGTATTCCAATAAAAAAGCACAAATAACACAATGAAATTTGAAAGACCTCTGGGTTTGATGCCAGATGGAATCACCAACCAGGGGGATAAAAAAAGTAAACCCGGGTTCCTCACCACTACTGGTCAGCGGGGTATCAGTCCCAAAGGTCAGTCCCTGTATCCTATCAGCCCCACACCAACGCGTTTCGACCTGATGTGTGGTCTTTTTCAAGGTATGTGAGGGGGAGGCTGAAAGGGCATCCTTAAATACTTTGAATCTCCTAGGTCATTTCCTGTGTGGGCGGTGTTGATTATAATCTCTAATGTCATTTGTATATATAGAAATAACTGTGAATTATCCTTGCTTATTGGTAACTTTAACATAACACTTCCCTTACCAACAGGGATGCATTATGTGTATAAATGTATCAGTTTTTTATAACAGTATCACATAATTTTGCGTTCCACGGGCCGTGGAACGCACGACCTTCCGGCGGATATCCGGTACTTGTCCGCCGGACCCGGAAGTGATATATGTGTATTGCCATATAGTCTATTTTATAATTGCCCCAGCAGTGGTGCGAAAAGTAAAATAATATACTGTAGGGGATTGACTGGGTTTTTTTTTACGTGGAGCGCATGCTTTACTGCATGCGTTCCAATGTGCGGGGCCGATTCCGGAAGTGTGGGTGGTCACGTGGCGTTACCAGAAGTGTAGCTGCATTCCATTCACTCCCGGAACGCACTGACCACCAATCATATACAACGGTTTGTACCAAATGGGGCTGCAAACAAAATACATGGGAGGTGGTGTGTGATTAATCTACTAAATACATTATTATAAAGATAACATACATATCCAAATACATCTTGTCATAACCCTTTCATGATATTAATATCCTACATAAAAAGGATATTACATGATTAGGATAGATTTCTGTTCAGAGGAGGGAGATCTCATAAAGTAAATTATAAGGGGAATTTATGGGGTTAAAAAAGCTTATATATAAAAATGGTGATATAATACTCAAAAAATGTATTTAGACATAATTTCCACCCATGAGCTAGACAAAGAAATGTGCTTTTCCTGTATTGAATATTTAGACGGATGAGGAAAATGGTCAAAGATGGGGGCTCATAAAAACCATTTTGTCTCGAAATCCAAATTTAGACCCGCAGGGTGTAAAGTACCAACATTAAAGATGCATTTCATTTCTGTCTTCGCCAACAGCTTTTCCGTATCATTCTTTCGCCAGTTGTTGTGAATGGTTTGGATTCCACAGAAGAACACTAATTCAGAGGGATCACAATTATGTTTTTCTTTAAAATGGGCGGAAACTCCATGTGTCGTTAGGCCTTTCTTTATATTTCTGATGTGTTCTGTGAGACGGTCCTTTAATTTCCTAGTTGTTCTACCTATATATTGCTTGCCACATGAGCACTGTAGCAGGTATACCACATTTTTGCTGTTACACGTAATGAATTGATTGATTGTTATACTATTCTTCTTACTGGTTGATGTGTAGTCTACGATCTTAGTAGAAGTGCTCTTACAATTCCTGCACATAGCGCAATTCCTGCACCGATGAAATCCTTTAGTGAGTATCATTCCCTTCTTCCCAATATCATGAGTGCAGCTTTTTACTAACTGATTTTTTAGATTGTCCGCCCTTCTATAAATGAATCTGGGTTTTTCGGCTAGCACATCCTTAAGAATGGGGTCTCTAAGTAGTAGTTTCCAATGCTTCTTGATAACTTGTTCTACTTGTGTATGTTGTTTGCTGTATTTGGTTATAAAAGGTATGTTAGACATATCCAATGTCCCTTCTGGTTGATTTTCGTTTTCTTTTAGAAGCGATATTCTTTCTATGTCTCTGTATTTACTGAACGGTTCCTCCACTATTTTAGGGTCATAGCCTTTAGCTGAGAGTTTATTCTTAAGATGTGTACCTTGTTCTTCGTAGTCCTCCTTCTTTGAACAATTCTTCCTTATACGGTGAAACTGGCTGTTAGGGACAGATTTCAGCCAATTTTTAAGATGGCTGCTCGTATAAGGAATGAATGAGTTGCAATCAGTCGGCTTCACATAGGTTTTTGTGTGTATGGTGTTCTCTTCTATAAAGATTTCCAGATCTAAAAAATGTACTGTGGTTTCACTAATCTCAAATGAGAGATTGATGTTTTTATTATTTGTGTTCAGATGAGTACAGAAGGTGTCCAGAGATAATCGATCGCCATTCCATATAAAGAAAATATCATCGATAGGGATTGAATTAATACTAAAGAACAATTTCTTCAGTTATAATGACACCTTCTATCTCTAACTCAATGGTACAGCGATGGGCACCAGGTTCGCCCCTAGTTATGCCAATTTATTTATGGCAAAATGGGAACACGAATCTGTATACAGCAGCGTGGACTATGGGGCGAACCTGGTGATCTGGACAAGATATATCGATGATATTTTCTTTATATGGAATGGCGATCGATTATCTCTGGACACCTTCTGTACTCATCTGAACACAAATAATAAAACCATCAATCTCTCATTTGAGATTAGTGAAACCACAGTACATTTTTTAGATCTGGAAATCTTCATAGAGGAGAACACCATACACACAAAAACCTATGTGAAGCCGACTGATTGCAACTCATTCATTCCTTATACGAGCAGCCATCATAAAAATTGGCTGAAATCTGTCCCTAACAGCCAGCTTCACCGTATAAAGAAGAATTGTTCAAAGAAGGAGGACTACGAAGAACAAGGTACACATCTTAAGAATCAACTCTCAGCTAAAGGCTATGACCCTAAAATAGTGGAGGAACCGTTCAGTAAATACAGAGACATAGAAAGAACATCGCTTCTAAAAGAAAACGTAGATCAACCAGAAGGGACATTGGATATGTCTAACATACCTTTTATCACCAAATACAGCAAACAACATACACAAGTAGAACAAGTTATCAAGAAGCATTGGAAATTACTACTTAGAGACCCCATTCTTAAGGATGTGCTAGCCGAAAAACCCAGAATCATTTATAGAAGGGCGGACAATCTAAAAAATCAGTTAGTAAAAAGCTGCACTCATGATATTGGGAAGAAGGGAATGATACTCACTAAAGGATTTCATCTGTGCGGGCATTGCGCTATGTGCAGGAATTGTAAGAGCACTTCTACTAAGATCGTAGACTACACATCAACCAGTAAGAAGAATAGTATAACAATCAATCAATTCATTACGTGTAACAGCAAAAATGTGGTATACCTGCTACAGTGCTCATGTGGCAAGCAATATATAGGTAGAACAACTAGGAAATTAAAGGACCGTCTCACAGAACACATCAGAAATATAAAGAAAGGCCTAACGACACATGGAGTTTCCGCCCATTTTAAAGAAAAACATAATTGTGATCCCTCTGAATTAGTGTTCTTCTGCGGAATCCAAACCATTCACAACAACTGGCAAAAGAATGATACGGAAAAACTGTTGGCGAAGACAGAAATGAAATGCATCTTTAATGTTGGTACTTTACACCCTGCGGGTCTAAATTTGGATTTCGAGACAAAATGGTTTTTATGAGCCCCCATCTTTGACCATTTTCCTCATCCGTCTAAATATTCAATACAGGAAAAGCACATTTCTTTGTCTAGCTCATGGGTGGAAATTATGTCTAAATACATTTTTTGAGTATTATATCACCATTTTTATATATAAGCTTTTTTAACCCCATAAGTTCCTCTTATAAACAACTTTATGAGATCTCCCCCCTCTGAACAGAAATCTATCCTAATCATGTAATATCCTTTTTTTTTTTTTTTCAAATACAATTTTTTATTGTTTGAAGATAAAGGTGCATACAATACAGAAACGGTATCGTCATGAAACCATGTGAGAGAATCCAGATTTAAAGAAATAAACTTTGTGTTGTTGTAAGCAATGATCCGTAACATAAGGCAATAAAAATCAACTACACAGATATTGCATGTTATGTTTCAGTTGAGGATTCGAGCATAACATATTTGTTAAAACAATAATGACAACAATAAAAGAAACAATAAGGAAAGAGGAATGACAGGGGGAGGGTTGGAAGGGGAAGGGAGATGTCTGACCTTAAATAATAGAAGGGTATTCTTCATAATAATGATAGACACAGTAATACTTAACAAATGAGACAAAATGTAAGTGCATGTGGTATTAAGACATAGCAAGCATACGTAATAGATGCCATTCTGTGTTTTCATATACTTTCATAATACGATCCTGAGTAGGCAAATCTAGAGATTGTATAAAAGGCGACCATTTAGCGTAAAACTTCTCAACATGTTTGCCAATATCAGGAAAGGTATTATTTCTATCAAAGTATAGGTGTTGAAGTAGCTTTAATTCAAGTTCCTGTAAAGATGGGGATGAGGGAGAGATCCAGTGTATAAGAATAATTTTCTTTGCAAGTGTCACAATGGTCACCAGCTATGGAATATGGAGTGAAAGAGCCTGGTTTGGAAGCCAGTTTTTAAAATTTGCGCATTAGTATGCCAGCGGATCGGGGCGTATATGTGTAGAAAATAAAGAATTTATATATACAGTAACCTTGTTCCAGAACCTCCTTATCTTACCACATTCCCAAAAACAATGGAAGAAAGTGGCATGAGATATGCGGCATTTCAAACATGCAGATGATGTGTTCGATGCCATATGATGTCTTTGAGCTGGGGAAATGTAAGCTCTGTGAATGGTTTTCCAATGTACTTCTTGAAGATATGAAGATTTCAAATATTTAAAGGTCTTATGACAGTGTTTAGTGAGTATCGCGGTGGATTCAATATCTGGGATATCAGTTTGCCATATTGATGTTAGTGTTTGCCATGGTTTTGTACTGGACGTAGGCAAAAGCATAGAATACAGAAATTTAGTACGATAGGATATGCTATTAAGAAGGCGTAGAAGAGAATTGATGGGATCAGCAGAATGTAAATATCGAGTATTAACATCCAAAGAATGAACATAGTGTCTTGCCTGTAAAAACATGAAGAAATTGGACGTATGTAAAGAGTATTGCTGTTGGAGGACAGAAAAAGTGAGTGTATTGCCTCCCGGGTCAAAGACTTGTGAAGTGAGAAATAGGCCTTTTTCCTTCCATTTGAGGAATATTGGGTTGTAAAGTGAAGGGGAAAACGAAGGATTTCCCCAAAGTGTGTTATATGGAGAAGAAGATGGTTTTCTCTGCAATTTCTTATTGATAGACAACCAAGCTGAGTAAGTGTCTTGGAATAAAACATGATGTAAAATGTGGGGGGGAATGTCAGATTTCTTGGAATGAAGCAGAGCACTAGGAGAGTATGGAGTAAAAAGTGCTGCGTCTAAAGTGTGGGAAGTGTAAGAGGATTTAGAAAGCAGCCAGTCGGAAATGTATCTAAAATGTGTGGCAAGAGTATAAAGTTTTAGATTTGGGAGGGACATACCTCCGTGGGATCTATGAGTTTGTAGTTTTTGAAAAGCAATTCTAGGGCGCTTATTTTGCCATAGGAATTTCGATGTAAGCTGGTCAAAACGTTTTAAATCTGAAGCTGAAAGACTAATTGGTAACATTTGTAATAGATAGAAAATTTTCGGGAAGATGATACTCTTGACAATTGCTATTCTACCTAGAATAGATAATGGTAAATTAATCCAAGATTCGTAAAGTGAAAATATTTTTGAGATAGTTGGTGTATAATTAAGTCTGTATAGAGAGGAAAGATCTGAGGGAATACGTAAACCTAAATATTTAATATCTGCTTTGAATGAAGGTAAATAAAAAGAATCAGAGGGTAGTAATGTAGTGGCATTTGGATTGTTAATTGTTAAAATTTCCGATTTGGAAGTATTTATCTTGAATCCTGCTTGAGAGCCAAAATTAGATATTAAGGCGAATAGAGAGGGTAGAGAGGTAGAAGGTTCACTCAGAAATAATAATAAATCATCTGCGTAAAGGGCAATTTTTAATGTGATATCACCAATTGAAATGCCTTGAATAAGAGGGGAGTTCCTGATAAAGATTGCCAAAGGTTCGATAGCTATAGCAAAAAGTAAAGGAGAGAGGGGGCACCCTTGACGTGTACCTCGAGAGACAGTAAAGGGCGTTGATAATTGACCATTACAATAAAGCTGTGAAACAGGTGAGGTGTATAAAGTTCGAATAATTGAGATAAAAATTGAGGGGAAACCAAAAAGCTGCATAGATTTAAAAAGATGGGACCAGGTCAAGAGATCGAAAGCTTTTTCTGCGTCTAAAGCTAATATAATTGTATGAATAGGTAAGGGAAGTAATTTTAAGTGTTGTATCACAGAAATCACTTTACGTATGTTAGTTACAGAGTGACGACCCCAAATAAAACCAGATTGGTCTGGGTGAATTATATGAGGGAGGGACAATTTAAGACGATCGGCTAAAATTTTTGTAAGGATTTTGTAATCTAAATTTAGAAGCGAAATTGGGCGATAAGAACTAGGTAGAGAAGAGTCACGATCGGGTTTTAGGAGAACCTTAATGATGGCGCTATTAAAATACAGGGGTAGAGACTTAGACTGAATTATAGAGTTATATAATGCCAGGAGGTGTCTATCAATTTTGTCTAATAATAACTTGTAAAACTCACTGGAAAAGCCATCTGGTCCAGGAGCTTTTTTGAGTTTTAAGTGATTAATTGCGAAACGTACTTCTTCTAACGTGATAGGTGCAGTGAGAGAGTCTGAAAATGTAGAAGGTATTTGAGGAAGAAGGGGGAAAGACCAGGATG
Organism: Pseudophryne corroboree; assembly: GCF_028390025.1. Lineage (NCBI taxonomy): Eukaryota > Metazoa > Chordata > Amphibia > Anura > Myobatrachidae > Pseudophryne > Pseudophryne corroboree. Next base: position 453,800,006 of record NC_086448.1, read on the forward strand.
GGAGAGATTCATTGTGAGAAGGAGTGCGATCAGAATAAAGAGTTTCGTAAAACGACATCATGATTTTGGCTATACATTGAGGATCGGTAGTTAGGGAGCCATCAGGGAGTTTTAAAGGATGTACCATCATGGGCGGGGAAGTCCCTTTCAAAATATTAGTAAGGAGTTTGCCTACTTTATTACCATACTTATGAAAACAGAAGTCAACTTGGAATTTGTATTTATCCCCCATCGCTGAAAGGAATTCATTAAATTGAAGTTTTATTGTAGAGTATGCAGTTTTCGTGAGAGGAGAGGGGTGAGTTTTGAAAGCTAGATAGGCTTCAGAAAGGGAACGTTGCATCTCTAAGTAAGATTGGGCATATTTTTTTTTTTGAGCAGAGGTGTATGAAATAATGTCCCCTCGGAGTACTGATTTGGCTGTTTGCCAAAACAAGGGAGGGTCTATTTCAGAGTGTAATTGGTTTGTAAAATAAAAGGTATCCCATACTAGAGATGAGCGCCTGAAATTTTTCGGGTTTTGTGTTTTGGTTTTGGGTTCGGTTCCGCGGCCGTGTTTTGGGTTCGAACGCGTTTTGGCAAAACCTCACCGAATTTTTTTTGTCGGATTCGGGTGTGTTTTGGATTCGGGTGTTTTTTTCAAAAAACCCTAAAAAACAGCTTAAATCATAGAATTTGGGGGTCATTTTGATCCCATAGTATTATTAACCTCAATAACCATAATTTCCACTCATTTTCAGTCTATTCTGAATACCTCACACCTCACAATATTATTTTTAGTCCTAAAATTTGCACCGAGGTCGCTGTGTGAGTAAGATAAGCGACCCTAGTGGCCGACACAAACACCGGGCCCATCTAGGAGTGGCACTGCAGTGTCACGCAGGATGTCCCTTCCAAAAAACCCTCCCCAAACAGCACATGACGCAAAGAAAAAAAGAGGCGCAATGAGGTAGCTGTGTGAGTAAGATTAGCGACCCTAGTGGCCGACACAAACACCGGGCCCATCTAGGAGTGGCACTGCAGTGTCACGCAGGATGGCCCTTCCAAAAAACCCTCCCCAAACAGCACATGACGCAAAGAAAAAAAGAGGCGCAATGAGGTAGCTGTGTGAGTAAGATTAGCGACCCTAGTGGCCGACACAAACACCGGGCCCATCTAGGAGTGGCACTGCAGTGTCACGCAGGATGTCCCTTCCAAAAAACCCTCCCCAAACAGCACATGACGCAAAGAAAAAAAGAGGCGCAATGAGGTAGCTGACTGTGTGAGTAAGATTAGCGACCCTAGTGGCCGACACAAACACCGGGCCCATTTAGGAGTGGCACTGCAGTGTCATGCAGGATGTCCCTTCCAAAAAACCCTCCCCAATCAGCACATGATGCAAAGAAAAAGAAAAGAAAAAAGAGGTGCAAGATGGAATTGTCCTTGGGCCCTCCCACCCACCCTTATGTTGTATAAACAAAACAGGACATGCACACTTTAACCAACCCATCATTTCAGTGACAGGGTCTGCCACACGACTGTGACTGATATGACGGGTTGGTTTGGACCCCCCCAAAAAAGAAGCAATTAATCTCTCCTTGCACAAACTGGCTCTACAGAGGCAAGATGTCCACCTCATCATCACCCTCCGATATATCACCGTGTACATCCCCCTCCTCACAGATTATCAATTCGTCCCCACTGGAATCCACCATCTCAGCTCCCTGTGTACTTTGTGGAGGCAATTGCTGCTGGTCAATGTCTCTGCGGAGGAATTGATTATAATTCATTTTAATGAACATCATCTTCTCCACATTTTCTGGATGTAACCTCGTACACCGATTGCTGACAAGGTGAGCGGCGGCACTAAACACTCTTTCGGAGTACACACTTGTGGGAGGGCAACTTAGGTAGAATAAAGCCAGTTTGTGCAAGGGCCTCCAAATTGCCTCTTTTTCCTGCCAGTATTAGTACGGACTGTGTGACGTGCCTACTTGGATGCGGTCACTCATATAATCCTCCACCATTCTATCAATGTTGAGAGAATCATATGCAGTGACAGTAGACGACATGTCCGTAATCGTTGTCAGGTCCTTCAGTCCGGACCAGATGTCAGCATCAGCAGTCGCTCCAGACTGCCCTGCATCACCGCCAGCGGGTGGGCTCGGAATTCTGAGCCTTTTCCTCGCACCCCCAGTTGCGGGAGAATGTGAAGGAGGAGATGTTGACAGGTCGCGTTCCGCTTGACTTGACAATTTTGTCACCAGCAGGTCTTTCAACCCCAGCAGACTTGTGTCTGCCGGAAAGAGAGATCCAAGGTAGGCTTTAAATCTAGGATCGAGCACGGTGGCCAAAATGTAGTGCTCTGATTTCAACAGATTGACCACCCGTGAATCCTTGTTAAGCGAATTAAGGGCTCCATCCACAAGTCCCACATGCCTAGCGGAATCGCTCCGTGTTAGCTCCTCCTTCAATGTCTCCAGCTTCTTCTGCAAAAGCCTGATGAGGGGAATGACCTGACTCAGGCTGGCAGTGTCTGAACTGACTTCACGTGTGGCAAGTTCAAAGGGCATCAGAACCTTGCACAACGTTGAAATCATTCTCCACTGCGCTTGAGACAGGTGCATTCCACCTACTATATCGTGCTCAATTGTATAGGCTTGAATGGCCTTTTGCTGCTCCTCCAACCTCTGAAGCATATAGAGGGTTGAATTCCACCTCGTTACCACTTCTTGCTTCAGATGATGGCAGGGCAGGTTCAGTAGTTTTTGGTGGTGCTCCAGTCTTCTGTACGTGGTGCCTGTACGCCGAAAGTGTCCCGCAATTCTTCTGGCCACCGACAGCATCTCTTGCACGCCCCTGTCGTTTTTTAAAAATTCTGCACCACCAAATTCAAGGTATGTGCAAAACATGGGACGTGCTGGAATTTGCCCATATTTAATGCACACACAATATTGCTGGCGTTGTCCGATGCCACAAATCCACAGGAGAGTCCAATTGGGGTAAGCCATTCCGCGATGATCTTCCTCAGTTGCCGTAAGAGGTTTTCAGCTGTGTGCGTATTCTGGAAAGCGGTGATACAAAGCGTAGCCTGCCTAGGAAAGAGTTGGCGTTTGCGAGATGCTGCTACTGGTGCCGCCGCTGCTGTTCTTGCGGCGGGAGTCCATACATCTACCCAGTGGGCTGTCACAGTCATATAGTCCTGACCCTGCCCTGCTCCACTTGTCCACATGTCCGTGGTTAAGTGGACATTGGGTACAACTGCATTTTTTAGGACACTGGTGAGTCTTTTTCTGACGTCCGTGTACATTCTCGGTATCGCCTGCCTACAGAAGTGGAACCTAGATGGTATTTGGTAACGGGGGCACACTGCCTCAATAAATTGTCTAGTTCCCTGTGAACTAACGGCGGATACCGGACGCACGTCTAACACCAACATAGTTGTCAAGGCCTCAGTTATCCGCTTTGCAGCAGGATGACTGCTGTGATATTTCATCTTCCTCGCAAAGGACTGTTGGACAGTCAATTGCTTACTGGAAGTAGTACAAGTGGGCTTACGACTTCCCCTCTGGGATGACCATCGACTCCCAGCAGCAACAACAGCAGCGCCAGCAGCAGTAGGCATTACACGCAAGGATGCATTGGAGGAATCCCAGGCAGGAGAGGACTCGTCAGAATTGCCAGTGACATGGCCTGCAGGACTATTGGCATTCCTGGGGAAGGAGGAAATTGACACTGAGGGAGTTGGTGGGGTGGTTTGCGTGAGCTTGGTTACAAGAGGAAGGGATTTACTGGTCAGTGGACTGCTTCCGCTGTCACCCAAAGTTTTTGAACTTGTCACTGACTTATTATGAATGCGCTGCAGGTGACGTATAAGGGAGGATGTTCCGAGGTGGTTAACGTCCTTACCCCTACTTATTACAGCTTGACAAAGGCAACACACGGCTTGACACCTGTTGTCCGCTTTTCTGTTGAAATACCTCCACACTGAAGAGCTGATTTTTTTGGTATTTTCACCAGGCATGTCAACGGCCATATTCCTCCCACGGACAACAGGTGTCTCCCCGGGTGCCTGACTTAAACAAACCACCTCACCATCAGAATCCTCCTGGTCAATTTCCTCCCCAGCGCCAGCAACACCCATATCCTCCTCATCCTGGTGTACTTCAACATCTTCATCTTCAATCTGACTATCAGGAACTGGACTGCGGGTGCTCCTTCCAGCACTTGCAGGGGGCGTGCAAATGGTGGAAGGCGCATGCTCTTCACGTCCAGTGTTGGGAAGGTCAGGCATCGCAACCGACACAATTGGACTCTCCTTGTGGATTTGGGATTTCGAAGAACGCACAGTTCTTTGCGGTGCTTTTGCCAGCTTGAGTCTTTTCAGTTTTCTAGCGAGAGGCTGAGTGCTTCCATCCTCATGTGAAGCTGAACCACTAGCCATGAACATAGGCCAGGGCCTCAGCCGTTCCTTGCCACTCCGTGTGGTAAATGGCATATTGGCAAGTTTACGCTTCTCCTCCGACAATTTTATTTTAGGTTTTGGAGTCCTTTTTTTACTGATATTTGGTGTTTTGGATTTGACATGCTCTGTACTATGACATTGGGCATCGGCCTTGGCAGACGACGTTGCTGGCATTTCATCGTCTCGGCCATGACTAGTGGCAGCAGCTTCAGCACGAGGTGGAAGTGGATCTTGATCTTTCCCTAATTTTGGAACCTCAACATTTTTGTTCTCCATATTTTAATAGGCACAACTAAAAGGCACCTCAGGTAAACAATGGAGATGGATACTAGTATACAATTATGGACTGCCTGCCGAGTGCAGACACAGAGGTAGCCACAGCCGTGAACTACCGTACTGTACTGTGTCTGCTGCTAATATAGACTGGTTGATAAAGAGATGTCTATGTAACTATGTATGTATAAAGAAGAAAGAAAAAAAAACCACGGTTAGGTGGTATACAATTATGGACGGACTGCCTGCCGAGTGCAGACACAGAGGTAGCCACAGCCGTGAACTACCGTACTGTACTGTGTCTGCTGCTAATAATATAGACTGGTTGATAAAGAGATGTCGTAGTAGTATGTATGTATAAAGAAGAAAGAAAAAAAAACCACGGTTAGGTGGTATACAATTATGGACGGACTGCCTGCCGAGTGCAGACACAGAGGTAGCCACAGCCGTGAACTACCGTACTGTACTGTGTCTGCTGCTAATATAGACTGGTTGATAAAGAGATGTCTATGTAACTATGTATGTATAAAGAAGAAAGAAAAAAAAACCACGGTTAGGTGGTATACAATTATGGACGGACTGCCTGCCGAGTGCAGACACAGAGGTAGCCACAGCCGTGAACTACCGTACTGTACTGTGTCTGCTGCTAATATAGACTGGTTGATAAAGAGATGTCGTAGTAGTATGTATGTATAAAGAAGAAAAAAAAAACACGGTTAGGTGGTATACAATTATGGACGGACTGCCTGCCGAGTGCAGACACAGAGGTAGCCACAGCCGTTAACTACCGTACTGTGTCTGCTGCGACTGGATGATAAATGATATAAAAAATATATATATATCACTACTGCAGCCGGACAGGTATATATTATATATTATATAATGACGGACCTGCTGGACACTGTCTGTCAGCAGAATGAGTTTTATTTTTATAGAATAAAAAAAACAACAACACACAAGTGAAGTCACACGACGAGTGTTTAACTTTTTCAGGCAATCACAATATAAGTATACTACTAACTATTCTGGTGGTCAGTGTGGTCAGGTCACTGGTCAGTCACACTGGCAGTGGCATTCCTGCAGCAAAAGTGTGCACTGTTTAATTTTAATATAATATTATGTACTCCTGGCTCCTGCTATAACCTATAACTGGCACTGCAGTGCTCCCCAGTCTCCCCCACAATTATAAGCTGTGTGAGCTGAGCAGTCAGACAGATATATAATATATATAGATGATGCAGCACACTGGGCTGAGCCTGAGCAGTGCACACAGATATGGTATGTGACAGAGTCACTGTGTGTATCGCTTTTTTCAGGCAGAGAACGGATATATTAAATAAACTGCACTGTCTGGTGGTCACTCACTATATAATATTATGTACTCCTGGCTCCTGCTATAACCTATAACTGGCACTGCTGTGCTCCCCAGTCTCCCCCACAATTATAAGCTGTGTGAGCTGAGCAGTCAGACAGATATATAATATATATAGATGATGCAGCACACTGGGCTGAGCCTGAGCAGTGCACACAGATATGGTATGTGACTGAGTCACTGTGTGTATCGCTTTTTTCAGGCAGAGAACGGATATATTAAATAAACTGCACTGTCTGGTGGTCACTCACTATATAATATTATGTACTCCTGGCTCCTGCTATAACCTATAACTGGCACTGCAGTGCTCCCCAGTCTCCCCCACAATTATAAGCTGTGTGAGCTGAGCAGTCAGACAGATATATAATATATATAGATGATGCAGCACACTGGGCTGAGCCTGAGCAGTGCACACAGATATGGTATGTGACTGAGTCACTGTGTGTATCGCTTTTTTCAGGCAGAGAGCGGATATATTAAATAAACTGCACTGTCTGGTGGTCACTCACTAGTAAACTCTCTGCACTCTCTACACTTCTACAGTACTCCTCCTAGTCCTAAGCTCCAGTAAATCTCTCTCTTATAATCTAAATGGAGAGGACGCCAGCCACGTCCTCTCCCTATCAATCTCAATGCACGTGTGAAAATGGCGGCGACGCGCGGCTCCTTATATAGAATCCGAGTCTCGCGATAGAATCCGAGCCTCGCGAGAATCCGACAGCGTCATGATGACGTTCGGGCGCGCTCGGGTTAACCGAGCAAGGCGGGAAGATCCGAGTCGCTCGGACCCGTGAAAAAAAACATGAAGTTCGGGCGGGTTCGGATTCAGAGAAACCGAACCCGCTCATCTCTATCCCATACCCCTTGTAAGTAGTCACAAAATTTCGTTGAATTAGATAAATGGGAAGGGAATCTCCATTGAGGAGATGATGTGCGTTTCGGTTGTAATACTAAAGTAAACCAAATCAAAGCGTGATCAGAAATAAAAATAGATTCAATGTGTGATTCTGTCACTTTAGGAAAAAGATGTTGTGAAATAAACATATAGTCTATTCTAGAGAATGTATCATGGGCTGCAGAGTGGCAAGAAAATTCCCTTTCAATAGGGTGTAACGCACGCCATATATCTATTATCTGTAGGTTTTCAGAAAAAAGAGGTATCCCGAGTTTAGGAAGGTGTTGAGATGTTTTAAATGTATTGGAGCGGTCTAAATAAGTAGAGGAAATTAAATTGAAATCTCCACATATCAGAAGGTTATCATTGGTGTAAGGAGTTAATTTAACTAGGAGCGTCTGGAAGAAGGCTTTACTGTATATATTTGGGGCATACACATTGCAAAAGATAAATGTATGGGAGTTAATGGATAATTTAACAATTAGAAAACGCCCGTTAGGGTCTATATCAGAAGAAATAACTTGTATGTTCAGGTTACGCTTTGCTATCAACACAACTCCTCTAGATTTGGAGTTGTATGGGGCTGCCGCTACAAGAGACCAATGCGACATCTGCAATTTCAAGGACTCTTGCTGTGTCAGATGAGTTTCCTGTAGAAAAGCAATATTAATATCATTTTTAGATAAGTACAAGAGTATTTTTCGGCGTTTACCCGGAGAATTAATACCACCAACATTTAGCGTACCAATTTTAAGATCTGCCATTTAGAGAGCAAAAAATAGTAAAAAGTAAAAGTGGAGTGCCGTGAGTAATTTCGTTGAAGATCAGAATCATGAAATTGGAAACGGGGACAGGAGGGGGAGGGGCATGGGAATAAAACATGAAAACATACTGAAATAAGACAAGTGTTTGACGTGCAAACAAACTTCCGGGTAGGAAATAAAATAACAAAACTAAGATTAGATTCTGCATATAATCTAATCCGGTGCGATACTCCAGACAACTCCCCGACAGAGATATCTGGGTAAATAAAGCTAACAGTAGAATAGTGATATGCCCTTACATAATGAACTAAAACTCGTAGGACAATCTGCAAAATATAGCTTAACGAGGAGTATATCACTAAGTCAAAATTAAAGTTAGAAGGCTAAATAAGCATCATCATAGTGATAAAGCCCGTATCGTTAACAGTGCCCTCTAGGTATCTCTTCTAATTAGATAGAGCTCAAGAGAATGCAACATATATATCTCTTTGAAACAGGGAGAAACAGGGAAAAAGACATATTGTTAGTCCTATTATCAAGTATAACAAAATAGTTATAATAAACTATAATTTTCAGCATATGACTAAGAAATTAGGTGTCCACAGTGGTAATGACATCAGAGATGTCGGTATGATCTTCTGTGGAGTCTTCTCTAAGATACGCAGAGGCATCTTCCGGGCTGGTAAAATCGAAGTGTTTATCTCCATCATAAATCCGAAGTTTAGCAGGATATAGCATGGAGAATTTACGTTTAATGAGTACTAATTTTGTGCAGATGGGGTTGAAGGCTTTACGAGCTCTCATCAGCTCGGCAGAAAAATCTTGGAATATAAGCAGCCGATTGTCTTCCCATTGGAGGGAGCGAAGTTTTCTAGATGCTGTCCAAAAAGCGACTTTGTGAAGATAATTAAGGCATCTAAACAAGATGACTCGCGGGCGGCCATCAGGTGCTCGAGGAGGAGGGCCCACACGATGTACACGTTCAATTACTAAATCTTTACAAGATTCCGTGATACCAAGCAGGGTGGGTAAAGTGGTTCGGACAAAGTGAACAAGGTCATCACCTTTAACCCTTTCTGGAAGGCCAACCAGCCTTATATTATTTCTTCTGGACCTATTTTCTGCGTCATCTAGCTTCATCCAAAGCTGAAAATTTTCCTTTTCAAGGCGTTTAATGTTTCCTTGCACATCTGCCATATCATGACATAGACCTCCAATCCTATTTTCGTTAACGGATACTTTATGTGAGAGATGTTGTAATTGAAGTGAAATATCCGACACTGCTTTGGATAATAATGGTGACATGGCTTGAGTTATGGCTTCCGTTAAATCCGCGTATGTTATAGGCGAGTCCGGAGAGCGATCAGTGGTCGATGTATAAGAAAGGGATTTTGACGCTATCAGCTTTTTGGGAGCGGGAGATGAAGGAGGAGTAGTGATGCCTGGTGCCATAATTGTGTTGGCCCTCCTTTTTTCCTGTCTAATAGGGAGGGAAGATGCGGGGGTCTTAGCTGAAGCGCTGGGGGACAGGAATCGGTCCATTAGTAGCTATAGCAAATAAGGAGATATGCGTGATTCCAAATTATACCTGTGATTAAAGCAGGAAGTGATATATATATAATGGATAAGACGTATAAATATGTGGAGGAAGGCCTCTATCATATAACAAAAGCTAAAGGCACCTCTGCTTGGTGAATAGTATATCGGAAACACAGTACCTTATATAAGTTTCTCCACTGTGGAAGATAAACAGCTGCCAAACATGTATTCACTTGAATCCTTTTAGGTCCCTGCAGCTCAGACAGAATATATCCAGCCTCTGATAATGTGAGCGGCTGCGTATGATATGTCTCTGTCACACCCGTCAGCAAGATCAGGAATGCTGCTGGTGTGATGCAGTAACTGATGGGGTTGTTCAGCTGTAATGGTCCGGCTCCTGCAGTATAAGGATTCGTTGTCCTCCGCCGCTATCTCCGGGCGGGCAGACAACCTCACGTGCCGGCTGACGTAGGCCTCTAGCAGGGCGCCGGGCAGCGTCTCGATACGACCGTTCTCCTCAGTCTTAGCCGCAGTCACCGCGGTCGCTGAGGGCAGAGCCAAGAAGGTGTGCAGGGGAGACTGTTAAAACAGTCTTGATAACGATTTGTCTGCCGGGGGTTGACGGAGCTCCGCTGTGATGCGACCTCACAGCATCAGACCGGAACCGGAAGTCGTAATATCCTTTTTATGTAGGATATTAATATCATGAAAGGGTTATGACAAGATGTATTTGGATATGTATGTTATCTTTATAATAATGTATTTAGTAGATTAATCACACACCACCTCCCATGTATTTTGTTTGCAGCCCCATTTGGTACAAACTGTTGTATTTGATTGGTGGTCAGTGCGTTTCGGGAGTGAATGGAACGCAGCTACACTTCCGGTAACGCCACGTGACCACCCACACTTCCGGAATCGGCCCCGGACGTTGGAACACATGCAGTAAAGCATGCGCTCCACGTAAAAAAAGACACAGTCAATCCCCTACAGTATCTTATTTTATTTTTCGCACCACTGCTGGGGCAATTATAAAATAGACTATATGGCAATACACATATATCACTTCCGTGACCGGCGGACAAGTACCGGATATCCGCCGGAAGTTCGTGCGTTCCACGGCCCGTGGAACGCAAAATTATGTGATACTGTTATAAAAAACTGATACATTTAAACACATAATGCATCCCTGTTGGTAAGGGAAGTATTATTTTAAAGTTACTAATAAGCAAGGATAATTCACAGTTATTTCTATATATACAAACGACATTAGAGATTATAATCAACACCGCCCACACAGGAAATGACCTAGGAGATTCAAAGTATTTAAGGATGCCCTTTCAGCCTCCCCCTCACATACCTTGAAAAAGACCACACATCAGGTCGAAACGCGTTTGTGAGGAGCTGATAGGATACAGGGACTGACCTTTGGGACTGATACCCCGCTGACCAGTAGTGGTGAGGAACCCGGGTTTACTTTTTTTCTCCCCCTGGTTGGTGATTCCATCTGGCATCAAACCCAGAGGTCTTTCAAATTTTATTGTGTTATTTGTGCTTTTTTTATTGGAATAAATTCAAAGAACTGTTTTTATTACGAGGATTTCATCACATTTTTTGGTACCGTTTGACACTGGGAAAAGAAACCATTATGAGCTTGAACCACTCCTGCTGATGTAAGCAGATAAAGTGAGCATTTCAGATTGTCCTATAAGATGTTTTCAAATGTGAGATTTGAACTCTTGGGAAAAAGATACCTTTATGTGTGATTTCATATTTGTTTACATGTAAGCCTCCATGTAAGCTGTTTCTTCTGTCTAACTTCACTGAACAGGTGGTCCCATATATATATATATTCCTTTGCACCATTTCCCTGACAAATAAGGGTGCCCTCAACAGGTGAATACCTATTTTAGATATTCTCCAACTAACCACTTCCTTCTGCTTTACTTTCTGTGGCCCAACTGGGGAAATCACGAGGAAAGATCCGAAGGAACCGGGGAGGATCGGTGAAAGATACCTTGATGTGTTTATCCACACTCCACCTGATGTAAGCATACATGTGAGCATCTCCCTAGTTTCTGTACGGATAATAGTGATGGGAAAAGATACCTTTACGATAATTTTCTTTTATGCTTTGTGTAAGAACATTGTGAGCACACAATTGACTGTTTACCATAAGGGTGACCCCATAAGAACTTTAAGAAACAAACACCACCCATATGGAGGAAGATTGAGGATTCACTCTATGATATATTTATATCCAACCGTGTAGGATATAGGAACTGAGATCTTCCTTTCTTATCCCCTTTTTTTCCCCTCTTATGATCTGAACCGACGGAGACGGCTGGAAAATCTCTCATCAGTAGAAGACTTCAGAAAAGCCCCCATAAATGTTTGAACATTAATTCAAAATCTTGTTTATAAGTGTCATTGCCCTCTAATCAATTTTGGGTGGATCGATTCAATCACATTTTAAATATATATATATATATATATATATATATATATGGAATATGGATGTTGCTGCATGTGAAGTTTTTCCTTTTTCTTTTTGATATATATTCTCCTCATCCTCTAATATGTAAATCTAAAAAGAATATAAAATCATTTAAATTTATACTTCTCTTATAAATCATCTTTTATGTTGTAGCGATACCATATGTTAACCCCTGAAGAAGTCATCTTGACAAAACGCGTTGGCTCAAATCAGTGACGGTCTTCTGCTCAGTTCACCACTACATCTTTTGAGCTCACACCTGTAAAGGTGAAAGTGATTGTTCCAACTGTTGAGACTTATGGATTTCCTGAACTGTATTGATATGTTATTTTAACTGTATATGTATCTTTTAATAAAAAGCTTATTTGGTATCTCATCTAATTTTGGCCATTGGCCATTTTTTTTCAGGTGATCTCTTGGTGTGAGGGTATATTTACAGGTTTACAAAACAAATCATACCGTGGAGAAAATTCTCTGGACTATATATGGAACTAAGAATTTGAATACAAGTATATTTTTAAGGCTATGCACTGAGCGCAATTGTTTTTTGTTTGTAAAATATATATATATATATATATATATATATATTATACAAAAAATGTATAAGCAGGGGGAGCTAACTTTTATGTAGTTAGATGGCTGTTTCTTATCTCCAAATTATGACCACAATTTGTAAAAAGACCGTTTATTCATATGTTTGACAATGAACCACAGTTTATACAATTGCCATGTATGTTGTTTAAAAACAATATATCAATATTAAAAACATAACACTCTAAACATGAGTATTGTAGTTGATGTGATATTTCTTAATCCAATGACCTTTCCAAAGCGAATCATTGGATATTTGATGATCTCACAACCATGAGTAACCCAGTGCGTTTCGTCCAATGGACTTCATCAGGGGCCTTAAACATCAAAGAGATTTGAATAACGTTATATATGGTATTCAATGGTATGACGATGATGGTCTCAATGTACACAAGATCAGTATAAAACAGCAATGATAAAAATCAATTTGATTGAGCTTTTCAGCATATACATTGGCACCTCTGATAGCTGCCTGGTAAACTTTAAAATCATTCCTTGTTGGTTTGCTTGTTAAAGGAGGACATAATCCTCCAGACAAAGAACATTATTCCAAACCTGGAATTTGTCAGGTTTGGAATTGCAGAATTGCTTGAAGTGCAAAGGCATCGCACAGCGGGGATGCCTTTGCACTTCAAGAGTAGATCCTGACCAGCGCAGCTTTAGCATGCTGGCCGGGAGCTACTCATCACTACCCGGCCCACAGCGGCTGCGTGTGATGTCATGCAGCCGCTGTGGACCCCCCACAACGGTCCAGCCATGCCTGCGTTGGCTGTACCGCGCACCTTAAAGGGCAGTGTTAAGCCCCATCCCGCCTAGTGAACGCTTCTTTCTCTGAGGCGATCGCTAGGCAACAACGACTGCCATGCACCAACGCACTGCAGCGCCGGCACATGTACAGTTCCAACCTGATCGCTGCGCTGTGAGAAACTGCAGCAAGTGATAGGGTCGGAATGACCCCTGAAGAGCTGAACATTCATAAGAGAAAGCTTTATGTTGCTTGGTATGTATTTTTGGTGTAAAGGATACCGTATCTGATAGCCCCCATAAATGTTTGAACAATAATTCAAAATCTTGTTTATAAGTGTCATTGCCCTATAATCAATTTTGGGTGTACCGATTCAATCACATTTTAAATATATATGTATATGGATTATGGATGTTGCCGCATGTGAAGTTTTTCCTTTTACTTTTTGATATATATTCTCCTCATCCTCTATGTAAATCTAAAAAGAATACAAAATCATTTAAATTTATACTTCTCTTATAAATCATCTTTTATGTTGTAGCGATACCATATTTTAACCCCTGAAGAAGTCATCTTGACGAAACGCGTTGGTTCAAATCAGTTACGGTCTTCTGCTCAGTTCACAACTACATCTATTGAGCTCACACCTGTAAAGGTGAAGGTGATTGTTCCAACTGTTGAGACTGATGGATTTCCTGAACTGTATTGATATGTTATTTTAACTGTATATGTATCTTTTAATAAAAAGCTTATTTGGTATCTCATCTAATTTTGGCCTTTGGCCATTTTTTTTCAGGTGATCTCTTGGTGTGAGGGTATATTTACAGGTTTACAAAACAAATATTACCATGGAGAAAATTCTCTGGACTATATATGGAACTAAGAACTTGAATACAAGTTTATTTTAAAAGGCTATGTACTGAGCGCAATTGGTTTTTGTTTGTAAAATATATATATATATATATATATATATATATATATATATACAAAAAATGTATATGCAGGGGGAGCTAACTTTAATGTAGTTAGATGGCTGTTTCTTATCTCCAAATGATGACCACAATTTGTAAAAAGACCGTTAATTCATATGTTTGACAATGAACCACAGTTTATACAATTGCCATGTATGTTGTTTAAAAACAATATATCAATATTAAAAACCTAACACTCTTAACATGAGTATTGTAGTTGATGTGATATTTCTTAATCCAATGACCTCTCTAAAGCGAATCATTGGATATTTGATGATCTCACAACCGTGAGTTACCCAGTGTGTTTCGTCCAATGGACTTCATCAGGGGTCTTAAACATCAAAGAGATTTGAATAACTTTATATGGTATGCAACGGTATGATGATGATGGTCTCAATGTACACAAGGTCAGTATAAAACAGCAATGATAAAAATCAATTTGATTGAGCTTTTCAGCATAGACATTGGCACCTCTGATAGCTGCCTGGTAAACTTTAAAATCATGCCTTGTTGGTCTGCTTGTTAAAGGTGGACATTCCCATATGGTGAGAGTCCAGTTATTCTCTAGTTTTTATTTGTATTATTAAAAAGCAGTATTACACTATACTTGTTTGTATCTCCTTCATAATACCAAACATTGTGGAGACGTATGGATGAAGAGGCTGTATTCCATTAAGGATTAAACCTTCTCCTGTTTATGCAAAATTTGTCTACAAAAAGTAGACAATATCACAGTACGGGTCCTACTTGCAGTATTTATAGTATTTTGTTGGATGTAACAGTATCACACTATTTGTGTTCTTTTCATTTATTTACATGTTGGAGGTATAAAAGTTGGAGACAAATTAATCCTCCAGACACAGAACATTATTCCAAACCTGGAATTTGTCAGGTTGGAATTGCAGAATTGCTTGAAGTGCAAATGCATCACACAGCGGCGATGCCTTTGCACTTCAAGAGTAGATCCTGACCAGCGCAGCTTTAGCATGCTGGCCGGGAGCTACTCATCGCTACCCGGCTCGCAGCAGCTGCGTGTGATGTCATGCAGCCGCCGTGGACCCCCCCACAACGGTCCAGCAATGCCTGCGTTGGCTGTACCGCGCCCCTTAAATGGCAGTGTTAAGCCCCATCCCGCCTAGCGACAACTTCTGCCTCTGGGGCGATCGCTAGGCAACAATGACTGCCATGCACAAATGCACTGCAGTGCCGGTGCATGCACAGTTCCGACCCGATCGCTGCTCTGAGAGAAACTGCAGCAAGTGATAGGGTCGGAATAACTCCTAAAGAGCTGAACATTCATAAGAGAAAGCTTTATGTTGCTTGGTATGTATTTTTGGTGTAAAGGATACCGTATCTGATAGCCCCCTTAAATGTTTGAACATTAATTCAAAATCTTGTTTATAAGTGTCATTGCCCTCTAATCAATTTTGGGTGGACTGATTCAATCACATTTTAAATATATATATATATATATATATATATATATATATATATGGAATATGGATGTTGCTGCATGTGAAGTTTTTCCTTTTTCTTTTTGATATATTATCTCCTCATCCTCTAATATGTAAATCTAAAAAGAATATAAAATCATTTAAATTTATACTTCTCTTATAAATCATCTTTTATGTTGTAGCGATATCATATGTTAACCCCTGAAGAAGTCATCTTGACGAAACGCGTTGGTTCAAATCAGTTACGGTCTTCTGCTCAGTTCACCACTACGTCTATTGAGCTCACACCTGTAAAGGTGAAGGTGATTGTTCCAACTGTTGAGACTGATGGATTTCCTGAACTGTATTGATATGTTATTTTAACTGTATATGTATCTTTTAATAAAAAGCTTATTTGGTATCTCATCTAATTTTGGGCGTTGGCCATTTTTTTTCAGGTGATCTCTAGGTGTGAGGGTATATTTACAGGTTTACAAAACAAATCATACCGTGGAGAAAATTCTCTGGACTATATATGGAACTAAGAATTTGAGTACAAGTATATTTTTAGGGCTATGTACTGAGCGCAATTGGTTTTTGATTGTAAAATAAATAAATATATATATATATATATATATATATATATACAAAAAATGTATATGCAGGGGGAGCTAACTTTTATGTAGTTAGATGGCTGTTTCTTATCTCCAAATTATGACCACAATTTGTAAAAAGACCGTTAATTCATATGTTTGACAATGAACCACAGTTTATACAATTGCCATGTATGTTGTTTAAAAACAATATATCAATATTAAAAACATAACACTCTAAACATGAGTATTGTAGTTGATGTGATATTTCTTAATCCAATGACCTCTCTAAAGCGAATAATTGGATATTTGATGATCTCACAACCGTGAGTTACCCAGTGCGTTTTGTCCAATGGACTTCATCAGGGGTCTGAAACATCAAAGAGGTTTGAATAACCTTATATGGTATGCAACGGTATGACGATGATGGACTCAATGTACACAAGATCAGTATAAAACAGCAATGATAAAAATCAATTTGATTGAGCTTTTCAGCATAGACAATGGCCCCTCTGATAGCTGCCTGGTAAACTTTAAAATCATGCCTTGTTGGTCTGCTTGTTAAAGGTGGACATTCCCATATGGTAAGAGTCCAGTTATTCTCTAGTTTTTATTTGTGTTATTAAAAAGCAGTATTACACTATACTTGTTTGAATCTCCTTCATAATACCAAACATTGTGGAGACGTATGGATGAAGAGGCTGTATTCCATTAAGGATTAAACCTTCTCCTGTTTATGCAAAATTTGTCTACAAAAAGTAGACAATATCACAGTATGGGTCCTACTTGCAGTATTTATAGGATTTTGTTGGATGTAACAGTATCACACTATTTGTGTTCTTTTCATTTATTTACATGTTGGAGGTATAAAAGTTGGAGACAAATTAATCCTCCAGACACAGAACATTATTCCAAACCTGGAATTTGTCAGGTTGGAATTGCAGAATTGCTTGAAGTGCAAATGCATCACACAGCGGCGCTGCCTTTGCATTTCAAGAGTAGATCGTGACCAGCGCAGCTTTAGCATGCTGGCAAGGAGCTACTCATCGCTACCCGGCCCGCAGCGGCTGCATGTGATGTCACGCAGCCGCCGTAGACCCCCCCACAATGGTCCAGCCATGCCTGCGTTGGCTTGACCGTGCCCCTTAAATGACAGTGTTAAGCCCCATCCCGCCTAGCGACCGCTTCTGCCTCTGAGGTGATCGCTAGGCAACAATGACTGCCATGCACCAACGCACTGCAGCGCCGGCACATGCACAGTTCCGACCCGATCGCTGCGCTGTGAGAAACTGCAGCAAGTGATAGGGTCGGAATGACCCCTAAAGAGCTAAACATTCATAAGAGAAAGCTTTATGTTGCTTGGTATGTATTTTTGGTGTAAAGGATACCGTATCTGATAGCCCCCATAAATGTTTGAACATTAATTCAAAATCTTGTTTATAAGTGTCATTGCCCTCTAATCAATTTTGGGTGGACCGATTCAATCACATTTTAAATATATAAGTATATGGAATATGGATGTTGCCGCATGTGAAGTTTTTCCTTTTTCTTTTTGATATATATTCTCCTCATCCTCTAATATGTAAATCTAAAAAGAATATAAAATCATTTAAATTTATACTTCTCTTATAAATCATCTGTTATGTTGTAGCGATACCATATGTTAACCACTGAAGAAGTCATCTTGATGAAACGCGTTGGTTCAAATCAGTTACGATCTTCTGCTCAGTTCACCACTACATCTTTTGAGCTCACACCTGTAAAGGTGAAGGTGATTGTTCCAACTGTTGATATTGATGGATTTCCTGAACTGTATTAAAATGTTATTTTAACTGTATATGTATCTTTTAATAAAAAGCTTATTTGGTATCTCATCTAATTTTAGCCTTTGGCCATTTTTTTTCAGGTGATATCTTGGTGTGAGCGTATATTTACAGGTTTACAAAACACATCATACCATGGAGAAAATTCTCTGGACTATATATGGAACTAAGAATTTGAATACAAGTATATTTTTAAGGCTATGTACTGAGCGCAATTGGTTTTTGTTTGTAAAAAAAAAAAAATATATATATATATATATATATATATATATATATAAAAATGGATATGCATGGGGAGCTAACTTTTATGTAGTTAGATGGCTGTTTCTTATCTCCAAATTATGACCACAATTTGTAAAAAGACCGTTTATTCATATGTTTGACAATTAACCACAGTTTATACAATTGCCATGTATGTTGTTTAAAAACAATATATCAATATTAAAAATATAACACTCTAAACATGAGTATTGTAGTTGATGAGCTATTTCTTAATCCAATAACCTCTCCAAAGCGAATCATTGGATATTTGATGATCTCACAACCGTGAGTAACCCAGTGCGTTTCGTCCAATGGACTTCATCAGGGGTCTTAAACATCAAAGAGATTTGAATAACGTTATATGGTATTCAATGGTATGACGATGATGGTCTCAATGTACACAAGATCAGTATAAAGCAGCAATGATAAAAATCAATTTGATTGAGCTTTTCAGCATAGACATTGGCACCTCTGATAGCTGCCTGGTAAACTTTAAAATCATTCCTTGTTGGTTTGCTTGTTAAAGGAGGACATAATCCTCCAGACAAAGAACATTATTCCAAACCTGGAATTTGTCAGGTTTGGAATTGCAGAATTGCTTGAAGTGCAAAGGCATCGCACAGCGGGGATGCCTTTGCACTTCAAGAGTAGATCCTGACCAGCGCAGCTTTAGCATGCTGGCCGGGAGCTACTCATCACTACCCGGCCCACAGCGGCTGCGTGTGATGTCACGCAGCCGCTGTGGACCCCCCCACAACGGTCCAGCCATGCCTGCGTTGGCCGGACCGCGCCCCTTAAAGGGCAGTGTCAAGCCCAATCCCGCCTAGCGACCGCTTCTGCCTCTGATGCGATCGCTAGGCAACAACGACTGCCATGCACCAACGCACTGCAGCGCCGGTGCATGCACAGTTCCGACCCGATCGCTGCGCTGCGAGAAACTGCAACAAGTGATAGGGTCGGAATGACCCCTAAAGAGCTGAACATTCATAAGAGACAGCTTTATGTTGCTTGGTATGTATTTTTGGTGTATAGGATACCATATCTGATAGCCCCCATAAATGTTTGAACATTAATTCAAAATCTTGTTTATAAGTGTCATTGCCCTCTAATCAATTTTGGGTGGACCGATTCAATCACATTTTAAATATATATGTATATGGAATATGTATGTTGCCACAATTGAAGTTTTTCCTTTTTCTTTTTGATATATATTCTCCTCATCCTCTAATATGTAAATCTAAAAAGAATATAAAATCATTTAAATTTATACTTCTCTTATAAATCATCTTTTATGTTGTAGCGATACCATATGTTAACCCCTGAAGAAGTCATCTTGACGAAATGCGTTGGTTCAAATCAGTTACGGTCTTCTGCTCAGTTCACCACTACATCTTTTGAGCTCACACCTGTTAAGGTGAAGGTGATTGTTCCAACTGTTGATATTGATGGATTTCCTGAACTGTATTGATATGTTATTTTAACTGTATATGTATCTTTTAATAAAAAGCTTATTTGGTATCTCATCTAATTTTGGCCTTTGGCCATTTTATTTTCAGGTGATCTCTTGGTTTGAGGGTATATTTACAGGTTTACAAAACAAATCATACTGTGGAGAAAATTCTCTGGACTATATATGGAACTAAGAATTTGAATACAAGTATATTTTTAAGGCTATGTACTGAGCGCAATTGGTTTTTGTTTGTAAAAAAAATAAAATATATATATATATATACAAAAAAATGGATATGCATGGGGAGCTAACTTTTATGTAGTTAGATGGCTGGTTCTTATCTCCAAATTATGACCACAATTTGTAAAAAGACCGTTTATTCATATGTTTGACAATTAACCACAGTTTATACAATTGCCATGTATGTTGTTTAAAAACAATATATCAATATTAAAAACATAACACTCTAAACATGAGTATTGTAGTTGATGAGCTATTTCTTAATCCAATGACCTCTCCAAAGCGAATCATTGGATATTTGATGATCTCACAACCGTGAGTAACCCAGTGCGTTTCGTCCAATGGACTTCATCAGGGGTCTTAAACATCAAAGAGATTTGAATAACCTTATATGGTATGCAACGGTATGACGATGATAATCTCAATGTACACAAGATCAGTATAAAACAGCAATGATAAAAATCAATTTGATTGAGCTTTTCAGCATAGACATTGGCACCTCTGATAGCTGCCTGGTAAACTTTAAAATCATGCCTTGTTGGTCTGCTTGTTAAAGGTGGACATTCCCATATGGTGAGAGTCCAGTTATTCTCTAGTTTTTATTTGTATTATTAAAAAGCAGTATTACACTATACTTGTTTGTATCTCCTTCATAATACCAAACATTGTGGAGACGTATGGATGAAGAGGCTGTATTCCATTAAGGATTAAACCTTCTCCTGTTTATGCAAAATTTGTCTACAAAAAGTAGACAATATCACAGTACGGGTCCTACTTGCAGTATTTATAGGATTTTGTTGGATGTAACAGTATCACACTATTTGTGTTCTTTTCATTTATTTACATGTTGGAGGTATAAAAGTTGGAGACAAATTAATCCTCCAGACAAAGAACATTATTCCAAACCTGGAATTTGTCAATGCCTAAGGACGGTTCGGTAGTATTTTTTGTTATTCTTATATTGTCTTGGGTGTAAGGTGGCACCTGTTATCACTGAATAGTTCACATTGTGCTCATAGGTGTGCGCAGCACATTTTATTAGGGGGTGCACCGTCGGAAGGGTGTGTCTAGCACCGCCTTTTGGGCATGTCTAGCACCATCTATTGACGGTCAACGCAATATAAAATATCCACCCTTGTACCAATCCTAATAAAGCAGATACATTGTCAGATGTTGTGGTGTGCACCAAACAAACACCCCTGATGGCACTCACTGCAATTACAGTGCTCCTCCTCAGCCTGGTCTGGCTCCCCCTCTCTTTCCACTGCAAGCTGCAGCAACTTACTTACAAGTCAGTCACTCACTGACACTGACAGTCGCAGACCAGTACTGCTGCTGCTGGAAAAACGAGTGACGGGTCAATGCTGCTGCAGACCGCCTGCCAGTATTGAATTTGTCTTCCTAAGAGGAACGCTGGCTGCATGCTGATCCTCATCAGTGGCTGGCGTTGGCATAGCATAGAAGGAGAGAGGTGGGCATGTTGCGGGTGATGTAATCACACCACGCCACACTGTTTTGTTTTGTACATGGAGGTGGAGCCGGGAGTTTGAAAGCCGGTGGCAGTGGCACCCTTGATTAACCCAGGTGTCTGGTCAGTAATGCAGTCCTGACAGGGTGCAGCGCAGAGGGGACAGTGATCAGCATGCTCGGCGATCGCTGCATCAGGCATGTGAGATCAGGGTGCCGGACATTAGGGGGTGCCTGTGCGCACCAGGCACCCCCCCT
This sequence comes from Pseudophryne corroboree, assembly GCF_028390025.1. Taxonomy (NCBI): domain Eukaryota; kingdom Metazoa; phylum Chordata; class Amphibia; order Anura; family Myobatrachidae; genus Pseudophryne; species Pseudophryne corroboree. Next base: position 453,821,622 of record NC_086448.1, read on the forward strand.
GCGCACACCTATGATTGTGCTGCTTATCAGTGCACTAAATGTCTTCATTTTTTCATAAAGTTGTCCTGCATTAGTCCAGTGGTGGGGTCCCTGTGCTGCTGTATATGTCCAGTGATACTGCCGTATATGTCCAGTGATACTGCCGTATATATGTCCAGCGGTACTGCCGTATAAATCCAGTGATACTGCCATATAATTCCAGTGATACTGGCATATATTTCCAGCGGTACTGGCATATAAATCCAGTCCAGTGATACTGCCATATATGTCCAGTGGTACTGCCAAATAAATCCAGTGGTACTGGCATTTAAGTCCAGTGATACTGCTGTATAATTTCAATGGCACTGGCATATAATTCCAGTGGTACTGGCGTATAAATCCAGTCCAGTGATACTGCCATATATGTACAGTGGTACTGCCGTATAAGTCCAGTGGTACTGCTGTATAAGTCCAGTCCAGTGGTGCTGTCTTGTGCTGCATCAGTCCAGTGGTGGTGTCTTGTGCTGCCATAAATCCAGTGGTGGTGTCCTGTGCTGAATATTATTTACTCCAAATAAAAGGGTTATATACACTGCTCAAAAAAATAAAGGGAACACTAAAATAACACATCCTAGATCTGAATTAATGAAATATTCTTATTAAATACTTTGTTCTTTACATAGTTGAATGTGCTGATTACAAAATCACACAAAAAATATCAATGGAAATCAAGTTTATTAACCCATGGAGGTCTGGATTTGGAGTCACCCTCAAAATTAAAGTGGAAAAACACACTACAGGCTGATCCAACTTTGATGTAATGTCCTTAAAACAAGTCAAAATGAGGCTCAGTAGTGTGTGTGGCCTCCACGTGCCTGTATGACCTCCCTACAACCCACACAAGTGGCTCAGGTAGTGCAGCTCATCCAGGATGGCACATCAATGCGAGCTGTGGCAAGAAGGTTCGCTGTGTCTGTCAGCGTAGTGTCCAGAGCATGGAGGCGCTACCAGGAGACAGGCCAGTACATCAGGAGACGTGGAGGAGGCCGTAGGAGGGCAACAACCCAGCAGCAGGACCGCTACCTCCGCCTTTGTGCAAGGAGGAACAGGAGGAGCACTGCCAGAGCCCTGCAAAATGACCTCCAGCAAGCCACAAATGTGCATGTGTCTACTCAAACGATCAGAAACAGACTCCATGAGGGTGGTATGAGGGCCCGACATCCACAGGTGGGGGTTGTGCTTACAGCCCAACACCGTGCAGGATGTTTGACATTTGACAGAGAACACCAAGATTGGCAAATTCGCCACTGGCGCCCTGTGCTCTTCACAGATGAAAGCAGGTTCTCACTGAGCACATGTGACAGACGTGACAGAGTCTGGAGACGCCAAGGAGAATGTTCTGCTGCCTGCAACATCCTCCAGCATGACCGGTTTGGCAGTGGGTCAGTAATGGTGTGGGGTGGCATTTCTTTGGAGGGACGCACAGCCCTCCATGTGCTCGTCAGTGGTAGCCTGACTGCCATTAGGTACCGAGATGAGATCCTCAGACCCCTTGTGAGACCATATGCTGGTGCGGTTGGCCCTGGGTTCCTCCTAATGCAAGACAATGCTAGACCTCATGTGGCTGGAGTGTGTCAGCAGTTCCTGCAAGATGAAGGCATTGATGCTATGGACTGGCCCGCCCGTTCCCCAGACCTGAATCCAATTGAGCACATCTGGGACATCATGTCTCGCTCCATCCACCAACGCCACGTTGCACCACAGACTGTCCAGGAGTTGGCGGATGCTTTAGTCCAGGTCTGGGAGGAGATCCCTCAGGAGACCACCCGCCACCTCATCAGGAGCATGCCCAGGCATTGTATGGAGGTCATACAGGCACTTGGAGGCCACACACACAACTGAGCCTCATTTTGACTTGTTTTAAGGATATTACATTAAAGTTGGATCAGCCTGTAGTGTGTTTTTCCACTTTAATTTTGAGGGTGACTCCAAATCCAGACCTCCATGGGTTAATAAATTTGATTTCCATTGATAATGTTTGTGTGATTTTGTTGTCAGTACATTCAACTATGTAAAGAACAAAGTATTTAATAAGAATATTTCATTCATTCAGATCTAGGATGTGTTATTTTAGTGTTCCCTTTATTTTTTTGAGCAGTGTACATTACTTATATTATTATCCAAATAATTTTTACAGGGTTTGCCCTGTGTTGTGTAGGGGTACACTCACCTGTGCTGCATATTATTATAATAGCTCCAAATAAAAGGGTTATTATTATCCAAACTAATTTTACAGGCTTTGCCATTGTGCGTGTATTACATCTGGGCAAATTCCAGCACGTCCCATGTTGTTTGTGCCGCACACTTGTGTTGCTTAGCTTAGTCATACAGCTACCTCATTGCACCTCTTTTTCTTCTTTGCGTGATGTTCTGTTTGGGGCCTAGTTTTTATAAGTGCCATCCTGTCTGCAACTGCAGTGCCACTCCTAGATAGGCCAGGTGTTTGTGCCACACACTTGTTTTGCTTTGCTTAGTCATACAGCTACCTCGGTGCAACCTTTTGGCCTAAAACAATATTGTGAGGTGTGATGTGTTCAGAATAGACTGGACATGATTGGAAATGAATGTTATTGAGGTTAATAATACTGTAGGCTCAAAATTACCCCCAAATTATGTGATTTTAGCTGTTTTTATGTTTTTTCAAAAATAATCCAGATCCAAAACCAAAACGAAAATCAAAACTCGAAAGAGTGGTTTTGGCAAAACTAATCCACATCCAAAACACGAGCATGGAACCAGAACCAAAACCAAAACACAAAACATGAAAAGTGCCCATCTAATAAAAATTCAATGCAGATTCTGGGCAGGAATAGAGCTATGCACAATGTGCAAGTCACTAAAATGGCAGCAGTAAAATTGATGATTGATGCGGTTGCTGCACTGAGGTACTTAGTGGTGTGCAACAGGGGTCTTTACTTGGATCACTTTGGGGTCTGTACTTGGACAACTATTGTTCAACATTTTCATAAATGATCTAGAAGTAATTCTAGAGAGCACAGTGTAAATTTTTGCAGATGATTCATAACTGTGTAAGGTTATGAATTCGGTGGAGGATGCTGAGTCTCTTCAGAACAACTTATTTACACTGGAAGCACGGGCTTCAAAATGGAGAATGAGGTTCAATATAGACAAATGTAAGGTAATGCACTACAGTAGCAATAACAAGAACACTACCTACATAATAAATGGGGAGAAACTAGGTGTGGCCGGAGACCCCATCAGCCACAGGAACAATGGCAGCGTGGTACTGAAGGGGTTAACCCTCTGTGCCCAGCACCATTTTACAGAGACAAAGGACGCTAGGCGCCCCATTCAAATGTACCAACAGCGCCGGGAACAGATTGTTTAAAAATGTGTCTTCATGTTATTTCACTGCGCTGTGCGCAGTTGGAGAGTTATAAACTGCACGTGTTTATTATTATCATTTATTTACATGTGCCACATGGGATCCACAGTGCCCAATTACAGAGTAAACAAATAAGCAAAACGTGAAGACAGTTACTTACAGTTCAATACCATATAGGACAAACAGAGGGTATATAAACATAGCTGCATCAGTAAACAGCGCTGAAATAAGGATCAAGTGGTAGAAAACCAAAGGATTTGGTGCCATAAAAGGGAGTATTGAAAAAAGATAGGTTAAGTAAGAGACGTAAAAGAACATGAGGCAAGAGGACCATGCTCATGAGAGCTTACATTCTAAAGGGAGGGGCACACAATCAGGGGTGACACAGATGGGGTAGAAAGTGAGGGTGGGCCACAGAAGGCTTAGGATGAGAGACAACTGGGTTTGATGAAGAAGTGTGTCTTGAGAGTCCGTTTGAAGTTTTGTAGAGAGATGGAAAGTCTGAGGGGGGGGGTATAGAATTTCAGAAAAAGGGAGCAGCACGTGCAAAATCTTGGAGGTAGGAGTGGGAGGAGGAAATCAGAAGGCAGGAGAGGTGGTGTGCATTAACAGAGTGAAGAGGATGGGTGGGAGTGTAAATGGAGATAAGTCAGATATGTAACTGGAAGAGGAGTGGATGAGGGCTTTGTAAGTGAGTGTTTAGAAGCTTGAAATTGATTCTGAAGGGGAAGGGAGCCAGTGAAGGGCTAGTAAGAGAGGGGAGGTGGATGTAGAGCGTTTGGTGAGGAAGATGATCCAGGCAGCAGCATTGTGGATAGATTGGAGTTGAGAGATGTATGTGTTAGGGATGTTAGTCAGGAGGAGATTACAGTAGTCCAGTCTGGAGATGACCAGTGAGTGGATAAGGGTCTTAGTGGCATCCTGGGTGAGAAATTGTCTGATCCTGGAAATACTTTTGAGATTAAAATGACAAGTTTGTGAGAGGTGCTGAAAGTGTGGTTTGAAGGAGAGGAAGGAGTCAATGATTACTTGGGATCTAGAGGTGATAGTAGTGCTATATATAGATAATGAAATTGTGTGAGGTGAGGTTGTGCAGGAGGTTGGTAAGATGATCAGCTCAGTCTTAGACATGTTAAGTTTAATAAAGCACTGGGACCTACAAGAAGAGATAGCAGAAAGACAGTTGGATACAAGAGTGAGGAGATCAGGAGAAAGGTCAGGGGAGGAAAGGTAGATTTGAGTATCATCAGCATAGAGATGATATTGTAAGTCAAAAGAGCTAATGAGTTCTCCTAAAGAGGATATATAGAGAGAGAAAAGGAGAAGACTAAGAACAGAGCCTTGGGAGACACCTACAGTTAGTGGAAGTGGGAGGGGAGGTGGAGCCATGAGAGGAGACAGAGAAGGAATGGTCAGAGATGTAGGCGGACAGCCAGGAGAGGGCAGTATCACACAGACCAGGGAGTGAAGGATTTGCAGGAGAGGGTGGTCCACTGTGTCAAAAGCACAGAGAGGTCAAGCAGAATAAGCAAAGAGCAGTGACCCTTGGATTTAACAGGTAGGAGGTCTTTGCAGACTTTTGTGAGGGTTTTATATTGTATTTGTATCTAAGATGCTCTTAGGGACTTTTGGAAGTAATGGTACACTCTGACATAGGAAGTCATATGCTAAGTAACCTCCTAGCATGATAAGACCTTTTCATGTGTTGGTCAGTGCACAGCAGGTAGTGTACTGGGAGTGTGAGTTCCTTAGACAAAGGTGTTAATCACGGGGGATTTCCTTATTCCATATGTAAAGTGTCAGATTGAGTTTGGGAACTGTATTTATTTTTATAGCTGGTTTGATTGATATATGAATCCTACATGGAATATGCAGGAAAGGGGAAGAGGAACATTTGTTTGAGAAATACAAACCGCTATTTTGAAGTTATGTGATAAATGTATCAAAGGCAAATTGTAAACTGACAGGTGGTAAAGGAAGCAGTTTAAATGACACCAAACGTTGTGTGTGACAGGAAGGAGGAAATTGCTTTATGTAGTTATATCCTTTTAAAATGTAATTTATTTATATTTTGTTAGATATCCTGATTAGATGGAAAAGACTCAGGGTGGGACTACCCAATGAGATACTGTGTGTTTTTACTGTATAAAAAGGCCTGCGAGCCTTGGGGGTAATTCCAAGTTGATCGCAGCAGGAAATTTTGTAGCAGTTGGGCAAAACCATGTGCACTACAGGCGAGGCAGATATAACATTTGCAGAGATAGTTAGATTTGGGTGGGTTATTTTGTTTCTGTGCAGGGTAAATACTGGCTGCTTTATTTTTACACTGCAATTTAGATTGCAGATTGAACTCACCACACCCAAATCTATCTCTCTCTGCACATGTTATATCTGCCTCCCCTGCAATGCACATGGGCCCTCATTCCGAGTTGTTCGCTCGGTATTTTTCATCGCATCGCAATGAAAATCCGCTTAGTACGCATGCGCAATGTTCGCACTGCGACTGCGCCAAGTAACTTTGCTATGTAGAAAGTATTTTTACTCACGGCTTTTTCATCGCTCCGGCGAACGTAATGTGATTGACAGGAAATGGGTGTTACTGGGCGGAAACACGGCGTTTCAGGGGCGTGTGGCTGAAAACGCTACCGTTTCCGGAAAAAACGCAGGAGTGGCTGGAGAAACGGTGGGAGTGCCTGGGCGAACGCTGGGTGTGTTTGTGACGTCAACCAGGAACGACAAGCACTGAACTGATCGCACAGGCAGAGTAAGTCTGGAGCTACTCTGAAACTGCTAAGTAGTTAGTAATCGCAATATTGCGAATACATCGGTCGCAATTTTAAGAAGCTAAGATTCACTCCCAGTAGGCGGCGGCTTAGCGTGTGTAACTCTGCTAAATTCGCCTTGCGACCGATCAACTCGGAATGAGGGCCATGGTTTTGCCCAACTGCTAAAAAATGTCCTGCTGCGATCAACTTGGAATTACCCCCCTTGTGTGTTATTCCAACCTCTTCTGCTGTAAACATCTGCTGTATTGCTGTTGCCCTTAGAAATAGGGCTGAGGTTTTTTTAGAACTATTTGGGCAAATAAACATCTTCTGCCTCATGACAACCACTTCATCTTGTGACCTTCAGGGCTATGCCAAACATAGCTCCATTCTTCAGCTGTTTTGTGTACTTCCAGCGTCTCCAAGCTCTGTCTGGTGGTGGCAGCATAGTACCTGCCCACTGCACAGTGGGTGGAGTCAGTAACAGGTGGTTACTGATGGTAAGAAAGAATCCCCTATTTGGCCAGGTCCTGTGTGACCTAATCTCCATTCTGTGACAACGGGACGCGAGGCGGTGAGGGCTTTCGGAACCTTCCAGTCACACTAGGGGATTCTGTACTGGAAAAAGATTTAGATGTTCACATAGATAACAAAAGAAAGGGAAAAAAATTGAGTATTTTAATTTATGGCTAAACATTCACCACAGCTAAAATTTGTATTAAAAATAATTCAGTGTAGGAGATCACTAACAGTTTAAACTCAATGGACAAATTATGTTGAAAAAAAGGGGAGAGAAGAAGACTCTTTTATGGGTGCACTCTTGGTTCTTGAAAATGTTGATATTTGAAAGCAAGAGTAGAGAAGATAGTTTAAAATTGATTACATTTTATTGGTATCACAATAAAAAATTATAAGTAGTTTGGTGTGTTGGTAATAATAACAATATCGATAGTAATAAGCATTATATAAAAAATATATGCTGTCTGGAGTAGGTCAGGATTTTGTTAGAAATTATCTTTAATAACGGGGATACAGTATATTCACGGGTTAATCTCAACCGTACGCCTGTACATAAATTTAATTGAATAGCTGTCAGAAATCACTTCTGTGCCTAAGCACCAATTGAAAGCATATTCTTGCTTCAACAAGAGATCATGGACTGCCACATATGCTGAGTAAGATACAGAATGAAACCAGATAAAGAGGGTGATTCTGCTGTCAGTGTTAGGCACTGAGCATGTGGATCATAGATGTATTCTACTATACTGGGTCTTCCTCAGGAGTCTCCCACCCGAGTACTAGCTCAATAACCAAGAGGGCACCCACAAAAGAGTCTTCTTCTCTCCCTTTTTTTTTTTAACATAGTTCAATACTGACTCAGGGTGCACCACCAAAGATAATATGGAATAGAAAACATGATTTTCTTTACGTCTATCATTCTATTTTGGTACTTATCATTTTATACCTTACTATTTAAATCTACCTGTGTGGTATACCTCCAGTGTAATCAATGGACAAATTGTCTTTTTTTCAACCTCAGAAACTATGTTACTATGTTACTATATGTTAATTAGTGACTATTCGCACACAGCTGATGTTGTTTAGTAAAATCACACACAGCTTGTGTGCTGCCTCACCATTTTAGCTGCAGGTTTTTGACCCTTATGAATTTTGAAATTCAGGTTTATTCCTTTGTTTAGCCTATGTTGGTAAGTGCATCATTCAATCTGTTCATGCATTAAGGCAGAGTGCAAATGAACACTAATCTGCAAAGAAACAGCAGTAGAATTGCTTCTAGCGCTAGTTTGCTCAGCTTTCAGGGTGACTCCTCTTTTTTGTATTTGTATTTTTTTGTTAGTTTGCACTGTGGGCGTGTATTTTTTAGTATGCAGATTTGCATTCACTTTGCAAATGTTTGTAACTTTGCTTTTGCTAATACATTTGCGTTCAACCTTAGTCTAGGCAATTAGGGGGTAATTCCAAATTGATCGCAGCAGGATTTTTTTTAGCAGTTGGGCAAAACCATGTGCACTGCAGGGGAGGCAGATTTAACATGTGCAGAGAGAGTTAGATTTGAGTGTGGTGTGTTCAATCTGCAATCTAATTTGCAGTGTAAAAATAAAGCAGGCAGTATTTACCCTGCACAGAAATAAAATAACCCACCCAAATCGAACTCTTTCTGCACATGTTATTGATAATGTCGATTTTATATTAAAACAGAAAGTCATACCTTTAAACACACTTTTACCATGGAGCCTCTGCGGCCGCTAGACTTAATATGCACTCTATGTACCTTTTATGCTATTTGTGTAATGAGTCCTGTACAATGTACGGACTCTGCGTACAAACGCCGCGCTGATGGTACAAAGTACCCGCAGCGCGCACACACCCAATTGATACGATTTTAAACCTTATACAGCTAAGCAATACAATAATGAAATACACTTTAAACCTTATGCAGCAATGCAATGCCATGATATTACACTTTAAACCTTATGCAGCAATGCAGTGTGATGCTATTACACTTTTAAACCTTATGCAGCGCTGACGGTACACAGTACCCGCAGCGCGTACACACCCAATTATTACACTTTAAAACCTTAGCAGGGAAAAGAGGACACAACACCGATTTGTAGTTAATCACTGGGTTCCGACACCACAGAGTAATATTTCTGAAAGGGGGTTAACAATACAAATTATGCACTACAATACAACAGAGTAAATGGCTACAGTCAATGTACATACGTGAGAATATTCGCTTGCGCAACCTGGTCCAGTCCTCCGTAACCAAATAGATAACGTTGAGAGTCTTGTGTCTGGGCAGGCTGCAGCAGGCTTTATTTATACAATTCTTCCAAAAGCAATACAATGGATACTGTAATCCCTTTGTCCATTGGACACAGGAATGCACTTTTACAGTACAGGAGAGGTCATAGGTTGATTTGAAAAGGTAGGCGATGTCTTTCCCAGCTGCTCTTATGGGTGGTCTCCTCTGGATTCCCACCGCATACATAATATACAGTAAATACAGTTTAAACCTATATTCTGCTTCTGCACATAACTATCCTCAGGAACATGCGATCTTCCGCAAACCAACACCGGAATGTAACCCTTAAAATACCCTACAGCTGGATACCAAACACCACCTTATAACCTTAGTCTGTCCCCTCTTATCCTGTAAAGGTGAATCCCTTTGTTCTGGAATCATTTAAACTGTAGTTACTTTCTGATGTGGTGCAGGGGGACTATGTGTACAATGTGCACTATTTGGATTAAATATGTAATGTTTTGATAGCCCTCCATGCGTTCACAAACTGCCGTAAATACCCACACCATGCGCAGGACCGCGGGAGCGATCATACGCAAATTGCGGATATGTGCACGCACGGCAGAACAAGTGCACGCGCAGCGGGCATGTGTGTGTAGTTTGTACGCGATGTGTGTCCTGCAATATTTTTCGACTTTGACATTATATATGCCTCTCCTGCAGTGCACATGGTTTTGCCCAGCTGCTAACAAAATTCCTGCTGCGATCAACTTGGAATTACTCGCTTAATCTATTATTTTGGGGATTTAAAGTTCGATTTTGTGTTCGATTTGTGTTAAAGTTTCAAGTTGAATTAAAAAAACAAGGTGAATTAAATCAGGGAATCCTATATTCGTCTATGGAAAAACATTGATGTTTTGCTGATACTTGATTTTGAGTGGGATTTGATTTTATATTCTGTTTTACATTTGATTTTGCCTTTAGTAAATCTCCATATGCAAAATTGAATTCAAATACAATACAAAATCACCCAAAACTCAAAATTGAACATTAGTAAATATTGCCACATACCTCTCCCTAACATTGTACCAGCTCCTGGGAGAGATAGTACCTGCATAACATTTCTTCTCTTCTGCCTCTACTACTATTACTACTTACTTTATTTTATTTAAGCACTGCTTATAAATGTATTATTAATGGAGGCAGTGATATGTATTTTAATACTGATGGGGTTATGAGTAGTTAATTGCCATGTTAACCCCCTGTCTGCAGTGACAGGTTGTATCTAGCCTTGGGTGCTCAATATATATATTTTTTTAATTATCCTAGATGATGGACAGTTACTGAGCTCCACTGGGATCTATCATCTTACACAGATTTGACCAAAACCACATGCTAGTTAATGGAATTTGCAATCTGCCACACATTGGAGTGGTTTGGGATGGAAAACCACGTTTGTCGACTGCAAAAGTAAAGGCTGAATGGTAACTCTCCCTCTCACTCTGTTATTTTTCAGTCTATCTGCTTCTGTGCTCACTGTAGCTATAGGAATCCCACATTTGTAGTTTTCTATTTGTCTGTGTGTTTCTCTTATCAGCTGGGGCTTTACTACTGTATGGCCCCCGTTAGGTATGGTAGCCAACATGACTATGGCAGTGTGTCATGTCTAGTTTGCCCTTTTCTTAATTCTCTTATTTTTATTAAGACACCAAAACTACAAATGATAGATGGCCGTGACATCACATTCTGGTACCTTGCAGATGAGGTATGCTGGGAACTATATATACATAAAATATATTTACAGTATGTATATGTGTGTGTGTGTGTGTGTGTGTGTGTGTGTGTGTACTAATTTTATATTATATTATTATTGAGTTGTGTTTTTGGTTTTGCTTTGTTACAAATTCAATAAGCTGTAAACACATTTACCCCTGCAACTAATTAGTTTTGATCCTTTTGAGAACAAATAACAATTTGCAATAATTTAAACTACTAAGGGCTAAATTTACTAAAGGGCAACTTTAATACATTTTAACCATTTTCAAATCAATGTAATTTGATCTAGACTGAGGTTGTGTTTCAGGGAGTAAAATGCACATTCATAAACATAAAAAAAAAAAATCACTGTAAAAACAGTCTGTTAGAAAATGTGATCTTATGTCCCTGAAACACAACATCAATTTAAATTATTTTTAAATTGATTAAAGTGATCCTTTAGTAAATTTACTACAAAGACTTTTAAGTAAAGGTACAGTAACATCACCTTAACCATATTATATGTCATAACATATACATTCATTTTAAATAATAGATTTTAAAGCAAAATGACTGTTTAAACAAAGGTTATCCTCATATTAACTAAACTAATGGCTGTATGCTTGCTCTAGCTGGTGGATCTACTGTACTACCCCTGTCTACTTATAGAATGCCCTGCATGACGCCATATGTGTTGTTATCCATTCTTATTTTTAGCCTCGAAGTCTAACTCCCATGTGGCAAGCATTCACCTAACTGCTCCTAAAATATTTGCACTGTCAAAACAAATTAAAGTATTAAAGCAGCTTCAAGCTGAGAAGAAAATGATCAGTGTAAGCTAGTAATGTCTAATGAGCTCTGCCATATGTCTTAAATTAATCACATTTTATATAGTTATGATTTCTAGAACTCAGGTGTTCTGTGAAATTACATTACTAGTGAAGATAAACAGCTCAAATAATTATACATAAACTTCCTTGAGAGCTTTTTAATTTAGAAATATAGAGGTAAATATATTTTCAGATTTTATCAATTTCTCAAAAATAGCACTGTTAAATGTTTAACATTATGTTAAAATATCAACACCCATTCTCACAGTCTTCAAATATTGTATTTAGAAAGTATAGTCTTTTGCAACTAAAAATACAACTCACATGTGTGGTAGGGGACCAAAAGGGCATGCAAGCTTCCATTTTGATTATATATTTGCTTTATGAATACTTTTATGCTTTGTTCAGTCTGATATACAGACAGAATTTGAAAGGTCCGTGACTTTAATGTCTGTGGATAAACTGAACTTCTTTTTTGTTCCACTGACACTCAGTGGCGGATCTAGACTTAACTTTTAGGGGGGGCGGTTTAAGAATTATAACTCCTCCCCCTAATCATAGCCCCTCCCACTTAGTAATACCCTCCCCGTTCGCTTCTAAAATTTCCTATTGTTGCCATTACTAATAAAATGTTGCCAGTTAGTGGAGAGAACCCTGCGCACTGGTGATACAGACTGGCGAATCGCCATTCCTTCCATCAGAGGTGGTAGAGGCTAAGACACTAGGGCAATTTAAATATGCATGGGATAGACATAAGGATATTCTTACAAAGAAATAAGGATCACATAAGGTTAGAGATAAAAATAATGTAAAAAAAAAAAAGGGGCAGACTAGATGGGCCAAGTGGTTCTTATCTGCCGACAAATACTGTTTCAACAGCACACAGATTGAGCCGAAATTCACATTATAGCACACTGAATGAGCCGTAATTCACATTATAGCACACTGAATGAGCCGTAATTCACATTATAGCACACTGAATGAGCCGAAATTCACATTATAGCACAGTGAATGAGCCGAAATTCACATCATAGCACACTGAATGAGCCGAAATTCACATCGTAGCACACTGAATGAGCTGACATTCACATTGTAGCACACTGAATGAGCTGAAATTCACATTGTAGTACACTGAATGAGCCGAAATTCACATCGTAGCACACTTAATGAGCCAAAATTCACATTATAGCAAGCAGAATGAGCCAAAATTCACATTATAGCACGCTGAATGAGCCGAAATTCACATTATAGCACACTGAATGAGCCAAAATTCACATTATAGCACGCAGAATGAGCCAAAATTCACATTATAGCACGCTGAATGAGCCAAAATTCACAATATAGAAAGCAGAATGAGCCAAAATTCACATTATAGCACGCTGAATGAGCCGAAATTCACATTATAGCAAGCAGAATTAGCCAAAATTCACATTATAGAACGCTGAATGAGCCAAAATTCACAATATAGCAAGCAGAATGAGCCAAAATTCACATTATAGAACGCTGAATGAGCCAAAATTCACAATATAGCAAGCAGAATGAGCCAAAATTCACATTATAGAACGCTGAATGAGCCAAAATTCACAATATAGCAAGCAGAATGAGCCAAAATTCACATTATAGAACGCTGAATGAGCCAAAATTCACAATATAGCAAGCAGAATGAGCCAAAATTCACAATATAGCACACTGAATTAGGCAAAATAATGCAGGGACATAATGCAGGGAGAAGAGGGGGGAGAAATGGGACACAGGGGACACCCCCCCCCCCACCACCACACAGACACACACACACACACACACACACACACACACGAGACACCTACTCATAGATGGCACACACTGGAGGCCGGGTCCCGCCGCGTTATTGGGAACTGGTGGAGAGCGGTGCAGCGCGGCGGGGGACGAGGAGAGAGAGAGAGCGTCCTAACGCGCGTACAGGGAGGAGGGGGCGTGGTCAGAACAGAAGCTGCTGTACGCGCGTGAGGACGCTCTCTCTCTCCTCGTCCCCCGCCGCGCTGCACCGCTCTCCACCAGTTCCCAATACCGCGGCGGGACCCGGCCTCCATCCCGGTGGCGGTATATCTAGGGGGGACGTTCGCCCTAATCGCCCCCCGCTAAATCCGCCACTGCTGACACTTAGAACCTGCGTAAGATAGTAATTAAAACTGCTTAGAACATTAATGACCTTTGCTTAGCCAATGGCATATTTAAAGATCATGGTTATACCTAATTTAGAAATAGTTTCCATGCTTTGTCCTCTGTGATATAACACTGAAAGACTATGACACATCAACGTGTTGTATACAGCCTGGAAGTGAGGATGATGCATGACATAACAACTTGAACATATCTGTTGATAAGTATTCAATTTTGCTACTACTTATTATTACTATTGTTGTTATTATTATTATTAAGCATATTTGAATGGGCACACTGTCTTGTCTGCTTTTTTTAACTCCATGTATCAAAAGAATCCAGTTCCACTGTTAACATCACCTCAGCATCACAACAGTCACAGCCATCAAACACAGCGCTGGTCCCAGTAGGGAAGGATTAGCAGTAGACGGTGAGAAGTGGTGAGAAGGTGTCCTCAGGTGCGGCGGCGGTGAGGTCCCTCTGGCGGCGGGCAGCTGTGAGCGGCGGGTGGCTGTGAGCAGTGGGCGGCAGAGAGCCTCACAGGTCCGGCGCTCTACACAGCCACCTAGACAGGGCCAGAAGCAGCATCCTTAGTCCAGCAGGCAGGCCACTTCCCTCGCCTCCTGCTGCACACTCTTTAATTTAATTAAAAAAAAAAACAACTTCCGGGTTCAGTGGAAAGAAGTGCCGGTATGCCATACCGCTGCATACCGGCCCACTTTGACCACTGCTTATATCCATTCCGATATCCAAATCCCAGCTAATACAGATGTGTCCTCATTTGCCTATCCCTTTTGCACCATTTCCTTCACTGTGCTACTTTCTCCACAGAAATGCATTTTAGTATACTGTATTAGGTACTTAGGATGACTGTTTTGGTGTGACTAAGTTGCAAAGTCTGCATATATGGGGCTATTTGGTGAAATGTGAGGATATGTATACATCTGTTTGCATGTGCAGAGTGAATTCTTCCAAGTTATGTTACACCAATTGTCATATTACTCACTTCATATTAGGCTCATAGGGGTATATTTACTCACTTACGGGTTTATAGACATTGAGATGTTGCCCATAGCAACCAATCAGAAGCTAGCTATTATCTTCTAGAAGGTGGTAGATAATTAAGTAGACTCTAATTGGTTGCTATGGGCAATATTACCTTTATTAGTATACATTGAAATAAGATATCCATTCTGACAACTAGTCAATAGTAGTGCCTAACTACACATAGACAAAAATAGTTTTTTTTAAATGTAATAGCCAATGTTTTAGTGGATACAATTGTGAATAGGGAACTATCCTGCAAATCACTGTAATTAAAACCTGTATTAATGGTGCTAAAGATAGTGGCTTTATATTTAAAGACAAAACATCTATACAATGTAAGATTACAATCCAGTGAATTATAATGTAACTGTAAGTAGGAGGAAACTTGTAGTTAATTATGTTAAGTATTGAGCACAGTGATCATGGTAGTACAGTACTATCAATACTCCTATTGCATTATTAAAGCATGTGTGCCATTCTCTTGTGTATTTGAGTTATAGGTATAGAGATAGAAGAAGATAAATTATATCAGAAATCGTTGTGTACTCCACTCAGTTTCTCCTTCACATCTGTGTTTTATATAGCAGTGAACTGGTGGTTGAGAGCACTAAGGATGATCTATCATTTCCAAGAGGAGGAAGAAGAAGATAATTGAATATGCTTTTGCGTGAATGCTCTCTGACACTAGAGATGAGCGCCTGAAATTTTTCGGGTTTTGTGTTTTGGTTTTGGGTTCGGTTCCGCGGCCGTGTTTTGGGTTCGACCGCGTTTTGGCAAAACCTCACCGAATTTTTTTTGTCGGATTCGGGTGTGTTTTGGATTCGGGTGTTTTTTTCAAAAAATCCTAAAAAACAGCTTAAATCATAGAATTTGGGGGTCATTTTGATCCCATATTATTATTAACCTCAAAAACCATAATTTCCACTCATTTTCAGTCTATTCTGAATACCTCACACCTCACAATATTATTTTTAGTCCTAAAATTTGCACCGAGGTCGCTGGATGACTAAGCTAAGCGACCCTAGTGGCCGACACAAACACCTGGCCCATCTAGGAGTGGCACTGCAGTGTCACGCAGGATGTCCCTTCCAAAAAACCCTCCCCAAACAGCACATGACGCAAAGAAAAAAAGAGGCGCAATGAGGTAGCTGACTGTGTGAGTAAGATAAGCGACCCTAGTGGCCGACACAAACACCGGGCCCATCTAGGAGTGGCACTGCAGTGTCACGCAGGATGTCCCTTCCAAAAAACCCTCCCCAAACAGCACATGACGCAAAGAAAAAAAGAGGCGCAATGAGGTAGCTGACTGTGTGAGTAAGATAAGCGACCCTAGTGGCCGACACAAACACCGGGCCCATTTAGGAGTGTCACTGCAGTGTCACGCAGGATGTCCCTTCCAAAAAACCCTCCCCAAACAGCACATGACGCAAAGAAAATAAGAGGCGCAATGAGGTAGCTGTGTGAGTAAGATTAGCGACCCTAGTGACCGACACAAACACCGGGCCCATCTAGGAGTGTCACTGCAGTGTCACGCAGGATGTCCCTTCCAAAAAACCCTCCCCAAACAGCACATGACGCAAAGAAAATAAGAGGCGCAATGAGGTAGCTGTGTGAGTAAGATTAGCGACCCTAGTGGCCGACACAAACACCGGGCCCATTTAGGAGTGTCACTGCAGTGTCACGCAGGATGTCCCTTCCAAAAAACCCTCCCCAAACAGCACATGACGCAAAGAAAATAAGAGGCGCAATGAGGTAGCTGACTGTGTGAGTAAGATAAGCGACCCTAGTGGCCGACACAAACACCGGGCCCATTTAGGAGTGTCACTGCAGTGTCACGCAGGATGTCCCTTCCAAAAAACCCTCCCCAAACAGCACATGACGCAAAGAAAATAAGAGGCGCAATGAGGTAGCTGTGTGAGTAAGATTAGCGACCCTAGTGGCCGACACAAACACCGGGCCCATCTAGGAGTGGCACTGCAGTGTCACGCAGGATGGCCCTTCCAAAAAACACTCCCCAAAAAGCACATGACGCAAAGAAAAAAAGAGGCGCAATGAGGTAGCTGACTGTGTGAGTAAGATAAGCGACCCTAGTGGCCGACACAAACACCGGGCCCATCTAGGAGTGGCACTGCAGTGTCACACAGGATGTCCCTTCCAAAAAACCCTCCCCAAACAGCACATGACGCAAAGAAAAAAAGAGGCGCAATGAGGTAGCTGTGTGAGTAAGATTAGCGACCCTAGTGGCCGACACAAACACCGGGCCCATTTAGGAGTGTCACTGCAGTGTCACGCAGGATGTCCCTTCCAAAAAACCCTCCCCAAACAGCACATGACGCAAAGAAAATAAGAGGCGCAATGAGGTAGCTGTGTGAGTAAGATTAGCGACCCTAGTGGCCGACACAAACACCGGGCCCATCTAGGAGTGGCACTGCAGTGTCACGCAGGATGGCCCTTCCAAAAAACCCTCCCCAAACAGCACATGACGCAAAGAAAAAAAGAGGCGCAATGAGGTTGCTGACTGTGTGAGTAAGATAAGCGACCCTAGTGGCCGACACAAACACCGGGCCCATTTAGGAGTGTCACTGCAGTGTCACGCAGGATGTCCCTTCCAAAAAACCCTCCCCAAACAGCACATGACGCAAAGAAAAAAAGAGGCGCAATGAGGTAGCTGACTGTGTGAGTAAGATAAGCGACCCTAGTGGCAGACACAAACACCGGGCCCATTTAGGAGTGTCAATGCAGTGTCACGCAGGATGTCCCTTCCAAAAACCCCCCCCAAACAGCACATGACGCAAAGAAAATAAGAGGCGCAATGAGGTAGCTGTGTGAGTAAGATTAGCGACCCTAGTGGCCGACACAAACACCGGGCCCATCTAGGAGTGTCACTGCAGTGTCACGCAGGATGTCCCTTCCAAAAAACCCTCCCCAAACAGCACATGACGCAAAGAAAATAAGAGGCGCAATGAGGTAGCTGTGTGAGTAAGATTAGCGACCCTAGTGGCCGACACAAACACCGGGCCCATCTAGGAGTGGCACTGCAGTGTCACGCAGGATGGCCCTTCCAAAAAGCACTCCCCAAACAGCACATGACGCAAAGAAAAAAAGAGGCGCAATGAGGTAGCTGACTGTGTGAGTAAGATAAGCGACCCTAGTGGCCGACACAAACACCGGGCCCATTTAGGAGTGGCACTGCAGTGTCACGCAGGATGTCCCTTCCAAAAAACCCTCCCCAAACAGCACATGACGCAAAGAAAAATAAAAGAAAAAAGAGGTGCAAGATGGAATTGTCCTTGGGCCCTCCCACCCACCCTTATGTTGTATAAACAAAACAGGACATGCACACTTTAACCAACCCATCATTTCAGTGACAGGGTCTGCCACACGACTGTGACTGATATGACGGGTTGGTTTGGACCCCCCCCAAAAAAGAAGCAATTAATCTCTCCTTGCACAAACTGGCTCTACAGAGGCAAGATGTCCACCTCATCATCATCCTCCGATATATCACCGTGTACATCCCCCTCCTCACAGATTATCAATTCGTCCCCACTGGAATCCACCATCTCAGCTCCCTGTGTACTTTCTGTAGGCAATTGCTGCTGGTGAATGTCTCCGCGGAGGAATTGATTATAATTCATTTTAATGAACATCATCTTCTCCACATTTTCTGGATGTAACCTCGTACGCCGATTGCTGACAAGGTGAGCGGCGGCACTAAACACTCTTTCGGAGTACACACTTGTGGGAGGGCAACTTAGGTAGAATAAAGCCAGTTTGTGCAATGGCCTCCAAATTGCCTCTTTTTCCTGCCAGTATAAGTATGGACTGTGTGACGTGCCTACTTGGATGCGGTCACTCATATAATCCTCCACCATTCTTTCAATGGTGAGAGAATCATTTGCAGTGACAGTAGACGACATGTCCGTAATCGTTGTCAGGTCCTTCAGTCCGGACCAGATGTCAGCATCAGCAGTCGCTCCAGACTGCCCTGCATCACCGCCAGCGGGTGGGCTCGGAATTCTGAGCCTTTTCCTCGCACCCCCAGTTGCGGGAGAATGTGAAGGAGGAGATGTTGACAGGTCGCGTTCCGCTTGACTTGACAATTTTCTCACCAGCAGGTCTTTCAACCCCAGCAGACTTGTGTCTGCCGGAAAGAGAGATCCAAGGTAGGCTTTAAATCTAGGATCGAGCACGGTGGCCAAAATGTAGTGCTCTGATCTCAACAGATTGACCACCCGTGAATCCTTGTTAAGCGAATTAAGGGCTCCATCCACAAGTCCCACATGCCTAGCGGAATCGCTCTGTGTTAGCTCCTCCTTCAATGTCTCCAGCTTCTTCTGCAAAAGCCTGATGAGGGGAATGACCTGACTCAGGCTGGCAGTGTCTGAACTGACTTCACGTGTGGCAAGTTCAAAGGGCAGCAGAACCTTGCACAACGTTGAAATCATTCTCCACTGCGCTTGAGACAGGTGCATTCCACCTCCTATATCGTGCTCAATTGTATAGGCTTGAATGGCCTTTTGCTGCTCCTCCAACCTCTGAAGCATATAGAGGGTTGAATTCCACCTCGTTACCACTTCTTGCTTCAGATGATGGCAGGGCAGGTTCAGTAGTTTTTGGTGGTGCTCCAGTCTTCTGTACGTGGTACCTGTACGCCGAAAGTGTCCCGCAATTCTTCTGGCCACCGACAGCATCTCTTGCACGCCCCTGTCGTTTTTTAAATAATTCTGCACCACCAAATTCAAGGTATGTGCAAAACATGGGACGTGCTGGAATTTGCCCATATTTAATGCACACACAATATTGCTGGCGTTGTCCGATGCCACAAATCCACAGGAGAGTCCAATTGGGGTAAGCCATTCCGCGATAATCTTCCTCAGTTGCCGTAAGAGGTTTTCAGCTGTGTGCGTATTCTGGAAACCGGTGATACAAAGCGTAGCCTGCCTAGGAAAGAGTTGGCGTTTGCGAGATGCTGCTACTGGTGCCGCCGCTGCTGTTCTTGCGGCGGGAGTCCATACATCTACCCAGTGGGCTGTCACAGTCATATAGTCCTGACCCTGCCCTGCTCCACTTGTCCACATGTCCGTGGTTAAGTGGACATTGGGTACAGCTGCATTTTTTAGGACACTGGTGACTCTTTTTCTGAGGTCTGTGTAAATTTTCGGTATCGCCTGCCTAGAGAAATGGAACCTAGATGGTATTTGGTACCGGGGACACAGTACCTCCAACAAGTCTCTAGTTGGCTCTGCAGTAATGATGGATACCGGAACCACGGTTCTCACCACCCAGGATGCCAAGGCCTCAGTTATCCGCTTTGCAGTAGGATGACTGCTGTGATATTTCATCTTCCTCGCAAAGGACTGTTGGACAGTCAATTGCTTGGTGGAAGTAGTAAAAGTGGTCTTACGACTTCCCCTCTGGGATGACCATCGACTCCCAGCAGCAACAACAGCAGCGCCAGCAGCAGTAGGCGTTACACGCAAGGATGCATCGGAGGAATCCCAGGCAGGAGAGGACTCGTCAGAATTGCCAGTGACATGGCCTGCAGGACTATTGGCATTCCTGGGGAAGGAGGAAATTGACACTGAGGGAGTTGGTGGGGTGGTTTGCGTGAGCTTGGTTACAAGAGGAAGGGATTTACTGGTCAGTGGACTGCTTCCGCTGTCACCCAAAGTTTTTGAACTTGTCACTGACTTATTATGAATGCGCTGCAGGTGACGTATAAGGGAGGATGTTCCGAGGTGGTTAACGTCCTTACCCCTACTTATTACAGCTTGACAAAGGGAACACACGGCTTGACACCTGTTGTCCGCATTTCTGTTGAAATAGTTCCACACCGAAGAGCTGATTTTTTTGGTATTTTCACCAGGCATGTCAACGGCCATATTCCTCCCACGGACAACAGGTGTCTCCCCGGGTGCCTGACTTAAACAAACCACCTCACCATCAGAATCCTCCTGGTCAATTTCCTCCCCAGCGCCAGCAACACCCATATCCTCCTCATCCTGGTGTACTTCAACACTGACATCTTCAATCTGACTATCAGGAACTGGACTGCGGGTGCTCCTTCCAGCACTTGCAGGGGGCGTGCAAATGGTGGAAGGCGCATGCTCTTCACGTCCAGTGTTGGGAAGGTCAGGCATCGCAACCGACACAATTGGACTCTCCTTGTGGATTTGGGATTTCGAAGAATGCACAGTTCTTTGCGGTGCTACTGCTTTTGCCAGCTTGAGTCTTTTCATTTTTCTAGCGAGAGGCTGAGTGCCTCCATCCTCATGTGAAGCTGAACCACTAGCCATGAACATAGGCCAGGGCCTCAGCCGTTCCTTGCCACTCCGTGTGGTAAATGGCATATTGGCAAGTTTACGCTTCTCCTCCGACAATTTTATTTTAGGTTTTGGAGTCCTTTTTTTACTGATATTTGGTGTTTTGGATTTGACATGCTCTGTACTATGACATTGGGCATCGGCCTTGGCAGACGACGTTGCTGGCATTTCATCGTCTCGGCCATGACTAGTGGCAGCAGCTTCAGCACGAGGTGGAAGTGGATCTTGATCTTTCCCTAATTTTGGAACCTCAACATTTTTGTTCTCCATATTTTAATAGGCACAACTAAAAGGCACCTCAGGTAAACAATGGAGATGGATGGATACTAGTATACAATTATGGACGGACTGCCGAGTGCCGACACAGAGGTAGCTACAGCCGTGAACTACCGTACTGTACTGTGTCTGCTGCTAATATAGACTGGTTGATAAAGAGATGTAGTAGTATGTATGTATAAAGAAGAAAGAAAAAAAAACCACGGGTAGGTGGTATACAATTATGGACGGACTGCCGAGTGCCGACACAGAGGTAGCTACAGCCGTGAACTACCGTACTGTACTGTGTCTGCTGCTAATATAGACTGGTTGATAAAGAGATGTAGTAGTATGTATGTATAAAGAAGAAAGAAAAAAAAACCACGGGTAGGTGGTATACAATTATGGACGGACTGCCGAGTGCCGACACAGAGGTAGCTACAGCCGTGAACTACCGTACTGTGGCTGCTGCTAATATAGACTGGTTGATAAAGAGATGTAGTAGTATGTATGTATAAAGAAGAAAGAAAGAAAAACCACGGGTAGGTGGTATACAATTATGGACGGACTGCCGAGTGCCGACACAGAGGTAGCTACAGCCGTGAACTACCGTACTGTACTGTGTCTGCTGCTAATATAGACTGGTTGATAAAGAGATGTAGTAGTATGTATGTATAAAGAAGAAAGAAAAAAAAAACACGGGTAGGTGGTATACAATTATGGACGGACTGCCGAGTGCCGACACAGAGGTAGCTACAGCCGTGAACTACCGTACTGTACTGTGTCTGCTGCTAATATAGACTGGTTGATAAAGAGATGTAGTAGTATGTATGTATAAAGAAGAAAGAAAAAAAAACCACGGGTAGGTGGTATACAATTATGGACGGACTGCCGAGTGCCGACACAGAGGTAGCTACAGCCGTGAACTACCGTACTGTGTCTGCTGCTAATATAGACTGGTTGATAAAGAGATGTAGTAGTATGTATGTATAAAGAAGAAAGAAAAAAAAAACACGGGTAGGTGGTATACAATTATGGACGGACTGCCGAGTGCCGACACAGAGGTAGCTACAGCCGTGAACTACCGTACTGTGTCTGCTGCTAATATAGACTGGTTGATAAAGAGATGTAGTAGTATGTATGTATAAAGAAGAAAGAAAAAAAAACCACGGGTAGGTGGTATACAATTATGGACGGACTGCCGAGTGCCGACACAGAGGTAGCTACAGCCGTGAACTACCGTACTGTGTCTGCTGCTAATATAGACTGGTTGATAAAGAGATGTAGTAGTATGTATGTATAAAGAAGAAAGAAAAAAAAACCACGGGTAGGTGGTATACAATTATGGACGGACTGCCGAGTGCCGACACAGAGGTAGCTACAGCCGTGAACTACCGTACTGTACTGTGTCTGCTGCTAATATAGACTGGTTGATAAAGAGATGTAGTAGTATGTATGTATAAAGAAGAAAGAAAAAAAAACCACGGGTAGGTGGTATACAATTATGGACGGACTGCCGAGTGCCGACACAGAGGTAGCTACAGCCGTGAACTACCGTACTGTACTGTGTCTGCTGCTAATATAGACTGGTTGATAAAGAGATGTAGTAGTATGTATGTATAAAGAAGAAAGAAAAAAAAAACACGGGTAGGTGGTATACAATTATGGACGGACTGCCGAGTGCCGACACAGAGGTAGCTACAGCCGTGAACTACCATACTGTGTCTGCTGCTAATATAGACTGGTTGATAAAGAGATGTAGTAGTATGTATGTATAAAGAAGAAAGAAAAAAAAACCTCGGGTAGGTGGTATACAATTATGGACGGACTGCCGAGTGCCGACACAGAGGTAGCTACAGCCGTGAACTACCGTACTGTGTCTGCTGCGACTGGATGATAAATAATGATATAAAAAATATATATATATCACTACTGCAGCCGGACAGGTATATATATTATATAATGACGGACCTGCTGGACACTGTCTGTCAGCAGAATGAGTTTTTTATAGAATAAAAAAAAAAACACCACACAAGTGAAGTCACACGACGAGTGTTTAACTTTTTCAGGCAATCACACAATATAGTATACTACTAACTAACTATACTGGTGGTCAGGTCACTGGTCAGTCACACTGGCAGTGGCACTCCTGCAGCAAAAGTGTGCACTGTTTAATTTTAATATAATATGTACTCCTGGCTCCTGCTATAACCTATAACTATTAACTGGCACTGCAGTGCTCCCCAGTCTCCCCCACAATTATAAGCTGTGTGAGCTGAGCACAGTCAGATATATATACATAGATGATGCAGCACACTGGGCTGAGCAGTGCACACAGATATGGTATGTGACTGAGTCACTGTGTGTATCGTTTTTTTCAGGCAGAGAACGGATATATTAAATAAAACTGCACTGTCTGGTGGTCACTGTGGTCAGTCACTAGTAAACTCTGCACTCTCTACACTTCTACAGTACTCCTAAGCTCCAGTAAATCAGGTCAATCTCTCTCTCTCTCTCTCTTCTAATCTAAATGGAGAGGACGCCAGCCACGTCCTCTCCCTATCAATCTCAATGCACGTGTGAAAATGGCGGCGACGCGCGGCTCCTTATATAGAATCCGAGTCTCGCGAGAATCCGACAGCGTCATGATGACGTTCGGGCGCGCTCGGGTTAACCGAGCAAGGCGGGAAGATCCGAGTCGCTCGGACCCGTGAAAAAAAACATGAAGTTCGTGCGGGTTCGGATTCAGAGAAACCGAACCCGCTCATCTCTATCTGACACCCTTTGTTGGTGTAACCAGTGCAAGGGAGAGAGGGTCCCCTCTAACAATGAGAGTCTAAAGAAAGTAGTAAGCCGTCTAGAAACAAGAAATTAAGTAGTATGACTAAGAAGGTAAATAGTCAATATAGCAGTAAAGAAGAAAAATAACAAGGTACAATAAATAGTCTGCCTTCACAATGATGTTGCTTTAACCAAATTCAGGCATACGGCATAACCAGCTCTACTTTTCAATAATCCCAATACATGTGATGATCTGATGAATGGTGTTTATTATGCAATAGAGGAAACTGGTAAAACTGTAAAAATAGAAATAATGAAATGCAATTACAATGTGCAAAGATAGGATGCAATGCAAACATAACATGTAAGATTCAGAAACATGAACAAACTGGTGTATGCAAACAAAATAAAATTACATACAGTACAGTATGCAAAGGATTGGCTGCAGTGTTAAATAAAACAGCTGACATACACAACTGACTGTCATATCTATAATGGCAGATTTAAGGGGCACAGTTTCTTACCATTAGATTGTATGCTGAGGGTGAGCACATGTGCTGTCCGGCTAGGACCATGAGGGAAGTAGAAAATGGCTGCTCCCAGTTTTCTCTTATCCAGAATACACTAAAGGGCAATATTCACGGACCGATTTGGGGAGAGATGTTTGCTGAGCGAACCGCTCAGTACACATCTCTCCTCCCGCTCAGCACAGTGTAATGTGTGCTAAGCGTGCGGGGGGAGATGGGGGGGGGGGGGCGCTCATTTCACTGCATACAGGCCAATCTAGTACCATCTAGAGCAATGCGCGGGGCTAAGCATCGCTATCGCTGTGGGGGGTACACACGGAGAGATCATGCTTAAAATCTAAGCAATCTAGTCAGATTGCTTAGATTTTAAGCAGCTATCGCTCCATGAGTACCCCCCTTAAGAAACTTGCTATGGTATGCTGTGAGGTTTACAATTGAGCTACAGTACTTCTGTGCTGACAATTAGATGAGCCTGATAACATGAATTAATGAATAAGATAGGGATAAGATATATGCACAGTATAACATACATTTCCTGAAGGCATAACAATACGTGTCTGTGCAATGTATGGAGTGAGTAACGGGACAACATACAGCTTAAAGTAGTCAAAATGAAAATTGTAAAAACAATATTTATGTTACCAGGAGCTGTGTTGTGGTCCGGTCCATGCACAGAGCGGGATTAAATACTGGACATGTGTTTTCACCAGAGTTTGGCTTGATCACCAGGTCAAAGTTTATTACTGTTTATTACACATTTAGGAATGCCCCAGCACAAGAGTCTTCCTTTCTTCTTGCATTTTGTTAGCTATAGTTACATTACATGATCTGTCCTAGGACTCAATGCTTTCTGAAGCAGAATAAAAATAATAATAATAATAATAACAATAATAGTTTTATTTATATAGCGCTCTTTCTCCAATAGGACTCAAGGCGCTTAACAGATACATAGCATAATATTGTACAAAAAAATAATGAAGTACAGAAAAGCTTTTCATAAAATACAGAAGCATGTAGATACTAAAGAGACATTATGGAAATGCCTGAGTAAACAGGTAAGTCTTGAGTCTACTTTTGAAGGATTCTAAAGTTGGGGCCTCTCGCACTGTGCGGGGAAGTGAATTCCATAGAGTCGGAGCCGCATGACTAAAAGCTCGACCCCCAGATGAATTACAGGAGATTCTAGGTACTGCTAAAAGTCCTTAATCTATAGATTGCAGTAATCGAGTGGGGCAGTACGGGATCAGAAGCTGCTACAGGTACCTTGGGCCCTGGTCATGTAGTGCTTTAAAACTCAGTAAGCCAATCTTGAAGATGATTCGCCATCTTACAGGCAGCCAGTGATGGGAGTAGAGGATGGGTGTTATGTGGCTAGAGCGGAGCTGGTTGGTTAACAGCCGGGCAGCTGTGTTTTGCACCAGTTATAAGCGGTGCAATTATTTTGCTGAGAGACCAAGGTAGAGGGCATTACAGTAGTCTAATCGATATGATACAAATGCATGTATGACTTTTGGCAGATCATCTGAGGGAATTAAGTGCTTGATTCTGGCTATGTTCCTCAGGTGAAAGAATGAGGATTTGATTGTGGCTGATATCTAATGTTTAAGTGTCAAGCCACCATCCAGGACAATGCCAAGATTCCGCACATGATCAGTGGTTTGAAATTCTGAATCCCCGAGTGTAAGTCCAGTTTGCTGGCTATGCTGCAGTCTTGTCCTTTGATGTTGCGGTCCTATCATAAGGACCTCTGTTTTATCTGGGTTGAGTTGCAGCCAACTGACACTCATCCACTCCTGGAGCTCAGCTAGACAGCCATTTAGGGTTGCTACTAGGTTATCAGTGCCCGGAGCAAAGGACAAGTACAGTTGTGTATCATCTGCATAGCAGTGGTAGACCAGGCCATGGCGCCTGATTATTCCACCCAGCGGGAGCATGTATACTGCAAAAAGCATGGGGGATAGTATAGAACCTTGTGGGACACCACATGGCAATGGCACTGATGGTGATGAGTATATTCCAGATGATACTCTCTGTGACCTGCCTGTTAGAAATTATTTGAACCAGCTTAGGAGTGTGCCATACAGTCCACAAAAATGTATCAGTCGCTTAATCAGAAGCCCATGGTCCACGGTATCAAATACTGCAGAGAGATCCAGAAGGATTAATATTGAACAGTCACCTCTGTCTCGTGCCATCAGAAGATCATTTAACACACACACCAGGGCTGTTTCAGTGCTATGTCTTCTCCTGAATCCTGATTTGAATGGGTCATAAATATCATGGGTTGTCAGGCGGGTTTCCAGTTGATTTGCAACCACTTTCTCAATAACCTTTCCTAAAAAAAGAAAGGAAGGTTTGATACCGGTCTGTAGTTGGTCATGCAGTTGGGATCTAAATTAGGTTTTTTAAGAAGAGGTCTAACAATTGCTTCCTTAAGGGGTCCAGGAAAAATGACTGTCTGCAAAGAGCATGGAACAATTTTTGCAAAAACTGAACCAATTATAAACATACAACCTTTACAAGCTTGGCTGAGGCAGGGTCCAGATCACAGGTGGTGGGATGCAAATTCCAAGAAATTTCAGCAATGTCCTTTACATCCACTGGGTCAAAGCTGGTCCATGAAGACAGGTGGCTTATATTGGCAGGCTTTGTAGTTTGGCACTCCTTTGATGGCACTGTGCAGAATCCAGCCCAGATGCAGTGGCGTAACTAGGGGTCCGCAGCCACTGCGAGCACTTGGAGGCAAGCAGGGCTGTGGGGGGGGGCCCTAGCCACCACCACTGATTCTATTTTGGGAAGGAGGGACACAGAGTGCACAGTACGTGCCTCTCATGTGTGTCCCTCCTGGGTCTCCGGCGGCAGCGGCGTGTCTGTTTAATGAAGTGCCCATTTGTGAGCTCTGATTGGCTCATGAATCGGCACTTAATTTGATAGACACGCCGCTGCTGCCGGAGATGCAGGAAGGACACATAGGAGAGACGCGCGCTGTGCCCTCTGTGTCCCTCCTTCCCATAACAGCACAGCAGCAGGGGAGCCCAAGGGGGGGAGGGTGTACCTGGCACTGGGGGAGTATATTTTGCACTGGGGGGGCATATTTGGCACTGGAAGAACATATTTGGCACTTGGGGGGGCATGTTTGGCACTGTGGGAGCATATTTGGCACTGGGGGCATATTTGGCACTGGGGGAACATATTTGCCACTTGGGGGGGCATGTTTTGCACTGAAGGAGCATATTTGGCACTGGGGGTGGGCATATTTGACACTGGGGGAACATATTTGGCACTGGGGGGGGCATATTTGGCCCTGGGGGAGCATATTTGGTGCTGGGGGCATATGTGTACCTGGCACTGTGGGAGAATATCTGCCACTGGGGGCATATGTGGCACTGGGAGCACAGCCCTAGCAACAAGCATTACCCCCTGGTTACAAGCACAACACCCAGCTCATGAAATCCCTGGCAACAAGCATTACCCCCTAGCAACGAGAATGACACCCAGTGCAGGAAACCCCTGGCAACGAATATTACCACCTGGCAACAAGCTTGAAACCCAGCACATTATACCTCTGGCAACAAGCATAACACCTACCCCATGAAACCCCTGGCAATGAGCATGACACCCTGAGCATGAAAACCCCTGGCACCGTGCATGGAACCAAGAGCATGAAACCTCTGGCAATGAGCAGGTAATTTAAAAGTAATTAGAAGCCTTACTGTAGGACTTAATGTGTAATGGGCATTGCGGTGTGTGGCATAATGTATCACGGACATTGCGGTGTGTGTCATAATGTGTCACAGGCATTACAGTGTGTGGCATACTATATCACGGGCAATGTGGTATGAGGTATAATGTTTCAGGGGCATTGCAGTGTGTGGCATAATGTATAACGGGCATTGCGGTGTGTGGCATAGGGTATAACGGGCATTGTGGTATGTGTCACAGGCATTACGGTGTGTGGTATACTATATCACGGGCATTATGGTATGTGGTATAATGTCTCAGGGTCATTGCAGTGTGTGGCATAATGTATCATGGACATTGCAGTGTATCACGGACATTGCGGTGTGTGTCATAATGTGTCACAGGCATTGTATGTGCTATAATGTATCAGGGGCATTGCAGTGTGTAGCATAATGAATAACGGGCACTGCGATGCCTGTCATAATGTGTCACAGGCATTACGATGTGTGGCATAATGTGTTGGGGGCATTATGGTGTGTGGCATAATGTCTAAGAGCCATTGCAGTATGTGGCATAATGTATACTGTGCATTACTATACGGAGGAAAAATGACAAATAATGTAAGGGGCTTGAATCAGGATTATTTTTTTTTCCTGTGGTGGCATAACTCTGGGCGTGCAGGTTGCAAAACTGGGGTATAAGGTAATCTTTTCCTGCAAAGTCACGCCTCTTTATGCAAAGCCATGCCCATTTCAGCAAGGCCACACCCCTTTTTTGCGGCACGCACCTTAGGCGTGCGCAGATTCATCGCTTTACTAGTGCCAATTATGGGGGAGGTGCCAGATAATTTTTTGGCTTGGGGGAGAAAAATTTCTAGTTACGCCCCTGCCCGGATGGTGGATATTTTATCTGCAGAGAAGTTTGCAAACTCGTTGCATCTTGCCTGAGAGAGGGTTTCATCAGTCTGCAGGCATGCTGGCTTGCAAAGCATCTCCACTGTGCGGAAAAGTTGTGCTGGCCTATTGTTTGCTGCCATGATCCCATTTGCCAGGAACTGTGATTTCTTACGGGTGATTGTCAATTGATATTCTTCATTATGCTTTATTATTTTTATTTTGTCATCCTCTAGGTTAGTCTTCCTCCATCATCTTTCCAGTCTAGACCCCTTTTCTTGAGCTTACTAACACTGTTGTCAAACCAGGGAGCTCGACGTTGTGGTTTACGAACTCTTAAATGCACAGGGACGATAATATAATTTGCAGCCATAACATCCCTATTATAATAACGGACTAGGAAACAGGGATCTTCACAGGCACCCAGCATAGAAGAGAGATACAGATTTGCTGCAAGAGCCTGGGGAGTCATACCCCTCCTTGGACGATACCTGGTCAATTCCACGGGCAGAGATGTTATTTGAGAGGTTGCAACTGAGAACCAAAGGGAGTGGTGGTCTGACCAGATGACTGGGTTTATTTTTAGGTCAGTGCCTTCTAATCCAATCTTTAATGTGTGGCAGAAGGAATGCCCTGTGTGAAGCCCAGACCATTCATTGTGCACAGGAGGTCTTGGCCAAGGCGTGAAGCAGAAGGCTTTCCTCCAGGTAGAGATTTCAGTCATCATTCTCTATTAATAAAAATATTGATATAAATGTATTATAATAGGGTCTTAGTTGCTGTATGTGCAGCACTTCAGATGAGAATGCCCGTATTTATAAAGTGGCAATCATTTACAAGGGAAAACCAACCTGGTATTGCCTTGTAAATGATTGGAGTTTAAAAAATACAGGCATTCTCACCTGAAGTCCCTCGCCTCCGGCAACTTGGACCATGTTACAATTACCCCATTATCTGGAATGCCTTATCTGAATGTGATAAAATTTTCCAAAACACTGTGGTAGATGTACTGTAAATGCAGGATCAGGCACCAAGTCTATAAAAAATTCCCAAGTGCTGTTCACTTGGGCATTGCCAGGTCATTGACAAATACCAGAAGCTTTTGCCTTTTTTCCAGAGTGAATTTAGATAGCTCTAGAATTGAATGTACAGTATAAACTACAGTATACAGTATTGTCATGTGAGAATGGAGAAATGTATTGCAGCCACTGTGTTTCTATTTATTAGTGAAGTGGTATTTTCTGAAAATGACTTTCTTTGGAACTTCTTCAGATATACTGTATGTAAGGATTATATGACTTATGTCAATCATTAAATCTAAAGAGAAATGGCAGGCAAATTACATTTACACAATTGCTATACATTTAAAGGTCTGATTGCAGCACCAACTTTGTGTTTCCTCAGAGGCATAGATTATATTACCTAGATATGCCCCACAGATCAGCAATCATTCGGAGAATATCTTGCAGTTCTAAATGCTTATTTAAAGCAATCTACAAAATGTAATTGTGTACCAGCTACTGTATGATCTCCATTTTAGTTTGAAGCTGCCTGTACATCCTCCTAGGTCTAAAACCTCTGATCTGAATTATCTTAATGATTAAGCCATATACGGGCGAATTGGCAAAATAGGCGAATTCCGGGCCGTTTTCGCCTCCAAAAATCAATTCGCCTATGCAGTGCAGTCATTTTTCGCAAAAAAACGGCCCGTCAAAATTCGCCTTTTCTCAATTCGCCTTTTTCCGAATTCGCCTTTTCTGCAATGGTACAGATGCTGCAATTCGCCTCCAGCATATTCAATTCAAGTTTGGAAATTCGCCTGCAGTGCTTTTAGACAGCAAATTCGCGATTTTCACTCCGCCACACTTTGGAGGGTGAAAACAAATAAAAAAATTTTAAACATGTTTTTTTTTGTGTTTTTTTTTTTTAGGAATAGCAGATCTATTTATATTAGAAGGGATTAGGTTTTTTTTTTTTTTTTGGGGGGAGGCACAAATATTATTTATATATTTTTTAAAATAATATTTTTATTTTTTTATTTTTTTTATTGCTGGAACGGTAAAATCCGGGAAAAAAATGGCGTGGGGTCCCCCCTCCAAAGCATAACCAGCCTCGGGCTCATTGAGCTGGTCCTGGTTCTAAAAATGCGGGGAAAAAAATTGACAGGGGATCCCCCGTATTTTTAAAACCAGCACCGGGCTCTGCGCCTGATGCTGGTGCCAAAAATACGGGTGACAAAACGAGTAGGGGTCCCCCGTATTTTTTAACACCAGCATCGGGCTCCACTAGCTGGACAGATAATGCCACAGCCGGGGGTCACTTTTATACAGTGCCCTGCGGCCGTGGCATCAAATATCCAACTAGTCACCCCTGGCCGGGGAACCCTGGGGGAATGGGGACCCCCTTCAATCAAGGGGGTCCCCCCCCCCCTCAGCCACCCAAGGGCCAGGGGTGAAGCCCGAGGCTGTCCCCCCCTCCATCCAATGGGCTGCGGATGGGGGGGGCTGATAGCCTTTGTGTTCAAAAAAAAAAGATATTGTTTTTTCCCATTAGTACTACAAGTCCCAGCAAGCCTCCCCTGCAAGCTGGTACTTGGAGAACCACAAGTACCAGCATGCGGGAGAGAAAAACGGGCCCGCTGGTACCTGTAGTTCTAATGGAAAAAAAAATACCCAAATAAAAACAGGACACAGACACCGTCGACAGTAAAACTTTATTACACACTGCCGACACACACATACTTACCTATGTTCACAACGCCGACATCGGTCCTCTTCTCCATGTAGAATCCCGGGGTACCTGAAAATAAAAGATCAATTATACTCACCTCAACAGGCTCCAGAGATAAATCCACGGACTTGGCAAAAAAAGAAAGCGCATTTACCCGCACCAAAAACGGACTGAAAGGTGTCCCATGCTGACACATGGGACACCTATCCACGATTAAGATCTGTCAGTGACAGTTGTCACTGACAGGTCTCTAAGCCAATCAGGAAGCGCAACTTCGTTGCGCTAACCTGATTGGCTGATCGCTGTGACAGCGCATCGCACAGCTCCCTCCATTATATTCAATGGTGGGAACTTAGCGGCTAGCGGTGAGGTCACCCGCCGGTCAGCGGTGACCGGCGGGTGACCCCACCGCTAGCCGCTAAGTTCCCACCATTGAAAGTAATGGAGGGAGCTGTGCGAGGCGCTGTCAGAGTACAGACGGCGTCCAGCCAATCAGATGAGCGCCACGGCAGTAGCGCTTCCTGATTGGCTGAAGGGACATCAGTGACAGGAGTCACGTGATGTCCCGGCATTCGGGGAAAGGATTCTAATGTGAAAACATTGGACCCCTTTCATTAGTCCGGTGGAGCGGGTGTTCGGTTTGTTTTTTTACAAAGTACGTGGATTTACCTCTGGACCTCTGGACGCTGGAAGGTGAGTATAATTTTTTGACAGGTACCCTCGGATCGTCGGAGATCGTTGCAGTCGGCGTGTCAACACAGGTAAGTATGTGTGTGTCGGTGTATGAAATAAAGTTTTACTATCAAGGTGTGTGTGTCCTGTTTTTATTTGGGTATTTTTTCCCCAGTAGTACTACAGGTACCAGCGGGCCCGTTTTTCTCCCGCATGCTGGTACTTGTGGTTCTCCAAGTACCAGCTTGCGGGGGAGGCTTGCTGGGACTTGTAGTACTAATGGAAAAAACAATATCTTTTTTTTTATCACAAAGGCTATCAGCCCCCCCATCCGCAGCCCATTGGATGGGGGGGGGACAGCCTCGGGCTTCACCCCTGGCCCTTGGGTGGCTGGGGGGGGGGGACCCCTTGATTGAAGGGGTCCCCCACTCCCCCAGGGTACCCCGGCCAGGGGTGACTAGTTGGATATTTGATGCCACGGCCGCAGGGCACGGCATAAAAGTGACCCCCGGCTGTGGCATTATCTGTCCAGCTAGTGGAGCCCGATGCTGGTGTTAAAAATACGGGGGACCCCTACTCGTTTTGTCCCCCGTATTTTTGGCACCAGCATCAGGCGCAGAGCCCGGTGCTGGTTTTAAAAATACGGGGGATCCCTGCCCGATTTTTCCCCTGCATTTTTAGAACCAGGACCAGCTCGATGAGCCCGAGGCTGGTTATGCTTTGGAGGGGGGACCCCACGCCATTTTTTTTTTCGGGTTTTTCCCCGTTTTTTCCCGTTTTTAAAAATCGCGGCAAAATCCGCCAAATCGGCCGATTTTCGCCCGCGACTCTGGCGAATCCGTTTTTCATTGCATATGGTGAATTCCGGAAGCCACCTTCCGGAATTCACCTGGCGAATTTGGTCGAATTGAAAAAACGGCGATAATTGCCGCGATTTCGCCCGCTATTGCATATACCCCATAGTCTGTTATAGTAGTTTATATTACAGTATTTCAATAAAGTGCTACTTTAATGCTGATCAACACTGCTCTATGAGTTCTGCTCTGCTTGATGGGGAAACTGCATGGCTATTAGAGCAGGGAATTTATTTCATTGGAACTCATGAGCTGGAAACTATATACTGTAGTATATATATTATCTATCTATCTATCTATCTATCTATATGGGTTTGTAAAAAATATGGAAACAGCATGCTGATGGTATGCGTGAACAAGACATGTGGTTTCAAAGTCAAACCAATCATGGCGTCACAGTAGTTTGTGTTTGTGAGGGGAAATCTGTTGAGGCGGTAGGAGGTCTCACTTGCTCTGTCGACATTGGGTGTAATTCAAACCTGACCCCTAGGCTGCGTTTTCAGCTGGGGCGATCAGGTCTAAACTGCACATGCGTATGCACCACAATGCGAAGGCGCGTCGCACGGGTACAATGTGGATCGCCGCTCAGCTATGGGTTTCTGTGAAGAATCCATTCGCACAGGCGATCGCAAGGAGATTGACAGGAAGAGGGTATTTGTGGAAGTCAACTGACTGTTTTCTGGGAGTGTTTGGAAAAATGCAGGCGTGTCCAAGCATTTACAGGGAGGGAGTCTGACATAAATTCTGGTCCCAGATAGGCTGAAGTGATCACAGCGGCTGAGAAAGTCCTGGGCCTTGCAGAGACTGCACAAAATCTGTTTGTACAGCTCTGATACATGCGTTCACACACTTGCACAGCTAAAATACACTCCCCCTGTAGGCGGCAACTATCTGATCGCAGCAGTGCAAAAATCGCCTGCCTGCGATCAGGTCTGAATTAGCCCCATTGTTCTATGCAGGTGTTAGTGAATTATATCTGAGCCAATTGACTTTCAGAGAGGGCAAATTGTTGGTGCCTGCCTAGTGGGTGTGTCTGTGACAGTAGCCAGGTTATTTGGGAATATATATATATATATATATATATATACATATATATTAACAGTGCCTACCCATAGTTGCCAAATGATTATTCATTTTATTCAATGATATCAAGTATTATTCATTTTATTCAATAATTATTTTTCTTTCCCATTTTTTTTGGTTCACTTGTTTGTCTTAATATCTTATATAGTAAAATTTTAAATTTTATGCTTTAATTTTTTACCAATTCCCTCAGTCTGTACATACATTGTTGTAAACCACATTACGTGTCTTATTACTGTCATCAGTTATGTGTATGATTTGATTGGTTGCATTACCAATATGGGACAGACCTATGTACAGATGTGTCCTGCTACAGCATTGCAGCATATAACAGTGTACTGTAGCGGGAAGTGTAGGCAGCAAGACATGCCCCTGCGTATGCATTGTTGGCTGACTCTCATTCAAAAGCCGGCAAAGCATAGTGTAAGCAATGGGGTGGTCATACTGACCGCCGGCATAACGACATATTTTCTCCCTCTTGGGGGTCCACGACCCCCTTGGAGGGAGAATAGATAGCATGGCACGTGTAGCGAGCCACCATGCCCGCAGAGTGACGAGCGCAGCGAGTCTGCAAGGGGCTCATTTGCACTCACCCAGCTTGTCGGTATGCCGGCGGTCGGGATTCCGGCGCCGGTATGCTGGTCGCCGGTAGCCCGGCCGCTGGCATACCCTACTGCACCATAAGCAATGCTATGCCAGGATATGTGAGCAGTGATGTTTACACAATATAAGAGGACACATCTGTATAACTGACCATGGGGGAGATGTGTGAAGCCTTGAAAAGTGATACATTTCACAGTGATAATGTACCAGTCAACCAGCTCCTGTCATTTTTCAAACCCAGCCTGTGACATGTCAGTTAGGAGCTGGTTGGCTGGTACTTTATCACCGTGAAATATATCACCTTTCAGGGCTTGGTACATCTTCCCCCATGTGAGAAGACCTCGCTGCACAAGTCCCCACCAATGACATTAAAGGACTGGACTTGCGCTTTGTTAATTGTCATTCCAAAACATATTGTAATGTGAAATTGGAAGTGCTTAAATTCAAACAGCAATGGGTGCATTAAGGTTGGTCACCAAGGAGCATGCCCCCCCCCCCCCCCCTCCTTGTCATTTAGGAATATTTTTGTTTTGTTTTATGCAAGTGCAGAAATACAGTGTGCACAGCTGCATGCATTTACAGGGAAAGCGAGTAAGGGGGGGTGCAGGTCAGTGTTGTGGGGTGCAGTGCGCTGAGGGAACTAATGCTGTTTGGCCAGCACCTGCATGTGCCTGACTGCAGTGCTGCTGACTTGGGTAGGAAGCAGCCATCTTGCAGCTTCTGAGATATTGGAAGCTCACCTAGCAACAATTTTCAAAAGAGGTAAAGATCCAACATGTCCCATAAATTATAGGCATACTGCACTATTAAATACTGATGAAAATGTATGCTAAGATGATTATATACCTCCTGAATCTGATCTTGCCAGGACTAAGTTCTGATCAGGTTGTAAGAGGCAGACAAGGCCCTGATAACATTTGAAGAGCAATTAAGATAACAGAACAGTTTGCCTATAAGGAGGAACCACTATTTGTGGTGTCATTAGATGATAGTGATGAAAGGGATTCAGTATGGGATCCCAGAGGACGGGAATCTGGTGGCAAGGAGACTGATGCTGGAATCCCGCAGAGAGCACAACACTATTTTATTCCCCCTCCAGTGGTGGCGTGGACCACCACCCTTGGGGAATACTGGGAGTGTGTCGGGATTCCATGTGCCAGCATGTCACCTGCTGTCAGGTATCCGGTGTTGGTCTCCTGACCGCCGGGATTCTGACAGACGGGAAACTAAACACATCCCAATGAATGCTTTTAACGGGCTACATTGGGCATACATAAAAACAGTAGTTAAAAAACTTTGGGTTGATAGGTAGATTCTTGGAAGTGATATTAGCCCTTCATTCAGCTCATGAAGCCAATGTCTATTATATATGTTTTTTATTATTATTATTATTATTATTATTATTATTATTATTATTATTATTATAATGGATTTATTTCATTTACATTTTCTATTAGTAATGGAACCCAACATGGCTGTCCTTTATCACCATTTATTCTTGTTTTATCTATAGAACTTTTAGTGAAAATATCTGCAAATCACAACTGATAAAGGGACCTATAATACAATACAGCAACCTGTGGCAATCAAGCTGCTGTGAAACTACACATACTAGCATGCCTTGCCACAGATTTGCTATTAAGGCATGCTAAAACTGAAGCAAGGCCTGCTGGAATGTGTAGTTCAACAGCAGCTGGAGGGATGTAGGTTGAAGACCCGTGCAATACAGCATAGGATCCATTTGTGGATGATGTTGTCCTATTTTTTTTTTTTTTAAATTCAATAAATTTTATTGGATTTTATAATTTTGCTTTAACAACTTATACAACAACTAAAAAACAATAAAGACAGACACAATAACTAGCATACAGACAGCTGCATATAAACAGAATAGAAAAAAGAGAAAAAAAAAATGGACACATAATACACAGACAGATACAAATTCAGACAAAACCATACAACTGCAGTGCACTGGCGACCTAGAGCAAGACATTCCTAATATACCACTTCCAATTTAAGCACATGCATAGCATAAATAGCATAACAGTATTACAATTCAACAGAACATGGCTGGCCACGGGCTATCCACATCTGAAATTCCCCAAAAAGAAAAAATAAATATACATCTGTGCCTTATTTATCCTTGTAATATCTAGAGCCCATCCACTTACCCCAAACCATAATTAATTTTTTTCTGCTTTCCTAGCCAAGAACACAAACTTTTCATGCGCAATGGTTTCATTGACCAAAGAGATCCATGCCGTAGGTACCGGGGCTTCCCCAGCCAACCACAACCTAGCTATGCAGACCTTTGCCAGAGCACATAAATTAACAACATACCGCCTGCTGGGCGGATCTAAAGCCTCTTCATCCATAGCCAGTAATACACACGTTACAGGTGTGAGTATGGGAGAGGGAATACCTGTATCAATTATGACACGCAAAACTTCTTTCCAGAACACCGAGATCATAGGGCATGACCAAAGCAGATGCCAAAAGTCAGCTCCCAGACTTCCACGCTTAGGGCACCCCAAACTATGAGATCCCCCAATATGCACCAACCTCACTGGGGTCATATACACCCTATGCAATACATATAATTGTATTTCTTGGTATCTAACAGAGGAAGTGGAGAGCCGATGGGACCCCAAAGCACTCTTCCATACATCATCTGCCAACAAACCTACATCCGACTCCCACTTACCCCGAAGAGAAGCTAGAGGGTCAGAATGGTGCATCTGGAGTATACGACCATATATCCTAGAAACCAAGTGCCCAGAGTCCAGCGTCTGCAACATTGATTCGACCGTGGAGTCAGCGAGGGTTGGAGGGCCATCGGGAAATTGGGCAGCCAAAGCATGTCGCAATTGAAGGAACTGAAAGAAAAACCCTGAGGGGATATTATGTTCTAGTTGAAGTTGCTGAAATGATTTAAGCATCCCATCACTATATAAGTGGCCCAAAGAGTACACTCCCCATCTTCCCCACACCTCCTGGACTTGCAGCTGACACAGCTCTGGCAGACCGTAAATATTGTCCAGTGGGGTATCAGGATCGACACCGTGACCCTGCATCACAGAATGCACCAATTTCCAAATCAAAATGGATTGTTTTATAAGTGGCAATGTGGACATTTTGACGCTGCCGCAGAGGAGTAGCTGTAGTGGGGAACCACCGGGATAATCATGAAGCAGCATTAGCGAATGCAAAGCCAAGGCATCAAGATCGTTCACCCATTCCCAGACATATGCCAGCTGCACCGCATAGTAATAAAAACGGAAGTGTCCTGGTCAGGGTGTCCAATTTCAAACGGGCCCGCTTACTAGCCCATATTAG
Source organism: Pseudophryne corroboree (assembly GCF_028390025.1). Lineage (NCBI taxonomy): Eukaryota > Metazoa > Chordata > Amphibia > Anura > Myobatrachidae > Pseudophryne > Pseudophryne corroboree. Next base: position 453,860,051 of record NC_086448.1, read on the forward strand.
AGAGGAAAGCAAACCATCTATTTGTTTGAAAATCTTCATCGGGATATAAACAGGAGACTGCTGTAAAATATATTAAAGTTTAGGCTGGAAGACCATTTTTACCATATTAACTCTCCCTGTAACCGTCAATGGTAGCTTCCCCCAGGTCTTCACTTTACCGCAAAGATACGTTATTTGAGGTGTAATATTAAGGGAGGAGAAATTCTGAGGATCATTAGACACCCAAATGCACAGATATTTGAAGGAGTCCACCCACTGCAATGGGAGAGGAATTACTGGGGAGGCAGGAATCTCACCCCAGAGTGGGATAATAGAGGATTTCTCCCAATTAATCAGGAGCCCAGAGTATCGCCTGAACGTGTTAATAATTTTTAAGATCCTAGGCATAGACTCAGCATAGCAATCCACAAACAATAGAATGCCATCAGCATATAAGGCCACCCTATCCTCCCGAACACCCACTATGTTGTCCTATTTTTTACAAAACCTAAAGAATCTCTTCCCGTCTAGATCAATACACTGATGCTTCCTGTTACCAACTTTCATTTCTTATAAATTTAACACAATGTCATTTTTTTTAGATTATAACTATGGTCCCTTTCTACAACAATTATACCAAAGTGTGAAAGATTGGATAGAAGGATTGTGAAGAACATGGCTTGGAAGAATAGCAGCTGTCAAAATGTTTTTCCTACCTAAAGTATTATATTTGTTTTGTTCTATTCCAAGAATACTTCACAGGCATTGGTTATATAGATTAAATGCTGTGTTGAATAGATATACAGTATTTGGAGAAATAAAAGACCTAGACTTGCAATAAAACATTTAATGCTTCCGAGATCACATGGAGATCTACAATTTCCTAACTTTGAATAACAAATTTCTAGTTTGATAAACCAAATAAGTGTTTGGGTAATAAGGAATATTCCTAGACCTTGGGTAGAACTACTAGGTGGATTGATAGGCAGCTTCTGGCAAAAGATTTAATCTGAATCCCACCTAAAAATAGAATTTTCAAAACATGCTGCGAAAGTGACAAAAGCAATCTGTAAAGCATGGGACAAATGAATGAGCAATAAAGCAACATTTTTAGCACATTTAACCTATCTTTTAATTCAGGCATTGACAAATCATATTCTAAATTTGAATTTGGATGTATGGATCTCTAAAGTAATATGTAAATTGAAAGATGTAAATTTAAATAATTCATTAAAGTCCTTTACTCAGATTCAAACAAAAGTTTGCAATGCCAACAGTTGCATTTTATAAATATCTTCAGATTAGGCATCTTCTAAAGACATCTTGAAATCCCTTCCTAACTGTATAACAACTCAAATAACTTCCCCTACACATAGAGGAGGAATTTTATTTTGGTACTCCTTGTTAAAAAATGAATTTGACTGATACTGTAAGACTGAGCCCCAAATTAAATGGGAACAAGATCTAAACATATTAAATAAGACGGAGTGGTCTCAATAATTTAGATCAATACATAAAATGTCAAAGTGCATTTCACACATAGAAAAATATATATATTTACTGCATGTATTCAACGAGAGTTAAGATACATAAGACCCGGTGAGTTCAGTTCAATACTTGCTGGCGATATTTAGAAGAAATTGGGGATATTTAGCATATTTTTTGTCATTGGGGTAATTCAGAGTTGATCGCAGCAGCAAATTTGTTAGCAGTTGGGCAAAACCATGTGCACTGCAGGTGTGGCAGATATAACATTTGCAGAGAGAGTAAGATGTGGGTGGGTTATTTTGTTATGGTAAATAATGGCTGCTTTATTTTTGCACTGAAATTTAGATTTCAGTTTGAACACACCACACCCAAATCTAACTTTCTCTGCACATATTATATCTGCCCCCCCCACCCTGCAGTGCACATGGTTTTGCCCAACTGCTAACAAATTTGCTGCTACAATCAACTCTGAATAAGGCCCATTGGTGGTCATTCCGAGTTGTTCGCTCATTGCCGTTTTTCGCAACGGAGCGATTAGGTGGAAAATGCGCACGCGCATGGTATGCAGCATGCATGCGTTCACTAATTTAACACAAAACTTTGGAGATTTACACAAGCTCGAGCGATGTTTTAGCATCGCTCGAGTGATCGTATTGTGATTGACAGGAAGTGGGTGTTTCTGTGCGGAAACTGGCCGTTTTCAGGGAGTGTGCTAAAAAACGCAGGCGTTCCAGGTAAAAACGCAGGAGTGGCTGGAGAAACGGGGGAGTGGCTGGCCGAACGCAGGGCGTGTTTGTGACGTCAAACCAGGAACTAAACGGACTGAGCTGATCGCAATCTAGGAGTAGGTCTGGAGCTACTCAGAAAATGCAGGGAATTATTTAGTAGCAGTTCTGCTAATCTTTCGTTCGCTATTCTGCTAAGCTAAGATACACACCCAGAGGGCGGCGGCCTAGCATTTGCAATGCTGCAAAAAGCATCTAGCGAGCGAATAACTCGGAATGAGGGCCATTGTATTAAATTACTGCCTATTTGTGCAGAAATAGAGTTTTATACTAGAGATGAGCGGGTTCGGTTCCTCGGAATCCGAACCCGCCCGAACTTCATGTTTTTTTACACGGGTCCGAGCGATCTTCCCGCCATGCTCGGTTAACCCGAGCACGCCCGAACGTCATCATGACGCTGTCGGATTCTCGCGAGGCTCGGATTCTATCGCGAGACTCGGATTCTATATAAGGAGCCGCGCGTCGCCGCCATTTTCACACGTGCATTGAGATTGATAGGGAGAGGACGTGGCTGGCGTCCTCTCCATTTAGATTAGAAGAGAGAGAGTGAGATTGAGACAGAGACACTTGATTTACTGGAGCTTAGGAGTACTAGAGAGTGCAGAGTTTACTAGTGACTGACCACTGACCAGTGACCACCAGTGCAGTTTTATTTAATATAATCCGTTCTCTGCCTGAAAAAAACGATACAAAGTGACTCAGTCACATACCATATCTGTGCTCAGCCCAGTGTGCTGCATCATCTATGTATAATATCTGACTGTGCTCACACAGCTTAATTGTGGGGGAGACTGGGGAGCAGTTATAGGTTATAGCAGGAGCCAGGAGTACATACATATTATTAAAATTAAACAGTGCACACTTTTGCTGCAGGCAGGAGTGCCACTGCCAGTGTGACTGACCAGTGACCTGACCACACTGACCACCAGTATAGTATACTATATTGTGATTGCCTGAAAAAGTTAAACACTCGTCGTGTGACTTGTGTGGTGTTTTTTTTTTTTATTCTATAAAAAACTAATTCTGCTGACAGACAGTGTCCAGCAGGTCCGTCATTATATAATATATACCTGTCCGGCTGCAGTAGTGATATATATATATTTTTTATATCATTATTTATCATCCAGTCGCAGCAGACACAGTACGGTAGTTCACGGCTGTAGCTACCTCTGTGTCGGCACTCGGCAGTCCATCCATAATTGTATACCACCTACCCGTGGTTTTTTTTTTCTTTCTTCTTTATACATACTACATCTCATTATCATCCAGTCTATATTAGCAGCAGACACAGTACAGTACGGTAGTCCACGGCTGTAGCTACCTCTGTGTCGGCACTCGGCAGTCCATCCATAATTGTATACCACCTACCCGTGGTTTTTTCTTTCTTTCTTCTTTATACATACTACATCTCATTATCATCCAGTCTATATTAGCAGCAGACACAGTACAGTACGGTAGTCCACGGCTGTAGCTACCTCTGTGTTGGCACTCGGCAGTCCGTCCATAATTGTATACCACCTACCCGTGGTTTTTTTTTCTTTCTTCTTTATACATACATACTACATCTCATTATCAACCAGTCTATATTAGCAGCAGACACAGTACAGTACGGTAGTCCACGGCTGTAGCTACCTCTGTGTCGGCACTCGGCAGTCCATCCATAATTGTATACCACCTACCCGTGGTTTTTTTTTCTTTCTTCTTTATACATACATACTACATCTCATTATCATCCAGTCTATATTAGCAGCAGACACAGTACAGTACGGTAGTCCATGGCTGTAGCTACCTCTGTGTCGGCACTCGGCAGTCCATCCATAATTGTATACCACCTACCCGTGTTTTTTTTTTTCGTTCTTCTTTATACATACTACATCTCATTATCATCCAGTCTATATTAGCAGCAGACACAGTACAGTACGGTAGTCCACGGCTGTAGCTACCTCTGTGTCGGCACTCGGCAGTCCATCCATAATTGTATACCACCTACCCGTGGTTTTTTTTTCTTTCTTCTTTATACATACATACTACATCTCATTATCAACCAGTCTATATTAGCAGCAGACACAGTACAGTACGGTAGTCCACGGCTGTAGCTACCTCTGTGTCGGCACTCGGCAGTCCATCCATAATTGTATACCACCTACCCGTGGTTTTTTTTTCTTTCTTCTTTATACATACTACATCTCATTATCATCCAGTCTATATTAGCAGCAGACACAGTACAGTACGGTAGTCCACGGCTGTAGCTACCTCTGTGTCGGCACTCGGCAGTCCGTCCATAATTGTATACCACCTACCCGTGGTTTTTTTTTCTTTCTTCTTTATACATACATACTACATCTCATTATCATCCAGTCTATATTAGCAGCAGACACAGTACAGTACGGTAGTCCACGGCTGTTGCTACCTCTGTGTCGGCACTCGGCAGTCCATTCATAATTGTATACTAGTATCAATCCATCTCCATTGTTTACCTGAGGTGCCTTTTAGTTGTGCCTATTAAAATATGGCGAACAAAAATGTTGAGGTTCCAAAATTAGGGAAAGATCAAGATCCACTTCCACCTCGTGCTGAAGCTGCAGCCACTAGTCATGGCCGAGACGATGAAATGCCAGCAACGTCGTCTGCCAAGGCCGATGCCCAATGTCATAGTACAGAGCATGTCAAATCCAAAACACCAAATATCAGTAAAAAAAGGACTCCAAAACCTAAAATAAAATTGTCGGAGGAGAAGCGTAAACTTGCCAATATGCCATTTACCACACGGAGTGGCAAGGAACGGCTGAGGCCCTGGCCTATGTTCATGGCTAGTGGTTCAGCTTCACATGAGGATGGAGGCACTCAGCCTCTCGCTAGAAAAATGAAAAGACTCAAGCTGGCAAAAGCAGTAGCACCGCAAAGAACTGTGCGTTCTTCGAAATCCCAAATCCACAAGGAGAGTCCAATTGTGTCGGTTGCGATGCCTGACCTTCCCAACACTGGACGTGAAGAGCATGCGCCTTCCACCATTTGCACGCCCCCTGCAAGTGCTGGAAGGAGCACCCGCAGTCCAGTTCCTGATAGTCAGATTGAAGATGTCAGTGTTGAAGTACACCAGGATGAGGAGGATATGGGTGTTGCTGGCGCTGGGGAGGAAATTGACCAGGAGGATTCTGATGGTGAGGTGGTTTGTTTAAGTCAGGCACCCGGGGAGACACCTGTTGTCCGTGGGAGGAATATGGCCGTTGACATGCCTGGTGAAAATACCAAAAAAATCATCTCTTCGGTGTGGAACTATTTCAACAGAAATGCGGACAACAGGTGTCAAGCCGTGTGTTCCCTTTGTCAAGCTGTAATAAGTAGGGGTAAGGACGTTAACCACCTCGGAACATCCTCCCTTATACGTCACCTGCAGCGCATTCATAATAAGTCAGTGACAAGTTCAAAAACTTTGGGTGACAGCGGAAGCAGTCCACTGACCAGTAAATCCCTTCCTCTTGTAACCAAGCTCACGCAAACCACCCCACCAACTCCCTCAGTGTCAATTTCCTCCTTCCCCAGGAATGCCAATAGTCCTGCAGGCCATGTCACTGGCAATTCTGACGAGTCCTCTCCTGCCTGGGATTCCTCCGATGCATCCTTGCGTGTAACGCCTACTGCTGCTGGCGCTGCTGTTGTTGCTGCTGGGAGTCGATGGTCATCCCAGAGGGGAAGTCGTAAGCCCACTTGTACTACTTCCAGTAAGCAATTGACTGTTCAACAGTCCTTTGCGATGAAGATTAAATATCACAGCAGTCATCCTGCTGCAAAGCGGATAACTGAGGCCTTGACAACTATGTTGGTGTTAGACGTGCGTCCGGTATCCGCCGTTAGTTCACAGGGAACTAGACAATTTATTGAGGCAGTGTGCCCCCGTTACCAAATACCATCTAGGTTCCACTTCTCTAGGCAGGCGATACCGAAAATGTACACGGACCTCAGAAAAAGACTCACCAGTGTCCTAAAAAATGCAGCTGGACCCAATGTCCACTTAACCACGGACATGTGGACAAGTAGAGCAGGGCAGGGTCAGGACTATATGACTGTGACAGCCCACTGGGTAGATGTATGGACTCCCGCCGCAAGAACAGCAGCGGCGGCACCAGTAGCAGCATCTCGCAAACGCCAACTCATTCCTAGGCAGGCTACGCTTTGTATCACCGCTTTCCAGAATACGCACACAGCTGAAAACCTCTTACGGCAACTGAGGAAGATCATCGCGGAATGGCTTACCCCAATTGGACTCTCCTGTGGATTTGTGGCATCGGACAACGCCAGCAATATTGTGTGTGCATTAAATATGGGCAAATTCCAGCACGTCCCATGTTTTGCACATACCTTGAATTTGGTGGTGCAGAATTTTTAAAAAAACGACAGGGGCGTGCAAGAGATGCTGTCGGTGGCCAGAAGAATTGCGGGACACTTTCGGCGTACAGGCACCACGTACAGAAGACTGGAGCACCACCAAAAACTACTGAACCTGCCCTGCCATCATCTGAAGCAAGAAGTGGTAACGAGGTGGAATTCAACCCTCTATATGCTTCAGAGGTTGGAGGAGCAGCAAAAGGCCATTCAAGCCTATACAATTGAGCACGATATAGGAGGTGGAATGCACCTGTATCAAGCGCAGTGGAGAATGATTTCAACGTTGTGCAAGGTTCTGATGCCCTTTGAACTTGCCACACGTGAAGTCAGTTCAGACACTGCCAGCCTGAGTCAGGTCATTCCCCTCATCAGGCTTTTGCAGAAGAAGCTGGAGACATTGAAGGAGGAGCTAACACGGAGCGATTCCGCTAGGCATGTGGGACTTGTGGATGGAGCCCTTAATTCGCTTAACAAGGATTCACGGGTGGTCAATCTGTTGAAATCAGAGCACTACATTTTGGCCACCGTGCTCGATCCTAGATTTAAAGCCTACCTTGGATCTCTCTTTCCGGCAGACACAAGTCTGCTGGGGTTGAAAGACCTGCTGGTGAGAAAATTGTCAAGTCAAGCGGAACGCGACCTGTCAACATCTCCTCCTTCACATTCTCCCGCAACTGGGGGTGCGAGGAAAAGGCTCAGAATTCCGAGCCCACCCGCTGGCGGTGATGCAGGGCAGTCTGGAGCGACTGCTGATGCTGACATCTGGTCCGGACTGATGGACCTGACAACGATTACGGACATGTCGTCTACTGTCACTGCATATGATTCTCTCAACATTGAAAGAATGGTGGAGGATTATATGAGTGACCGCATCCAAGTAGGCACGTCACACAGTCCGTACTTATACTGGCAGGAAAAAGAGGCAATTTGGAGGCCCTTGCACAAACTGGCTTTATTTTACCTAAGTTGCCCTCCCACAAGTGTGTACTCCGAAAGAGTGTTTAGTGCCGCCGCTCACCTTGTCAGCAATCGGCGTACGAGGTTACATCCAGAAAATGTGGAGAAGATGATGTTCATTAAAATGAATTATAATCAATTCCTCCGCGGAGACATTGACCAGCAGCAATTGCCTCCACAAAGTACACAGGGAGCTGAGATGGTGGATTCCAGTGGGGACGAATTGATAATCTGTGAGGAGGGGGATGTACACGGTGATATATCGGAGGATGATGATGAGGTGGACATCTTGCCTCTGTAGAGCCAGTTTGTGCAAGGAGAGATTAATTGCTTCTTTTTTGGGGGGGGTCCAAACCAACCCGCCATATCAGTCACAGTCGTGTGGCAGACCCTGTCACTGAAATGATGGGTTGGTTAAAGTGTGCATGTCCTGTTTATACAACATAAGGGTGGGTGGGAGGGCCCAAGGACAATTCCATCTTGCACCTCTTTTTTCTTTTATTTTTCTTTGCGTCATGTGCTGTTTGCGGAGGGTTTTTTGGAAGGGCCATCCTGCGTGACACTGCAGTGCCACTCCTAGATGGGCCCGGTGTTTGTGTCGGCCACTAGGGTCGCTTATCTTACTCACACAGTCAGCTACCTCATTGCGCCTCTTTTTTTCTTTGCGTCATGTGCTGTTTGGGGAGGGTTTTTTGGAAGGGCCATCCTGCGTGACACTGCAGTGCCACTCCTAGATGGGCCCGGTGTTTGTGTCGGCCACTAGGGTCGCTTATCTTACTCACACAGTCAGCTACCTCATTGCGCCTCTTTTTTTCTTTGCGTCATGTGCTGTTTGGGGAGGGTTTTTTGGAAGGGACATCCTGCGTGACACTGCAGTGCCACTCCTAGATGGGCCCGGTGTTTGTGTCGGCCACTAGGGTCGCTTATCTTACTCACACAGTCAGCTACCTCATTGCGCCTCTTTTTTTCTTTGCGTCATGTGCTGTTTGGGGAGGGTTTTTTGGAAGGGACATCCTGCGTGACACTGCAGTGCCACTCCTAGATGGGCCCGGTGTTTGTGTCGGCCACTAGGGTCGCTAATCTTACTCACACAGCTACCTCATTGCGCCTCTTTTTTTCTTTGCGTCATGTGCTGTTTGGGGAGGGTTTTTTGGAAGGGACATCCTGCGTGACACTGCAGTGCCACTCCTAGATGGGCCCGGTGTTTGTGTCGGCCACTAGGGTCGCTTATCTTACTCACACAGCGACCTCGGTGCAAATTTTAGGACTAAAAATAATATTGTGAGGTGTGAGGTATTCAGAATAGACTGAAAATGAGTGGAAATTATGGTTTTTGAGGTTAATAATACTTTGGGATCAAAATGACCCCCAAATTCTATGATTTAAGCTGTTTTTTAGGGTTTTTTGAAAAAAACACCCGAATCCAAAACACACCCGAATCCGACAAAAAAAATTCGGTGAGGTTTTGCCAAAACGCGGTCGAACCCAAAACACGGCCGCGGAACCGAACCCAAAACCAAAACACAAAACCCGAAAAATTTCAGGCGCTCATCTCTATTTTATACATCAAGTTCTGGAACTTAGAATAAAGATAACGCCTCAAATGGCCCTTTTACATATTTATCCTTCAGACATACATGTCTTCTGGAGGGTTCAGTATGATTTACTGACTGTCGGGATGCCGGCCGTCAGTATATCGACAATGGCATCCCGGCCATCAGTACGCCGGCAGCGGGGCGAACACAAAGAGTCTCCTTACAGGCTCGGTGGCTCAATGCGCTCGCAACAGGTTCTATTACCACTCTACTGATGTCGTGGACACCCACGGGTGGGATTAGCCCCTGTCCACCGGGATTCCATCTGTCATATTGTCAGCTGTCGGGTTTCTGGCATCGGTATCTTGTTTGCCAGGATCCCGACTGCTGGAAAATTAACTGCATCCCCTTCTAGACATATTCTTAGTCATAATTTTATTTCTACCATAGCAGCTATTGCTCTACTCTGGAATAAAGATCATTCTCAGTCAATATAATTGATAATAAAAAAAGATAAATTATAGTCATATGATATAAGTAACCTGGTTTGCTGTGCGGTCTGAAAGGTGCCAGGGGAAATATCCACAGTCGAGCGACCTGGTATTTAAACCCTGGTAGCTACCAGGTTGAATACAGTTTTAACCCGGGTCACTCTGCGGTGTGAACAGGTTGCCGGGTCTATACAACCCATTTCCCGTTCACACTGTATGCACGGGCAGTGCTTGGAGATCATCTTATCTACAAGTACCGCCCCCGCACGTGTCACCGCTGATGTCACCAACCAGGCAATATGCCGGGCTGGGGGCAGCAGTGTGAAAGGGGCTGAGGCTGGTCACACCCGAGAAGCACCCGTGTACAGCTCCCAGGTGCAACCCGCTTATTGCGGTCTGAAAGGGGTATATGTGTACAGTATATGTACAAACATGAATGGATTATTTTATGAATGTGAATCTCTTCTTTTTTTTTCTTCTTCTTTATATCTATATATTGTCTTTCCTTTTATGTGTATAGAATGTATATGGAAATGAAACATTATGAAAATGCATGTTTCGAAATAATAAAAAATTTACACTATATACTTAGCAAACAGTGCATAATATTATAGAAACAAAACAAATATAAGTCATGTGAAGATAAACAAGTCATGCATGAATGAATAAATCATAGATCAGCATATGAACCCCCCTAGTTGCAGGGATAGAATTCTATTTCTTTTATAGCACTAATAAGCGTATAACATTAGGCTCCACAAGGAATCTTTCTACTGGGGTTAGAATTCCTTTTTCAACTGCATACTAAGTACTTCTGTGACTTGTTTCATTACAATGTTTTCATTAATTCATATGTACCTTACTGCACACTGTTCAGCCTTGGCAGACAATCCTCTTGTGAAATACTCCTACTGACTTAAATACAAACCACTCGCCTTTAAAGTTTTCATTTCAGCACAGTGTATTGCCACAAGACCGTAGGGTTAGTCCACTCCCTTGGCTTTATATAACTAGATCTGACACAGAGGAAAGTAATTAACATTTTCTTGTTGTTCGAATATGTTTTATGTTGTGATACATAGCCAAACATTTAAACAGCAAGGAAAAACCATTGTAAAAAATATATAAAGAATATTTTCCTTTTAATTTCCTATGCTTTTGATTAAAAAACAGTTTAAGCTTTTTTATCTTATCTTATCTTTTTTTTTATCTTATCTTTTTTTATCTTATCTTATCTTATTTTACATAGAATATTGCACGAATTATCATTTAAAGATAAAACAATTTTGTGAAATATACATATCAGAAGTTGCTATGCCACTCCGGTTCATGACATATGAGTAATCACACAATTCATCTATAATTTGTTAATTTCCATGTTTAAAATACACCACATCTTGGGGTATTACTCCCTAAATGTGGTAACTGCCACTATGTTTGTTGCTTCATGCACTCTTGCACCTACTCCCAGTTCCTCCCACATAATTTATGATTTTGCCACCTTCTTCAAAGACAAAACATATATCATTTGAAAAGATATTTCCTTTTTCTAAATCCCACCCACTCCACCCACCTTTTCCTAATCTCAACAATTCACCCTCAGTTCATTCTCTCCAGTAACAGGAGACAGAAGTCTTTGCACTCCTCTAATCATCTCACCCTATACACTTGACTTTTTCCCTATTTACTCCCAGTGTTTCTGCTACTATCCCTCATTGTACACCTCTAGTTCGCCTGTTAAAACTTTCTATCTCCACTGGCACATTTCCAATCACCATTAAACACATTCTTACCTCACCAATCTTGACAGACCCTCTCTCTCCAACTAATACATTATTTTTCTCTATTGCTTTGCCTTCAAATTGCTTCAGCAATTTATGTACAGCTGCTTATCTTAATTTCTCTCCTCTCAGTAGATTTCGGACTCTCTGCAAACAGGTATCTTCCCCAGCATTTCGCTGAGTCTGTACTTATAAAAGTGATCAGTGATCTAAGAGTCACATCTGTACACTAATCATCCTGAACCTCTCTGTTGCTTTTCACGCTATTGATCACCCTCTTCTCCATCATGCACTTCACTCCATTGACCTTCAGTTCTTTCCTGCTTCTCTTCCAAACTATTGAAACAGTATATTTAGTGTATCTATCTCTGGCACATGCCCTTTCCACTACCAATGTTGGGTTTCCACAAGGCTGTTAGTGGATGTTTACTTTTCTCACTGTATTCATCTTCCTATAGGGAAACAATTTTCTAGTTTGATCTCCATTTGTACCTCTTAATTGATGACACTGAGCTGGACTTCCCTCTTCTGAACTTTCTATTTTGGCAGTGTGTTGTGCTACAAACCCTCTAATATTTCTACATTAATAGCCTAAAGCTATAGAAACCTCCCTGACAACTTGGTGTCCTTGGTGTAAATGCTCCTACACTTTTCACACTTCCACATATCGTCAAGCATTCTTAACCAGGAGGTTTGGTAAAATCCTATCTACTGCTCTCACTCTGCAAAAAAATTGGATCCTCTGAGTAGTAAATAAACAAAGTGGATCATTGATCAGAGCTGGTACGACTAACCCATGAGTCCTGCCACATACTCTATAACCAGTGAATCACTGAGCTGAGGCTGGACAGGCAAAACTATTAGTCCCAGTTATGTACTTTGGGAGAGGGCACATGCCACACCAACCTAGTTGCATGTAATGTTGCATATAACAGCACAGTGGATTACTGTGGTATTGGAAGATTTAAACAGAAATGCTTACATGTGTCAGAAAGTGTGTCTACTTTTTGTAAAAAACTCAAGCTTCTCTAGATTCTCATTGAGTCTCCTATCTCAGCCAAATGTGAAGCAGAGCTTATTGAGGTGGAGATCTAGGATTAAAAATTAAAATAACAAGGGAGATTAAAGCAAAAAGGGTTAGGATTACAGTTTTAGGGAAAACTGTAAAATGAGAAGACAGAAATAGTGTATGTATACGCAGGGAGTAAACTGAAGTAAAAGAAAATAACAGCATTAATGAAAAGAAGCAAATAGAAAAGAGAACAGGAAGGGAGAGGGAGAGTGTGAGGCAATACATAAAGTGGAGCAGGGTATCTTCAGAGTAGTGATGAGCGGGTTCGGTTCCTCGGAAACCGAACCCCTCCGAACATCACCCATTTTACACGGGTCCGAGGCATACTCGGATTCTCCCGTATGGCTCGGTTAACCCGAGCGCGCCCGAACGTCATCATCCCGCTGTCGGGTTCTCGCGAGATTCGGATTCTATATAAGCAGCCGCGTGTCGCCGCCATTTTCACTCGTGCATTGGAAATGTTAGGGAGAGGACGTGGCTGGCGTCCTCTCCGTTTATTCATTGTTGATGCAAATATTTGTGCTTGCTTATATCTTAATTGTGGGGACTGGGGAGCAGCTGTATTATTAATATAGGAGGAGTACAGTGCAGAGTTTTGCTGATCAGTGACCACCAGTTTTATCCGTTCTCTGCCTGAAAAAAACGCTCCTTATCCGTTATCTGTGGTCAGTGTGCTGCATATATCTGTGCTCACACTGCTTAATTGTGGGGACTGGGGAGCAGCAGTATTACATAGGAGGAGTACAGTTCAGAGTTTTGCTGACAGTGACCACCAGTATACGTTGTCTGCCTGAAAAACACTCCATATCTGTGCTGAATTGTTGTATATAGTAGGAGTACAGTGCATAATTTTGCTGACCACCAGTATATAATATATAGGAGTACGGTACAGTAGGCCACTGCTGTACCTACCTCTGTGTCGTCAAGTATACTATCCATCCATACCTGTGGTGCATTTCAGTTTTGCACAGTTTGCTGACCACCAGTATATAATATATAGGAGTACGGTATAGAAGGCCACTGCTGTACCTACCTCTGTGTCGTCAAGTATACTATCCATCCATACCTGTGGTGCATTTCAGTTTTGCACAGTTTGCTGACCACCAGTATATAATATATAGCATTACGGTACAGTAGGCCACTGCTGTACCTACCTCTGTGTCGTCAAGTATACTATCCATCCATACCTGTGGTGCATTTCAGTTTTGCACAGTTTGCTGACCACCAGTATATAATATATAGCATTACGGTACAGTAGGCCACTGCTGTACCTACCTCTGTGTCATCAAGTATACTATCCATCCATACCTGTGGTGCATTTCAGTTTTGCACAGTTTGCTGACCACCAGTATATAATATATAGCATTACGGTGCAGTAGGCCACTGCTGTACCTACCTCTGTGTCGTCACGTATACTATCCATCCATACCTGTGGTGCATTTCAGTTTTGCACAGTTTGCTGACCACCAGTATATAATATATAGCATTACGGTACAGTAGGCCACTGCTGTACCTACCTCTGTGTCGTCAAGTATACTATCCATCCATACCTGTGGTGCATTTCAGTTTTGCACAGTTTGCTGACCACCAGTATATAATATATAGCATTACGGTACAGTAGGCCACTGCTGTACCTACCTCTGTGTCGTCAAGTATACTATCCATCCATACCTGTGGTGCATTTCAGTTTTGCACAGTTTGCTGACCACCAGTATATAATATATAGCATTACGGTACAGTAGGCCACTGCTGTACCTACCTCTGTGTCGTCAAGTATACTATCCATCCATACCTGTGGTGCATTTCAGTTTTGCACAGTTTGCTGACCACCAGTATATAATATATAGCATTACGGTACAGTAGCCCACTGCTGTACCTACCTCTGTGTCGTCATTATACTGTCCATCCATACCTGTGGTGCATTTCAGTTGTGCGCAGTATATATAGTAGTAGGCCATTGCTATTGATACTGGCATATAATTTCACACATTAAAAAATGGAGAACAAAAATGTGGAGGTTAAAATAGGGAAAGATCAAGATCCACTTCCACCTCGTGCTGAAGCTGCTGCCACTAGTCAAGGCCGAGACGATGAAATGCCATCAACGTCGTCTGCCAAGGCCGATGCCCAATGTCATAGTAGAGAGCATGTAAAATCCAAAAAACAAAAGTTCAGTAAAATGACCCAAAAATCAAAATTGAAAGCATCTGATGAGAAGCGTAAACTTGCCAATATGCCATTTACGACACGGAGTGGCAAGGAACGGCTGAGGCCCTGACCTATGTTCATGGCTAGTGGTTCAGATTCACATGAGGATGGAAGCACTCATCCTCTCGCTAGAAAAATGAAAAGACTTAAGCTGGCAAAAGCAAAGTAAAGAACTGTGCGTTCTTCTAAATCACAAATCCCCAAGGAGAGTCCAATTGTGTCGGTTGCGATGCCTGAAATTCCCAACACTGGACGGGAAGAGCTTGCGCCTTCCACCATTTGCACGCCCCCGCAAGTGCTGGAAGGAGCACCCGCAGTACAGTTCCTGATAGTCAAATTGAAGATGTCACTGTTGAAGTACACCAGGATGAGGATATGGGTGTTGCTGGTGCTGGGGAGGAAATTGACAAGGAGGATTCTGATGAGGAGGTGGTTTGTTTAAGTCAGGCACCCAGGGAGACACCTGTTGTCCGTGGGACAAATATGGCCATTGACATGTCTGGTCAAAATACAAAAAAAATCACCTCTTCGGTGTGGAATTAATTCAACACAAATGCGGACAACAGGTGTCAAGCCGTGTGTTGCCTTTGTGAAGCTGTAATAAGTAGGGGTAAGGACGTTAACCACCTAGGAACATCCTCCCTTATATGTCACCTGGACCGCATTCATCAGAAGTCAGTGACAAGTTCAAAAACTTTGGGTGACAGCGGAAGCAGTCCACTGACAACTAAATCCCTTCCTCTTGTCACCAAGCTCCTGCAAACCACACCACCAACTCCCTCAGTGTCAATTTCCTCCTTACACAGGAAAGCCAATAGTCCTGCAGGCCATGTCACTGGCAAGTCTGACGAGTCCTCTCCTGCCTGGGATTCCTCCGATGCATCTTTGAGTGTAACGCCTACTGCTGCTGGCGCTGCTGTTGGTGCTGCTGGGAGTCGATCATCATCTCAGAGGGGAAGTCGGAAGACCACTTGTACTACTTCCAGTAAGCAATTGACTGTCCAACAGTCCTTTGCGAGGAAGATGAAATATCACAGCAGTCATCCTGCTGAAAAGCGGATAACTCAGGCCTTGGCAGCCTGGGCGGTGAGAAACGTGGTTCCCGTATCCACCGTTAATTCAGAGGCAACTAGAGACTTGATTGAGGTACTGTGTCCCCGGTGCCAAATACCATCTAGGTTCCATTTCTCTAGGCAGGCGATACCGAAAATGTACACAGACCTCAGAAAAAGAGTCACCAGTGTCCTAAAAAATGCAGTTGTACCCAATGTCCACTTAACCACGGACATGTGGACAAGTGGAGCAGGGCAAACTCAGGACTATATGACTGTGACAGCCCACTGGGTAGATGTATTGCCTCCCGCAGCAAGAACAGCAGCGGCGGCACCAGTAGCAGCATCTCGCAAACGCCAACTCGTTCCTAGGCAGGCAGACAAATTCCAGCACGTCCCATGTTTTACACATACATTGAATTTGGTGGTGCAGAATTATTTAAAAAACGACAGGGGCGTGCAAGAGATGCTGTCAGTGGCCCGAAGAATTGCAGGCCACTTTCGGCATTCAGCCACCGCGTGCCGAAGACTGGAGCACCACCAAACATTCCTGAACCTGCCCTGCCATCATCTGAAGCAAGAGGTGGTAACGAGGTGGAATTCAACCCTCTATATGCTTCAGAGGATGGAGGAGCAGCAAAAGGCCATTCAAGCCTATACATCTGCCCACGATATAGGCAAAGGAGGGGGAATGCACTAGTGATGTGCACCGGACATTTTTCGGGTTTTGTGTTTTGGTTTTGGATTCGGTACCGCAGCCGTATTTTGGATTCGGACGCGTTTTGGCAAAACCTCACCGAAAATTTTTTGTCGGATTCAAGTGTGTTTTGGATTCGGGTGTTTTGTTTTTTCAAAAAACCCTAAAAAACAGCTTAAATCATAGAATTTGGGGGTCATTTTGATACCATAGTATTATTAACCTCAATAACCATAATTTCCACTCATTTCCAGTCTATTCTGAACACCTCACAATATTATTTTTAGTCCTAAAATTTGCACCGAGGTCACTGGATGGCTAAGCTAAGCGACACAAGTGGCCGACACAAACACCTGGCCCATCTAGGAGTGGCACTGCAGTGTCAGGCAGGATGGCACTTCAAAAAAATTGTCCCCAAACAGCACATGATGCAAAGAAAAAAAGAGGCGCACCAAGGTCGCTGTGTGACTAAGCTAAGCGACACAAGTGGCCGACACAAACACCTGGCCCATCTAGGAGTGGCACTGCAGTGTCAGGCAGGATAGCACTTCAAAAAAATTGTCCCCAAACAGCACATGATGCAAAGAAAAAAAGAGGCGCACCAAGGTCGCTGTGTGACTAAGCTAAGCGACACAAGTGGCCGACAGAAACACCTGGCCCATCTAGGAGTGGCACTGCAGTGTCAGGCAGGATGGCACTTCAAAAAAATAGTCCCCAAACAGCACATGATGCAAAGAAAAAAAGAGGCGCACCAAGGTCACTGTTTGACTAAGCTAAGCGACACAAGTGGCCGACACAAACACCTGGCCCATCTAGGAGTGGCACTGCAGTGTCAGACAGGATGGCACTTCAAAAAAATTGTCCCCAAACAGCACATGATGCAAAGAAAAAAAGAGGCGCACCAAGGTCGCTGTGTGACTAAGCTAAGCGATACAAGTAGCCGACACAAAGACCTGGCCCATCAAGGAGTGGCACTGCAGTTTTCTAGCAAGAGGATGAGTGCTTCCATCCTCATGTGAAGCTGAACCACTAGCCATGAACATAGGCCAGGGCCTCAGCCGTTCCTTACCACTCCGTGTCGTAAATGGCATATTGGCAAGTTTAGCTTCTCATCAGACACTTTCAATTTTGATTTTTGGGTCATTTTACTGAACTTTTGTTTTTTGGATTTTACATGCTCTCTACTATGACATTGGGCATCGGCCTTGGCAGACGACGTTGATGGCATTTCATCGTCTCGGCCATGACTAGTGGCAGCAGCTTTAGCGCGAGGTGGAAGTGGATCTTGATCTTTCCCTATTTTAACCTCCACATTTTTGTTCTCCATTTTTTAATGTGTGGAATAATATGCCAGTATCAATAGCAATGGCATACTACTATATATACTGCGCACAACTAAAATGCACCACATGTATAGATTGTAGATGGATAGTATACTTGACGACACAGAGGTAGGTACAGCAGTGGCCTTCCGTACCGTACTGCTATATATACTGGTGGTCACTGTGTCAGCAAACTGCAAAACTAAAATGCACCACAGGTATAGAATGTAGATGGATAGTATACTTAATGACGACACAGAGGTAGGTACAGCAGTGGCCTTCCGTACCGTACTGCTATATATACTGGTGGTCACTGTGTCAGCAAACTGCACAACTGAAATGCACCACAGGTATAGAATGTAGATGGATAGTATACTTAATGACGACACAGAGGTAGGTACAGCAGTGGCCTTCCGTACCGTACTGCTATATATACTGGTGGTCACTGTGTCAGCAAACTGCAAAACGAAAATGCACCACAGGTATAGAATGTAGATGGATAGTATACTTAATGACGACACAGAGGTAGGTACAGTAGTGGCCTTCCGTACCGTACTGCTATATATACTGGTGGTCACTGTGTCAGCAAACTACAAAACTAAAATGCACCACAGGTATAGAATGTAGATGGATAGTATACTTAATGACGACACAGAGGTAGGTACAGCAGTGGCCTTCCGTACCGTACTGCTATATATACTGGTGGTCACTGTGTCAGCAAACTGCACAACTGAAATGCACCACAGGTATAGAATGTAGATGGATAGTATACTTAATGACGACACAGCGGAAGGTACAGCAGTGGCCTTCCGTACTGTACTGCTATATATACAGGTGGTCACTGTGTCAGCAAACTGCAAAACTAAAATGCACCACAGGTATAGAATTAGAATGTAGATGGATAGTATACTTAATGAAGACACAGAGGTAGGTACAGCAGTGGCCTTCCGTACCGTACTGCTATATATACTGGTGGTCACTGTGTCAGCAAAACTCTGCACTGTACTCCTCCTATATAATATTATACTGGTGGTCCCGACTCCCCAGTCCCCACAATAAAGCAGCAAACTGAGCACAGATATGGAGTGTTTTTCAGGCAGACAACGTATACTGGTGGTCACTGTCAGCAAAACTCTGCACTGTACTCCTGCTATATAATACAGCTGCTCCCCAGTCCCCACTATTAAGCAGTGTGAGCACAGATATATGCAGCACACTGAGCACAGATATGGAGTGTTTTTTCAGGCAGAGAACAGATAAAACTGGTGGTCACTGATCAGCAAAACTCTGCACTGTACTCCTCCTATATTAATATAAAGCTGCTCCCCAGTCCCCACAATGATATAAGCAAGCACAAATATTTGCATCAACTCAACAATGAATAAACGGAGAGGACGCCAGCCACGTCCTCTCCCTAACATTTCCAATGCACGAGTGAAAATGGCGGCGATGCGCAGCTGCTTATATAGAATCCGAATCTCGCGAGAATCCGACAGCGGGATGATGACGTTCGGGCGTGCTCGGGTTAACCGAGCCATATGGGAGAATCCGAGTATGGCTCGGACCTGTGTAAAAAGGGTGAAGTTCGGGGGGGTTCGGTTTCCGAGGAACCGAACCCGCTCATCACTAGAATGCACCTGAATCAAGCGCAGTGGAGAATGATTTCAACGTGCAAGGTTCTGCAACCCTTTGAACTTGCCACACGTGAAGTCAGTTCAGACACTGCCAGCCTGAGTCAGGTCATTCCTCTCATCAGGCTTTTGCAGAAGAAGCAGGGGACATTAAAGGAGGAGCTAAAACAGAGCGATTCCGCTAGGCATGTGGGACTTGTGGATGGAGCCCTTAATTCGCTTAACCAGGATTCACGGGTGGTCAATCTGTTGAAATCAGAGCACTACATTTTGGCCACCGTGCTCGATCCTAGATTTAAAACCTACGTTGTATCTCTCTTTCAGGCAGACACAAGTCTGCAGAGGTTCAAAGACCTGCTGGTGAGAAAATTGTCAAGTCAAGCGGAACGTGACCCGTCAACATCTCCTCCTTCACATTCTCCCGCAACTGGGGGTGAGAGGAAAAGGCTAAGAATTCCGAGCCCACCCGCTGGCGGTGATGCAGGGCAGTCTGGAGCGAGTGCTGACATCTGGTCCTGACTGAAGGACCTGCCAACGATTACTGACATGTCGTCTACTGTCACTGCATATGATTCTCTCACCATTGAAAGAATGGTGGAGGATTATATGAGTGACCGCATCCAAGTAGGCACGTCAGACAGTCCGTATGTATACTGGCAGGAAAAAGAGGCAATTTGGAGGCCCTTGCACAAACTGGCTTTATTCTACCTAAGTTGCCCTCCCTCCAGTGTGTACTCCGAAAGAGTGTATAGTGCAGCCGCTCACCTTGTCAGCAATCGGCGTACGAGGTTACTTCCAGAAAATGTGGAGAAGATGATGTTCATCAAAATGAATTATAATCAATTCCTCCGTGGAGACATTCACCAGCAGCAATTGCCTACAGAAAGTACACAGGGTTCTGAGATGGTGGATTCCAGTGGGGACGAATTAATAATCTGTGAGGAGGGGGATGTACACAGTGAAAGGGGTGAGGAATCGGAGAATGATGATGAGGTGGACATCTTGCCTCTGTAGAGCCAGTTTGTGCAAGGAGAGATTGATTGCTTCTTTTTTTGGTGGGGGCCCAAACCAACCAGTCATTTCAGTCACTGTCATGTGGCAGAAATGATGGGTTCGTTAAAGTGTGCATGTCCTTTTTATACAACATAAGGGTGGATGGGAGGGCCCAAGGACAATTCCATCTTGCACCTCTTTTTTCTTTGCATCATGTGCTGTTTGGGGACTATTTTTTGAAGTGCCATCCTGCCTGACACTGCAGTGCCACTCCTAGATGGGCCAGGTGTTTGTGTCGGCCACTTGTGTCGCTTAGCTTAGTCACACAGCGACCTTGGTGCGCCTCTTTTTTTCTTTGCATCATGTGCTGTTTGGGGACAATTTTTTTGAAGTGCCATCCTGCCTGACACTGCAGTGCCACTCCTAGATGGGCCAGGTGTTTGTGTCGGCCACTTGTGTCGCTTAGCTTAGTCACACAGCAACCTTGGTGCGCCTCTTTTTATCTTTGCATCATGTGCTGTTTGGGGACTATTTTTTTGAAGTGCCATCCTGCCTGACACTGCAGTGCCACTCCTAGATGGGCCAGGTGTTTGTGTCGGCCACTTGGGTCACTTAGCTTAGTCACACAGCGACCTTGGTGCGCCTCTTTTTTTCTTTGCATCATGTGCTGTTTGGGGACTATTTTTTTGAAGTGCCATCCTGCGTGACACTGCGGTGCTACTCCTAGATGGGCCAGGTGTTTGTGTCGGCCACTTGTGTCGCTTAGCTTAGTCACACAGCGACCTTGGTGCGCCTCTTTTTTTCTTTGCATCATGTGCTGTTTGGGGACTATTTTTTTGAAGTGCCATCCTGCCTGACACTGCAGTGCCACTCCTAGTTGGGCCAGGTGTTTGTGTCGGCCACTTGTGTCGCTTAGCTTAGTCACACAGCGACCTTGATGCGCCTCTTTTTATCTTTGCATCATGTGCTGTTTGGGGACTATTTTTTTGAAGTGCCATCCTGCCTGACACTGCAGTGCCACTCCTAGATGGGCCAGGTGTTTGTGTCGGCCACTTGTGTCGCTTAGCTTAGTCACACAGCGACCTTGGTGCGCCTCTTTTTTTCTTTGCATCATGTGCTGTTTGGGGACTATTTTTTTGAAGTGCCATCCTGCCTGACACTGCAGTGCCACTCCTAGATGGGCCAGGTGTTTGTGTCGGCCACTTGTGTCGCTTAGCTTAGCCATCCAGCGACCTCGGTGCAAATTTTAGGACTAAAAATAATATTGTGAGATGTTCAAAATAGACTGAAAATGAGTGTAAATTATGGTTATTGAGGTTAATAATACTATGGGATCAAAATGACCCCCAAATTCTATGATTTAAGCTGTTTTTGAGGGTTTTTTGTAAAAAAAAACACCCGAATCCAAAACACACCCGAATCCGACAAAAATTTTTCAGGGAGGTTTTGCCAAAACGCGTCCGAATCCAAAACACGGCCGCAGAACCGATTCCAAAACCAAAACACAAAACCCGAAAAATGTCCGGTGCACATCACTACTTCAGAGTATTGGGCCTGAAATGATCTCTCTTTCTGAAATTCTTCCTGTGCGTCTTTACAGCAGAATTATTTACATCATATAACAACAGTTTACAGGTGGCCCAGTAAAGGGTTGAATACAATGGGGGTCATTCCGAGTTTTTCGCTCGTTGCCGATTTTTGCAACAGAGTGATTAAGGCAAAAATGCGCATGTGCATGGTACGCAGTGCGCATGCGCTAAGTATTTTAGCACAAAACTTAGTAGATTTACTCACGTCCGAACGAAGAATTTTCATTGTTGAAGTGATCGGAATGTGATTGACAGGAAGTGGGTGTTTCTGGGCGGAAACTGACCGTTTTCTGGGAGTGTGTCGAAAAACGCAGGCGTGACAGGATAAAACGCAGGAGTGGCTGGAGAAACGGGGGAGTGGCTGGCCGAACGCAGGGCGTGTTTGTGACGTCAAACCAGGAACGAAACAGGCTGAGCTGATCGCAATGTAGGAGTAAGTCTCGAGCTACTCAGAAACTGCTAAGAAATTTCTATTCGCAATTCTGCTAATCTTTCGTTCGCAATTCTGCTAAGCTAAGATACACTCCCAGAGGGCGGCGGCCTAGCGTGTGCAATGCTGCTAAAATCTGCTAGCGAGCGAACAACTCGGAATGAGGGCCAATGTCAATAGCTGTTTAGCATAAAATGCAACTGGGTAGCATACAAAAGACAGGTGATGGCAAGTTGAGAGTAATGTATTGAGTTCGGCACAGTACAGTACCTTAAGAATATGGACCGTTAACGGTCTACAGTATATGAAAAGCTGGGCGTGGGTTTCACAAAAATCAGATATCAGATATGTATTGTTATCAAACACAGGACTCACCAAAATGATTTAATCCTTTATTACACAGTCAACTACAGCTCTGCATTCATGACAAAATGCTGTTCAGTACTACTGTATAGTGTAATGAATGACAGATTTCGTCAGCCAGTCAGCAAGTGGCACCACAGAGGCTTAATTGGCTGTTTGATGAATGCGCTGTGCAGTTTGGAAAAGCAAAATCCAGTGGACAGAAAGTTGTATTACAGTCTCCAGCTTTTCCAGCACCTCAGTATGTTACATTACCATATTATGTTTGTTATGTTCTGCATACTTGGAACCCATGAGATTGGGTGGCACCAGGAGAGTTCCAAGTACAGACGCGTGAAGCTGCAACTGGACTGAGATATGCAGCTTCTCCTAACAAAGATCCCTGACTCCGTTGTCCTTCCCAGTGGTCGACTAACACCTGCAAGACTATGGTTTCTTGTGCCCACGGCAGCCGCGTTTAAATGGGCGAATTAGGTCTGCCCTGACTCCAATGCCCCCCGGTCTTAATAGGAGACAAGGCATTAACCAAGACCAAGGAGAACAAGGGGAAATCTAACTAAGACTGAAACCACTAAAACAGAGAAGGATACAAAAAATAACAATTAAGAATATGTGCGGCACGGCCGCCTGGGACAACAGCAAATCAAGTAATGCAGCCTAATGGCCAAATACGAACCCATCTTAATAAGGCGAGGACAGCAATGCGGAAACCTCCGCAAAAATGACACAACCAAAAACGGATAAAGAAAATATGGCATCAGCCATAAAGTGCGGCAAAGCCGCTACTCAAGTCACGACACCATGAAAGGTGTGCACAGGAAACGACCAGAACCCAGAAGCTTCGGATACCAGACCACTCTGCTAGAGGGCACCTCGGAGTGCAGCAGGAAGTGATCCCTCGGACTAGACTCAGGAAACTGGACACTGCACACTGGAGTACACCAGCTGGGTGCAGGAACACACCAGAGGCAGGAAGACAGGCTCCAGAGGAAGCTGCTGACAGGGACCAGAAACAAGCTTGCAGGAAGCTAACCAAGAACTGGACCATACAGGTACAATAACAAACTTCTATCACCAGCTTTGTGTGCATGGCCAGCTGAGTAATAAAGGAAGCATACCCCAATCAGGATAGCTGGAAGCCAGGCACAAGGTAATGGCCAAAATACTGGCAGGTGAGGCTACACAGACAAGAGCCAGACTGCAGTACACAGACTCACCACATAATGACCAAATTATCTGACAGACTCACCACAGGTGGCCAACAAGAGTCTTCTAAACAAGTACAAGAGAAATCCTGGCATGCAAACAGAAATATAACACAACATTCATGAACAGAAAGAAAACAGGAATGAACTACTGCCTGTGGTTCACAACAATGTTACATTAAGTGACTTAGAACGTCAGGCAGCGGCATGGCAAGGTAGGACTTGCAAGGCACGCTACATGGCTTAGGACACATCTGGGACTTGCAAGGCACACTGCATGTAGTAGGACACATCTGTACTTGCCCCAGGTGTTTAAACACAGGTGATGTCCTGCAAAAGAACACTTTGAAGTTAAGGTGCAAAACATTTTACAACTCCATTAATATGTCCTGTTGGCATTTCTCAAAGAATGTTGAACATATGATTCATTTTATGTGGTAAACAAAAACCATTTTCTGTAAAAATTCAACATGACTTGCCTACTTTTTGTCAGTTCAAAAGGACCAAACACATCAATATACAAGGTTTTTGCTAAGAAACATGTGAAACAACAACAACTCTATTAGTTGTTAGTGTTTCACATTTGCCTCTGTTTGCGCTGCATATACTGTAATTAGCAAGTGCATTTGCACAAACATAAAGCATATAACTTTGAGAAGAAATTAAGTGTGTTTCTGTATTTGCTCCACACACTCTGACAAATCTGTAAGTGTATTACAACATTAGTCACATAAAAATGTAACAAAAACGGTTTCTCTTTTTATAAGGTTCCCTATGTTATAAATTAACTAATTGCATGAGAGCAGGTTTTAAAAGTGTCATATAAAAGCAATGAAAGAAAGAACAGGTTGTGAACGTGTTTTGTTCTGTCAACATATAATGCTGTTACTGGCTTTTTGGTAAAGTGCTGTTCAAAAAAATAACAAAATGACATAAATAGGCTACAAACAGGAATTACAATAATTGAACAATTTTTTTCAGCATACAAATGCAACAACATCCAATTTACGCTTATTGGGGGTCATTCCGAGTTGATCGTAGCTGTGCTAAATTTAGCACAGCTACGATTATCTTCCTTGACAGGCGGGGGGACGCCCAGCACCGGGCTAGTCCCCCCCGCATGTTAGTCCGGGTTCTCCCGCAGAAGTGCAAATGCATCGCACAGCGGCGATACCTTAGCACTTTAAAAATAGCTCCCGGCCAGCGCAGCTTTGGCGTGCTGGCCGGGAGCTACTCATCGCTCCCCGGCCCACAGCGGCTGCGTGTGATGTCACGCAGCCGCTGCGGCCCCACCCCGTTTGGTCCGGCCATGCCTGTGTCACATTCTCATTTAGGAGCAAAAACTGTCATTAAAAGAAGAAAGGCTGGTGTCACACTTATGCAAATACCTGGTCATTTGTGACAAGTGTCTTATTTGTGAGTCCATTAGTGCTACATGATGGTCATGGAAAGCAGCCTTGGAGAAGATGAAGGCTGAAGCAGCATCAGCAGGCATAGTTGTTGGTGACTCTTGTAAGTCTGGGCTGAGTGGGCTTGGTGTTTGCAGCCATTGTGGTGTGGCTGGAAAAATCTCTTTTGTTAGCATCACAAGTTGTTTCCTCAGGACCACTAAGTGGCTGTAATATTGGGAACCAAGGATCTTCACTCTTTGGAACCTAAATAAAACATTACTGTAGGTCAATATGAGTTAAATTTAGAGATGAGCGGGTTCGGTTTCTCTGAATCCGAACCCTCCCGAACTTCATGTTTTTTTACACGGGTCCGAGCGACTCTGATCTTCCCGCCTTGCTCAGTTAACCCGAGCGCGCCCGAACGTCATCATCACGCTGTCGGATTCTCGCGAGGCTCGGATTCTATCGCGAGACTCGGATTCTATATAAGGAGCCGCGCGTCGCGGCCATTTTCACACGTGCATTGAGATTGATAGGGAGAGGACGTGGCTGGCGTCCTCTCCGTATAGAAATTAAAATAGATAGGAGAGTGAGAGTGAGACACTTCATTTACTTACTGGAGCTTAGGAGGAGTTATACTAGTGACTGATGACCAGTGACCTGACCACCAGTGCAGTTTTATAATTTATTATTATTTAATAATCCGTTCTGTTCTTGTTCTCTGCCTGAAAAAAACGATACACAGTGACTCAGTCACACTCACATACCATATCTGTGCTCAGCCCAGTGTGCTGCATCATCTATGTATAATATCTGACTGTGCTCACACAGCTTAATTGTGGGGGAGACTGGGGAGCAGTTATAGGTTATAGCAGGAGCCAGGAGTACATATTAAACAGTGCACACTTTTGCTGCCAGAGTGCCACTGCCAGTGTGACTGACCACTGACCACTGTGACCAGTGACCTGACCACACTGACCACCAGTATAGTATATTGTGATTGAATGTCTGCCTGAAAAAGTACACTCGTCGTGTGACTTGTGTGGTGTTTTTTTATTCTATAAAAATTAAAAAACTCATTCTGCTGACAGACAGTGTCCAGCAGGTCCGTCATTATATAATATATACCTGTCCGGCTGCAGTAGTGATATATATATATATTTTTTATATCATTATTTATCATCCAGTCTATACTAGCAGCAGACACAGTACGGTAGTTCACGGCTGTAGCTACCTCTGTGTCGGCACTCGGCAGTCCATCCATAATTGTATACCACCTACCCGTGGTTTTTTTTTTCTTTCTTCTTTATACATACCACATCTCATTATCATCCAGTCTATATTAGCAGCAGACACAGTACAGTACGGTAGTCCACGGCTGTAGCTACCTCTGTGTCGGCACTCGGCAGTCCATCCATAATTGTATACCACCTACCCGTGTTTTTTTTTTTTTCTTTCTTCTTTATACATACTACATCTCATTATCAACCAGTCTATATTAGCAGCAGACACAGTACGGTAGTTCACGGCTGTAGCTACCTCTGTGTCGGCACTCGGCAGTCCATCCATAATTGTATACCACCTACCAGTGGTTTTTTTTTTCTTTCTTCTTTATACATACATACTACATCTCATTATCATCCAGTCTATATTAGCAGCAGACACAGTACAGTACGGTAGTCCACGGCTGTAGCTACCTCTGTGTCGGCACTCGGCAGTTCATCCATAATTGTATACCACCTACCCGTGTTTTTTTTTTTCTTTCTTCTTTATACATACTACATCTCATTATCATCCAGTCTATATTAGCAGCAGACACAGTACAGTATGGTAGTCCACGGCTGTAGCTACCTCTGTGTCGGCAGTCGGCACTCGGCAGTCCATCCATAATTGTATACCACCTACCCGTGGTTTTTTTTTTCTTTCTTCTTTATACATACTACATCTCATTATCACCCAGTCTATATTAGCAGCAGACACAGTACAGTACGGTAGTCCACGGCTGTAGCTACCTCTGTGTCGGCACTCGGCACTCGGAAGTCCATCCATAATTGTATACCACCTACCCGTGGTTTTTTTTTTCTTTCTTCTTTATACATACTACATCTCATTATCAACCAGTCTATATTAGCAGCAGACACAGTACAGTACGGTAGTCCACGGCTGTAGCTACCTCTGTGTCGGCACTCGGCAGTCCATCCATAATTGTATACCACCTACCCGTGTTTTTTTTTCTTTCTTCTTTATACATACTACATCTCATTATCATCCAGTCTATATTAGCAGCAGACACAGTACAGTACGGTAGTCCACGGCTGTAGCTACCTCTGTGTCGGCACTCGGCAGTCCATCCATAATTGTATACCACCTACCCGTGGTTTTTTTTTTCTTTCTTCTTTATACATACTACATCTCATTATCATCCAGTCTATATTAGCAGCAGACACAGTACAGTACGGTAGTCCACGGCTGTAGCTACCTCTGTGTCGGCACTCGGCAGTCCATCCATAATTGTATACCACCTACCCGTGTTTTTTTTTTCTTTCTTCTTTATACATACATACTACATCTCATTATCATCCAGTCTATATTAGCAGCAGACACAGTACAGTACGGTAGTCCACGGCTGTAGCTACCTCTGTGTCGGCACTCGGCAGTCCATCCATAAGTATACTAGTATCCATCCATCTCCATTGTTTACCTGAGGTGCCTTTTAGTTGTGCCTATTAAAATATGGAGAACAAAAATGTTGAGGTTCCAAAATTAGGGAAAGATCAAGATCCACTTCCACCTCGTGCTGAAGCTGCTGCCACTAGTCATGGCCGAGACGATGAAATGCCAGCAACGTCGTCTGCCAAGGCCGATGCCCAATGTCATAGTACAGAGCATGTCAAATCCAAAACACCAAATATCAGAAAAAAAAGGACTCCAAAACCTAAAATAAAATTGTCGGAGGAGAAGCGTAAACTTGCCAATATGCCATTTACCACACGGAGTGGCAAGGAACGGCTGAGGCCCTGGCCTATGTTCATGGCTAGTGGTTCAGCTTCACATGAGGATGGAAGCACTCAGCCTCTCGCTAGAAAACTGAAAAAACTCAAGCTGGCAAAAGCACCGCAAAGAACTGTGCGTTCTTCAAAATCCCAAATCCACAAGGAGAGTCCAATTGTGTCGGTTGCGATGCCTGACCTTCCCAACACTGGACGTGAAGAGCATGCGCCTTCCACCATTTGCACGCCCCCTGCAAGTGCTGGAAGGAGCACCCGCAGTCCAGTTCCTGATAGTCAGATTGAAGATGTCAGTGTTGAAGTACACCAGGATGAGGAGGATATGGGTGTTGCTGGCGCTGGGGAGGAAATTGACCAGGAGGATTCTGATGGTAAGGTGGTTTGTTTAAGTCAGGCACCCGGGGAGACACCTGTTGTCCGTGGGAGGAATATGGCCGTTGACATGCCTGGTGAAAATACCAAAAAAATCAGCTCTTCAGTGTGGAGGTATTTCAACAGAAAAGCGGACAACAGGTGTCAAGCCGTGTGTTGCCTTTGTCAAGCTGTAATAAGTAGGGGTAAGGACGTTAACCACCTCGGAACATCCTCCCTTATACGTCACCTGCAGCGCATTCATAATAAGTCAGTGACAAGTTCAAAAACTTTGGGCGACAGCGGAAGCAGTCCACTGACCAGTAAATCCCTTCCTCTTGTAACCAAGCTCACGCAAACCACCCCACCAACTCCCTCAGTGTCAATTTCCTCCTTCCCCAGGAATGCCAATAGTCCTGCAGGCCATGTCACTGGCAATTCTGACGAGTCCTCTCCTGCCTGGGATTCCTCCGATGCATCCTTGCGTGTAACGCCTACTGCTGCTGGCGCTGCTGTTGTTGCTGCTGGGAGTCGATGGTCATCCCAGAGGGGAAGTCGTAAGCCCACTTGTACTACTTCCAGTAAGCAATTGACTGTCCAACAGTCCTTTGCGAGGAAGATGAAATATCACAGCAGTCATCCTGCTGCAAAGCGGATAACTGAGGCCTTGACAACTATGTTGGTGTTAGACGTGCGTCCGGTATCCGCCGTTAGTTCACAGGGAACTAGACAATTTATTGAGGCAGTGTGCCCCCGTTACCAAATACCATCTAGGTTCCACTTCTCTAGGCAGGCGATACCGAGAATGTACACGGACGTCAGAAAAAGACTCACCAGTGTCCTAAAAAATGCAGTTGCACCCAATGTCCACTTAACCACGGACATGTGGACAAGTGGAGCAGGGCAGGGTCAGGACTATATGACTGTGACAGCCCACTGGGTAGATGTATGGACTCCCGCCGCAAGAACAGCAGCGGCGGCACCAGTAGCAGCATCTCGCAAACGCCAACTCTTTCCTAGGCAGGTTACGCTTTGTATCACCGCTTTCCAGAATACGCACACAGCTGAAAACCTCTTACGGCAACTGAGGAAGATCTTCGCGGAATGGCTTACCCCAATTGGACTCTCCTGTGGATTTGTGGCATCGGACAACGCCAGCAATATTGTGTGTGCATTAAATCTGGGCAAATTCCAGCACGTCCCATGTTTTGCACATACCTTGAATTTGGTGGTGCAGAATTTTTTAAAAAACGACAGGGGCGTGCAAGAGATGCTGTCGGTGGCCAGAAGAATTGCGGGACACTTTCGGCGTACAGGCACCACGTACAGAAGACTGGAGCACCACCAAAAACTACTGAACCTGCCCTGCCATCATCTGAAGCAAGAAGTGGTAACGAAGTGGAATTCAACCCTCTATATGCTTCAGAGGTTGGAGGAGCAGCAAAAGGCCATTCAAGCCTATACAGTTGAGCACGATATAGGAGGTGGAATGCACCTGTCTCAAGTGCAGTGGAGAATGATTTCAACGTTGTGCAAGGTTCTGATGCCCTTTGAACTTGCCACACGTGAAGTCAGTTCAGACACTGCCAGCCTGAGTCAGGTCATTCCCCTCATCAGGCTTTTGCAGAAGAAGCTGGAGACATTGAAGGAGGAGCTAACACGGAGCGATTCCGCTAGGCATGTGGGACTTGTGGAGGGAGCCCTTAATTCGCTTAACAAGGATTCACGGGTGGTCAATCTGTTGAAATCAGAGCACTACATTTTGGCCACCGTGCTCGATCCTAGATTTAAAGCCTACCTTGGATCTCTCTTTCCGGCAGACACAAGTCTGCTGGGGTTGAAAGACCTGCTGGTGAGAAAATTGTCAAGTCAAGCGGAACGCGACCTGTCAACATCTCCTCCTTCACATTCTCCCGCAACTGGGGGTGCGAGGAAAAGGCTCAGAATTCCGAGCCCACCCGCTGGCGGTGATGCAGGGCAGTCTGGAGCGACTGCTGATGCTGACATCTGGTCCGGACTGAAGGACCTGACAACGATTACGGACATGTCGTCTACTGTCAAAGCATATGATTCTCTCACCATTGAAAGAATGGTGGAGGATTATATGAGTGACCGCATCCAAGTAGGCACGTCACACAGTCCGTACTTATACTGGCAGGAAAAAGAGGCAATTTGGAGGCCCTTGCACAAACTGGCTTTATTCTACCTAAGTTGCCCTCCCACAAGTGTGTACTCCGAAAGAGTGTTTAGTAGAGATGAGCGCCTGAAATTTTTCGGGTTTTGTGTTTTGGTTTTGGGTTCGGTTCCGCGGCCGTGTTTTGGGTTCGACCGCGTTTTGGCAAAACCTCACCGAATTTTTTTTGTCGGATTCGGGTGTGTTTTGGATTCGGGTGTTTTTTTAAAAAAACACTAAAAAACAGCTTAAATCATAGAATTTGGGGGTCATTTTGATCCCATATTATTATTAACCTCAAAAACCATAATTTCCACTCATTTTCAGTCTATTCTGAATACCTCACACCTCACAATATTATTTTTAGTCCTAAAATTTGCACCAAGGTCGCTGGATGACTAAGCTAAGCGACACTAGTGGCCGACACAAACACCTGGCCCATCTAGGAGTGGCACTGCAGTGTCACGCAGGATGTCCCTTCCAAAAAACCCTCCCCAATCAGCACATGACGCAAAGAAAAAAAGAGGCGCAATGAGGTAGCTGACTGTGTGAGTAAGATAAGCGACCCTAGTGGCCGACACAAACACCGGGCCCATTTAGGAGTGGCACTGCAGTGTCACGCAGGATGTCCCTTCCAAAAAACCCTCCCCAATCAGCACATGACGCAAAGAAAAAAAGAGGCGCAATGAGGTAGCTGACTGTGTGAGTAAGATTAGCGACCCTAGTGGCCGACACAAACACCGGGCCCATTTAGGAGTGGCACTGCAGTGTCACGCAGGATGTCCCTTCCAAAAAACCCTCCCCAATCAGCACATGACGCAAAGAAAAAAAGAGGCGCAATGAGGTAGCTGACTGTGTGAGTAAGATAAGCGACCCTAGTGGCCGACACAAACACCGGGCCCATTTAGGAGTGGCACTGCAGTGTCACACAGGATGTCCCTTCCAAAAACCCCTCCCCAATCAGCACATGACGCAAAGAAAAAAAGAGGCGCAATGAGGTAGCTGACTGTGTGAGTAAGATTAGCGACCCTAGTGGCCGACACAAACACCGGGCCCATTTAGGAGTGGCACTGCAGTGTCACGCAGGATGTCCCTTCCAAAAAACCCTCCCCAATCAGCACATGACGCAAAGAAAAAAAGAGGCGCAATGAGGTAGCTGACTGTGTGAGTAAGATTAGCGACCCTAGTGGCCGACACAAACACCGGGCCCATTTAGGAGTGGCACTGCAGTGTCACGCAGGATGTCCCTTCCAAAAAACCCTCCCCAATCAGCACATGACGCAAAGAAAAAAAGAGGCGCAATGAGGTAGCTGACTGTGTGAGTAAGATTAGCGACCCTAGTGGCCGACACAAACACCGGGCCCATTTAGGAGTGGCACTGCAGTGTCACGCAGGATGTCCCTTCCAAAAAACCCTCCCCAATCAGCACATGACGCAAAGAAAAAAAGAGGCGCAATGAGGTAGCTGACTGTGTGAGTAAGATTAGCGACCCTAGTGGCCGACACAAACACCGGGCCCATTTAGGAGTGGCACTGCAGTGTCACGCAGGATGTCCCTTCCAAAAAACCCTCCCCAAACAGCACATGACGCAAAGAAAAATAAAAGAAAAAAGAGGTGCAAGATGGAATTGTCCTTGGGCCCTCCCACCCACCCTTATGTTGTATAAACAAAACAGGACATGCACACTTTAACCAACCCATCATTTCAGTGACAGGGTCTGCCACACGACTGTGACTGATATGACGGGTTGGTTTGGACCCCCCCCAAAAAAGAAGCAATTAATCTCTCCTTGCACAAACTGGCTCTACAGAGGCAAGATGTCCACCTCATCATCACCCTCCGATATATCACCGTGTACATCCCCCTCCTCACAGATTATCAATTCGTCCCCACTGGAATCCACCATCTCAGCTCCCTGTGTACTTTGTGGAGGCAATTGCTGCTGGTCAATGTCTCCGCGGAGGAATTGATTATAATTCATTTTAATGAACATCATCAGCAAGAGAGAGGTAACATCAGCAACACAGAGGTAGCCACAGCCGTGAACTACCGTACTGTACTGTGTCTGCTGCTAATATAGACTGGTTGATAAAGAGATGTCGTAGTATGTATGTATGAAGAAGAAAGAAAAAAAAACCACGGTTAGGTGGTATACAATTATGGACGGACTGCCGAGTGCCGACACAGAGGTAGCCACAGCCGTGAACTACCGTACTGTACTGTGTCTGCTGCTAATATAGACTGGTTGATAAAGAGATGTCATAGTATGTATGTATGAAGAAGAAAGAAAAAAAAACCACGGTTAGGTGGTATACAATTATGGACGGACTGCCGAGTGCCGACACAGAGGTAGCCACAGCCGTGAACTACCGTACTGTACTGTGTCTGCTGCTAATATAGACTGGTTGATAAAGAGATGTCGTAGTATGTATGTATAAAGAAGAATGAAAAAAAAACCACGGTTAGGTGGTATACAATTATGGACGGACTGCCGAGTGCCGACACAGAGGTAGCCACAGCCGTGAACTACCGTACTGTACTGTGTCTGCTGCTAATATAGACTGGTTGATAAAGAGATGTAGTAGTATGTATGTATAAAGAAGAAAGAAAAAAAAACCACGGGTAGGTGGTATACAATTATGGATGGACTGCCGAGTGCCGACACAGAGGTAGCTACAGCCGTGAACTATCGTACTTTGTCTGCTGCGACTGGATGATAAATAATGATATAAAAAATATATATATATCACTTCTGCAGCCGGACAGGTATATATATTATATAATGACGGACCTGCTGGACACTGTCTGTCAGCAGAATGAGTTTTTTATAGAATAAAAAAAAAAACACCACACAAGTGAAGTCACACGACGAGTGTTTAACTTTTTCAGGCAATCACAATATAGTATACTACTAACTATACTGGTGGTCAGTGTGGTCAGGTCACTGGTCAGTCACACTGGCAGTGGCACTCCTGCAGCAAAAGTGTGCACTGTTTAATTTTAATATAATATGTACTCCAGGCTCCTGCTATAACCTATAACTGGCACTGCAAAGCTCCCCAGTCTCCCCCACAATTATAAGCTGTGTGAGCTGAGCACAGTCAGATATATAATATATACATAGATGATGCAGCACACTGGGCTGAGCAGTGCACACAGATATGGTATGTGACTGTCTTGTACTCCTAGCTCCTGCTATAACCTATAACTGGCACTGCAGTGCTCCCCAGTCTCCCCCACAATTATAAGCTGTGTGAGCTGAGCACAGTCAGATATATAATATATACATAGATGATGCAGGCATGCAGCACACTGGGCTGAGCAGTGCACACAGATATGGTATGTGACTGAGTCACTGTGTGTACCGTTTTTTTCAGGCAGAGAACGGATATATTAAATAAAACAACTGCACTGCTGGTGGTCACTGTGGTCAGTCACTAAACTCTGCACTCTCTTCTACAGTATCAGCCTCAGGTCAATCTCTCTCTCTCTCTCCTAATCTAAATGGAGAGGACGCCAGCCACGTCCTCTCCCTATCAATCTCAATGCACGTGTGAAAATGGCGGCGACGCGCGGCTCCTTATATAGAATCCGAGTCTCGCGAGAATCCGACAGCGTCATGATGACGTTCGGGCGCGCTCGGGTTAACCGAGCAAGGCGGGAAGATCCGAGTCGCTCGGACCCGTGAAAAAAAACATGAAGTTCGTGCGGGTTCGGATTCAGAGAAACCGAACCCGCTCATCTCTAGTGTTTAGTGCCGCCGCTCACCTTGTCAGCAATCGGCGTACGAGGTTACATCCAGAAAATGTGGAGAAGATGATGTTCATTAAAATGAATTATAGTCAATTCCTCCGTGGAGACATTGACCAGCAGCAATTGCCTCCACAAAGTACACAGGGAGCTGAGATGGTGGATTCCAGTGGGGACGAATTGATAATCTGTGAGGAGGGGGATGTACACGGTGATATATCGGAGGATGATGATGAGGTGGACATCTTGCCTCTGTAGAGCCAGTTTGTGCAAGGAGAGATTAATTGCTTCTTTTTTGGTGGGGGTCCAAACCAACCCGTCATTTCAGTCACAGTCGTGTGGCAGACCCTGTCACTGAAATGATGGGTTGGTTAAAGTGTGCATGTCCTGTTTATACAACATAAGGGTGGGTGGGAGGGCCCAAGGACAATTCCATCTTGCACCTCTTTTTTCTTTAATTTTTCTTTGCGTCATGTGCTGTTTGGGGAGGCTTTTTTGGAAGGGACATCCTGCGTGACACTGCAGTGACACTCCTAGATGGGCCCGGTGTTTGTTTCGGCCACTAGGGTCGCTTATCTTACTCACACAGCTACCTCATTGCGCCTCTTTTTTTCTTTGCGTCATGTGCTGTTTGGGGAGGGTTTTTTGGAAGGGACATCCTGCGTGACACTGCAGTGACACTCCTAGATGGGCCCGGTGTTTGTTTCGGCCACTAGGGTCGCTTATCTTACTCACACAGCTACCTCATTGCGCCTCTTTTTTTCTTTGCGTCATGTGCTGTTTGGGGAGGGTTTTTTGGAAGGGACATCCTGCGTGACACTGCAGTGACACTCCTAGATGGGCCCGGTGTTTGTGTCGGCCACTAGGGTCGCTTATCTTACTCACACAGCTACCTCATTGCGCCTCTTTTTTTCTTTGCGTCATGTGCTGTTTGGGGAGGGTTTTTTGGAAGGGACATCCTGCGTGACACTGCAGTGACACTCCTAGATGGGCCCGGTGTTTGTGTCGGCCACTAGGGTCGCTTATCTTACTCACACAGCTACCTCATTGCATCTCTTTTTTTCTTTGCGTCATGTGCTGTTTGGGGAGGGTTTTTTGGAAGGGGCATCCTGCGTGACACTGCAGTGACACTCCTAGATGGGCCCGGTGTTTGTTTCGGCCACTAGGGTCGCTTAGCTTAGTCATCCAGCGACCTAGGTGCAAATTTTAGGACTAAAAATAATATTGTGAGGTGTGAGGTATTCAGAATAGACTGAAAATGAGTGTAAATTATGGTTTTTGAGGTTAATAATACTTTGGGATCAAAATGACCCCCAAATTCTATGATTTAAGCTGTTTTTTAGTGTTTTTTAAAAAAAACACCCGAATTCAAAACACACCCGAATCCGACAAAAAAAATTTGGTGAGGTTTTGCCAAAACGCGGTCGAACCCAAAACACGGCCGCGGAACCGAACCCAAAACCAAAACACAAAACCCGAAAAATTTCCGGCGCTCATCTCTAGTTAAATTATGAAATGCAAGGGTACACACAGCAGATTGACCAATTGTGGACTGTGGCCCCCCAAAAATGTAAAAAAATCAGGCACGGCACTCCCACAACTTAAATCAGTTTGCCAGACTAATATACAGATGTTTGATTTTGTGCATGAAATGTACAGTAAACAGGATGATGTATGATGTTTTTAAAACAATCACAAAGTTGGTCATTTGTACAGTTGAACATAGCAAACATGTAGCTCAGCAGAAGCATTTCTCAAGGAGTCTGTAAAAAATGTTCTTTAGATGCAGATTATTGGACATGCTTAACTTCTCCACTGTGCTACTTTGCCTTTTTTTTTCTTTCACTTCAGACATGAAGTCCCAAGTTAGACATTTTCAAAGTACTTGAAAAGGCATTTTCCTGAAAGAAAACATACTAAGTCTTTTCATTCTATTTTGCTGATACTCAGGAAATGGATGCACACATGGAGGTGTCTGTGGTGTCTGCAGCAATTGGGTGTTGTCTTTGTCCCAACTCCAGACAGAAGGCCTGGCAGACTGGCATGCTGAAGATAGTGCTTAACCACTTGCCTGGCATGGTCGCATCAGATGCGACCATGCCTGCAAGTGCTTTATCTGACCTTGTTGTACAGGATGCGACCAATCAGTTAAACTGCGTTAGCAGCGATAGGGAAGGGAAACTTCTCTCCGCTGCTACTGTCAGAGGGACCGGAAGGTCCCTCTGCCTCCCTGCACCCTCCCCCAGTGTCTGCTGTGCTGCCGATCATTGCTGATCGGTCAGCATAGTAGCATCCCCCAACCCCAGTGGCTGCAGATAATAGCAGCTGCTGGGGAGAGTAAATTAACCCCCCAAGCCACCCCTAGACCCCCCCCATCCTGTATACCTGGAGGCTGTCCTGAATCTAAAAGTTAAAGTCACGATGGTCGCAATGTTTCCATTGTTCCAATGGTCGCTATGTTCCCGATCAATGTTTCAATGTTTGGGAAAAAATATTTTTATTTTTAAATCATTTTTTTTTTATTTTTTTTTATTTTAACTAAAATCATTTTGGATAGGGTGAAATTCATGTTCTTCAGCTAATTCACTCATAAAAAAACCAACAATTTCAGAGCAGTTTTTTTGGGGGGAAAATCACCAGTTAAGTGTTTAAAGAAATGAAGCATGCGTAAATTGCAAGCCAACAATGGGGGTAATTCTGAGTTGATCGCAGAAGCAAGTTTGTTAGCTATTGGGCAAAACCATGTGCACTGCAGGGGAGGCAGATATAACATGTGCAGAGAGAGTTAGATTTGGGTGGGTTATTTTGATTCTGTGCAGGGTAAATACTGGCTGCTTTATTTTTACACTGCAATTTAGATTGCAGATTGAACACACCACACCCAAATCTATCTCTCTCTACACATGTTATATCTGCCTCCCCTGCAGTGTACATGGGGGGTGATTCCGAGTTGCTCGCTCGCTAGCTGCTTTTAGCAGCATTGCACACGCTAAGCCGCCGCCCTCTAGGAGTGTATCTTAGCTTAGCAGAATTGCGTACGAAAGATTAGCAGAATTGCGAATAGAAATTTCTTAGCAGTTTCTGAGTAGCTCCAGACTTACTCAGTCATTTCGACCAGCTCAGTCCTTTTCGTTCCTGGTTTGACATCACAAACACACCCAGCGTTTGCCCAACCACTCCCCCGTTTCTCCAGCCACTCCTGCGCTTTGCAACTCGAACGCCTGCGTTTTTCCGCACACTCCCATAAAACTGCCAGTTTCCGCCCAGAAATACCCACTTCCTGTCAATCACACTACGATCAGCACAGCGATGAAAAAGCTTTGTTATGCCGTGAGTAAAATACCTAACTTTTGTGTAAAATAACTAAGCGCATGCGCTCTGCGAACCTTGCGCATGCGCAGTAAGCGACTAATCGCAGTATAGCAAAAATCGTCAACAAGCGAATTACTGCTGCGATCAACTCGGAATTACCCCCAATGTGTTTTGACAGTTACCAGCACAATCCTGCAAATGTATTCACCTGTCTATACCTCATCCTGCCGAAAGGGTGGCTGGGATGCTTTCCTTTCCCACTGACAATTTTGGCTGTGATGTCATATTGGGATCTTAAAAAACAATTAAGCAAAAAAATATATTTTACAAGCAAAAAAAAAAAAAAAAAACTCTGGCAACACATGCATGGTCATTTGTACAAATCAACAAAAGGAATCCAATGTAAATTGGCCTAACCATTAGCGGTGCAGCCAAGCAACCATACTTGGTATAGGCATAATGTTTACCCTTTTGCACATGGAAACAAAGATTTAATGTATTTACTAATGGCACAAACAAATAAACATGTTTCTTTGGTACTAAGGCCCTCATTCCGAGTTGATCGGTCGCAAGGCGAATTTAGCAGAGTTACACACGCTAAGCCGCCGCCTACTGGGAGTGAATCTTAGCTTCTTAAAATTGCGACCGATGTATTCGCAATATTGCGATTACTAACTACTTAGCAGTTTCAGAGTAGCTTCAGACTTACTCTGCCTGTGCGATCAGTTCAGTGCTTGTCGTTCCTGGTTGACGTCACAAACACACCCAGCATTCGCCCAGGCACTCCCACCGTTTCTCCAGCCACTCCTGCGTTTTTTCCGGAAACGGTAGCGTTTTCAGCCACACGCCCCTAAAACGCCGTGTTTCCGCCCAGTAACACCCATTTCCTGTCAATCACATTACGATCGCCGGAGCGAAGAAAAAGCCGTGAGTAAAAATACTTTCTTCATAGTAAAGTTACTTGGCGCAGTCGCAGTGCGAACTTTGCGCATGCGTACTAAGCGGATTTTCACTGCGATGCGATGAAAAAGAACGAGCGAACAACTCGGAATGAGGGCCAAATTACGTTAATTTTTTGTGAGTTTCTCAAACCAGATACAACATGGGCAACAAAAAGATAATGGTTGTGTGGACACATATATATTTTGTAACATTCCTAAATAACATTTCCCCAGAGGGGCACATTACTAACAATCATGTTTTGCTGATATTGCTTTTTCTTGCGATAATGCCACAATTTTGCTGTTTGCAAATTTACTAAGGGCCAATTTGCATGTAAATCACATGTCAAACTTGACTTCACAGATCAAATTGTGGCAAATCACCATTAAAAAAACATCATCAAAATATCATTGGTACCAATGCAAATCGCGAATTTACTAAGAATTGTTTTTGTGAAATTGCTCAAACTTAAACAAAAATCGCACATCAATGTACCAAATCTATCCACTTGTCTTTATCAAGCATATTTACTGCATAGCCTGCATGGATCAATGAGATCCGTGCAGACTTTTTTGTTTTTAGTAAAACAAAGAGTGTATTTTTTGGTGGGTCCACTCACACCAAAATCAAAACCAGCACCAAGCTCTTGAGCTGGTCCTGGTTCTGGAAATACAGGAAAAAAAAGTGTAGGGTTTTTTCTATATTTCCAACAACCTGAACCAGGCTGGGGTATAATGCCACAACGAGGGGACACACATATTTACCATGAATACCTCATTAAAGGCATAACCACCTTCCATGGTCAGTGTAGTGGCCGACCACAGGTGCTTAAAGATTGTGACCAGCAGCATCTAGTCAAACTTGTCCATGGTAACAGGCTAGAAAAACTGGCCTAAATCACATCCACATTAAATGCACTAGGTACCAGATGCATATCCAGAGTTTCAATGCAGAGCTCTTTAGCTTTCTTGGTATATAAGAGCTGAAGACCCATCAGAGTGACATTATGAAACTGGATACAGTGCCTCACCTGGGCTTGTGACCTCTCTAATTGGATCCTCATGGATTAGCAACATGTGGCGTGGTTCAATTAGTCATGGCTCCAGTTGTTTCAGGCTGATGGTAGGGTTCGGGTGTACCGCAGACCCCATGAGGCCATGGACCACAGTTGTCAACAAGGCACCATGTAGGCTGGTGGTGGTTCAATAATGGCATAGGTTGGGCCCACTGATGCACCTGAACACATCATTGAGAGGTAACTGCTATGTAGCAGCCCTTCATGGATTTCATGTACCCCCACAGTGATGGAATATTCCAGTAGGACAATGCTCTATGTTATTGGTCCCAAGTTGTCAGAACTGGTTTACGGATCGTTCTGGAAAGTTCCGATGAATAGTGTGGCCACCATGTTTGCCCACCATGAACCCAACTCAGCATTTATGGGATGTGGTGGAGAGGTCTATTTGAACCCAAGAACCTTCACCTACAAATATCGGGAGCTGTCGGAGGTCATCCATTAATTTCAATGCCACAATTTATGCCACATTGACTTACTGCATTTCGACAGCTCAAAGGGATCCTACATGATTCTAGGAACCTATCATATGAAATTTGGCACTAAAATGATATAGCCAATACGAATTTACAAACATGAGGACAAGTGCTGACATTCACTCTCCTTTTGTTTTGTATTCATTAGAGATGTGTGGCGGACACTTTTCAGGTTTTGTGTTTTGGCTTTGGATCTGGATCTCCGCTCATGTTTTGGATCTGTATTGTATCATTTTGGGTTTAGGTTTTGGATCTGGATGATTTTTGAAAAAAACATCAAAACAGCTAAAATCACAGAATTTAGGGGTAATTTTGATCCTACGGTATTATTAACTTCAATAACATTCATTTCCACTCATTTCCAGTCTATTCTGAACACCTCACACCTCACAATATTGTTTTTAGGCCATAAGATTGAACAGAGGTCCCTGGATGATTAAGCTAAGTGACACAAGTGGGCGGCACAAACACGCGTCCCATGTAGGAGTGACACTGCAGTGGCAGACAGGATGGCAGTTTTCCTCATCCTCACAGAGTATTAAGTCATCCCCACTGGAATCCACCATCACACATCCCTGTGTACTTTCTGTAGGCAATTGCTGGTAAAGGTCTTCCTGAAAGAATTTAGAAATTAATTTTGATGAACATCATCTTCTCCACATTTTGTGGAAGTAACCTACGCCAATCGCTGACAAGGTTATCGGCTGCACTAAACACTCTTTCGGAGTACACACTGGAGGGGGGGGCAACTTAGGTAAAATAAAGCCAGTTTTTGTAAGTGCCTCCAAATTGCCTTTTTCCTTCCAGTATACATACGGACTGTCTGACATGCCTACTTTGATGCTGTCACCGAAATAATCCTCCACCATTCTTTCAATGGTGACAGCATCATATGCAGTAACAGTAGACATGTCAGTAATTGTTGGCAGCTCCTTCAGTCTGGACATGATGTCAACACTTGCTCCTGACTGCCCTGCATCACTGCCAGCAGGTTGGCTAGGAAATTTTATCCTTTTCCTCGCAGCCTCAGTTGCGGGAGAAAATGAAGGAGGAGCTGTTGATGGGTCACGTTCCGCTTGAGTTAACAATTTTCTCATCAGCAGGTCTTTGCACCTCTGCAGACTTGTGTCTGCTGGAAAGAGAGATACAATGTAGGCTTTAAACCTAGGATCGAGCACAATGGTCAAAATGAAGTGCTCTGAATTGTTAGGATCTCCTGCTCTGTGCTGCCACGTCGCCATGGCAACCGGGAGGCAAGTGTTAGCGAAGTAACCTGAGCGCAGCTGATACTCCGGTCCGGGTTTTTACTGTGTAGTGGTTACAGGCTCTGTGCACGGCAGGGAATCCGGCGCTGGTTTTGTGCTCACAGTCTGTGAGGTCTGAGTGGGGCGTGGACAGCACCTGCTATATAAACCATCCTCTCAGGCTAGGCAAATGCTGCTGAATCTTTGTTTGTTAGTCAGTTCCAGAGAGTTAGCTAGTACTGTGTGACTTTGTATTTACTTGTTGCTTACTGCGAATAGGCCTTGGGATTCGGTACTTCATTCTGCCAATCCGGACCTAGCAGTAAGACTGGAGTCAGTTGTTTGACCTGCTGGGGTTCTTTTGCTATTCTGTGAACCCAGCAGGTTTGCGGCTGTACTCTCAGACCTGCTTGCTTAATCCTCCCTCACTGTGCAGGGCGTCCAGGTGTCAGTTTAGTGGCAGTAAGCTGAACATGTGCCCTGCAAGTGGGGGTTAGGATTGTGGATACTCTCCTTGTGTCTATATTTCTATCTCTGACCAAGGAGTTTATTCCCACACCCGTTGGTAACCCTTTGGGGTTTTTTCTGTTGCTCTTAGCAACATCATTTCAGGTGCTCCACATGTTAAATCACTACACCTCGCTTCATTGTCCGCTCTATTCCATCTGAGCATTCCTGACACTAGGGAGACACCCAATTCCTGAGCCTTTGGGCTTCTCCGTTCACTTTGTGTTTATTAGTTATTCCATCACCTCCTGTGTATGTTATGTTATACTGTCTGTGAGTTCGTTTGCTTCGCTTCCCTCTCTGTTCATACACCGGTATACTCCTGTTAGCACTGGTGTGCGTAACATATTCAGCAGCCCTACTCCTGTTGAAATTTTGTGGGAATATGGAGCATACCCCTCAAAATACTTTGCAACAGGTGGTCGATCAGGTGCAGGTCCTGACTCGACAATTTAATGAGATATCCATTAAAATGAACACCCCGCAGGCCGCTAGCGGAGCTCCCGCAGCAGCAGCGGCAAGTTCAGGGGTTAAGGAGCAGAAAGTAAATCTCCCGGATTGTTTTTCTGGAGATCGCTCGCAGTTCTTTTGTTTCAAGGAGAGCTGTAAGCTATATTTCAGGCTTAGGCCCCAGTCTTCTGGGTCGGAGATTCAGCGGGTGGGCATGGTGATTTCCTTGCTACAAGGAGACCCACAGGTCTGGGCATATGGGTTACAGCCTGACTGTCCGTCGCTTAAAAGTGTTGATGCTTTTTTTACGGCACTGGGCATTTTGTATGATGACCCTGACAAGATGGCTTCAGCCGAGGCTCAGATTACGGTTCTTAAGCAAGGCCGACGGCCAGCTGAGGTTTATAGTACGGAGTTTCGGAGGTTGGCTCATGATACCCAGTGGAATGACCCAGCCCTGAGAAACCAGTACCGAAGGGGCCTTTCCGACCAGATAAAGGACCAACTGGTACAATATCCCTCGCCTGATAGCTTAGATCATCTCATGCAGTTATCCATCCGGGTGGATAGACGGCTGAGAGAGCGTAGGCTTGAAAGGGAGACCGCAGTTTCCTTTTTTCCCAAGGGAACCTCAGACTCTGAGGAATATTCCGAGGAGCCTATGCAGATTGAGGCTACCCGCCTCTCCTCGCGTGAGAAGACGCGGAGGAGACAGCAGGGTTTGTGTTTGTACTGTGGGAATAAAGGTCATGTTGTAGTATCATGCCCAGAAAAACCGGAAAACTTCAGGGCCTGAGGGTGATGGGAAATATCCTGTCAGGCCAGAAGTCAGAATTTCCCAAAAATACTTTTCTCATTCCGGTGACTTTGGATATCCTCGGTCAAACTGTCAAGACTGAGGTCTTTGTTGAGAGTGGGGCCGATGGGGTTTTCATGGACCGTCAATTCGCCCTGGAAGACTCTGTTCCCTCAGTACCTTTGGCATCAGAGATTGAGATCTGTGGGTTAAACGGGGAACCATTGTCCCAGGGTAAAATTACCTCCTGCACCAGCCAAATTCCTTTGTTTATTGGAGCCACACACTCTGAAAAATTGTCTTTTTATGTGACTGTCTGTTCTTTTGCCCCATTGGTTTTGGGGTTACCCTGGTTAAGGGCCCATAACCCTCAATTTGACTGGGTCTCTGGGGAGATTCTTAGTTGGGGTAGTGATTGTTTCAGGAGTTGCTTGAGCATTCCAGTCAGGCTCTCGCAGCTAAGTTTGCCAGGATTGCCAGGATGTTATGCAGATTTTGCGGATGTGTTCTCCAAAAAGTTGCGGAGGTACTACCTCCCCATCGCCCCTATGACTGTGCCATTGATTTGTTGCCGGATGCTAAGCTTCCCAAGAGCAGGTTGTACTCCCTGTCACGTCCTGAGACTCAGGCTATGGCAGAGTACATTCAGGAGAACTTGGCTAAGGGATTTATCAGACCCTCACAGTCCCCAGTTGGGTCGGGGTTCTTCTTCGTGGGTAAAAAGGACGGTTCGTTGCGACCCTGCATCGACTTCAGGGAATTGAACCGTATCACGATTAAAAACTCGTACCCACTGCCTCTCATTTCGGTTTTGTTTGACCAGCTTCGTACTGCCACCATTTTTCCTAAGATTGACCTACGCAGTGCTTACAATCTAATCCGAATAAGAGAGGGGGATAAATGGAAGACTGCCTTTAATACCCACTCAGGGCATTATGAATATTTGGTGATGCCTTTTGGGCTCTCTAATGCCCCGGCAGTCTTCCAGGAATTCATGAACGATGTGCTCAGGGAATATTTGGATAGATTCTTAGTTGTTTATCTAGATGACATCCTAATCTTCTCTCATTCCCTGGAGGAACATCGGAAGCATGTACGCT
This sequence comes from Pseudophryne corroboree, assembly GCF_028390025.1. NCBI lineage: Eukaryota > Metazoa > Chordata > Amphibia > Anura > Myobatrachidae > Pseudophryne > Pseudophryne corroboree. The sequence continues at coordinate 453,904,590 of NC_086448.1, forward strand.
TAGTCCTCCAGATACTCAGAGACCATCAGCTTGGGGTGAAGCTGGAGAAGTGCGAGTTTGAAGTTCAGAAAATTGCATTTCTAGGGTATATTATCTCCTCAGAAGGTTTCCAAATGGAGGGTTCTAAGGTACAGGCAGTCCTGGATTGGGTGCAGCCCACTAGTTTGAAGGCGCTTCAGCGTTTTCTGGGCTTTGCAAATTTTTATAGACGGTTTATCGCTGGATTTTCGTCTATAGTGGCCCCCTTGGTGGCACTCACTAAGAAAGGGGCAGATGTTGCTCACTGGTCTTGTGAGGCCAAAGCGGCCTTTGCCCGTCTCAAAAGGGCGTTTGTCACGGCCAAGGTGCTGCGACACCCAGATCCAGAGCGTCCTTTTGTGGTAGAAGTGGATGCCTCTGAGATAGGTATTGGGGCAGTGCTCTCTCAGATGGGGGAGTCTGATAATCGCCTTCATCCCTGTGCTTACTTTTACCGTAAATTTTCGTCTGCCGAGATGAATTATGATGTGGGTAACCGGGAATTGTTGGCTATAAAGGATGCACTCGGGGAGTGGAGACTGGCTTGAGGGGGCTAAGTTTGTGGTCTCAATTCTCACCGACCATAAGAATCTGGCATATTTAGAGTCAGCGAAACGGCTCAATGCCAGGCAGGCACAATGGGCTTTGTTTTTTGCTCGCTTTAATTTTTTGATAACATATCGCTCTAGGTCAAAAAACATCAAGGCTGATGCGCTCTCGCGGAGTTTTGCTCCAGTTCAAGAGACCACCGAGGAGCCATTGCCCATTGTGTCCCCATCATGTATTAAAGTGGGCATTACCCAGGACCTCTTGTCATTAGTCCTTAGAGCACAGGAGCAGGCTCCTCCAGACCTTCCGGTAGGTCTCTTGTTTGTGCCTCCTAGGTTAAGACAGCGAGTGTTCCTGGAATTCCATGCCAAGAGGTCGGCAGGGCATCCGGGTATTGCCAGAACTCGGGAGTTGCTGTCTAGGGCGGTGTGGTGGCCCTCGGTGGCTAGGGATGTGGATCAGTGGGTTCGGGCATGTGACGTTTGTGCCCGAAATAAAACTCCTAGAGGGTTTCCTGTCGGCCCATTACATCCACTCTCTATTCCGTCTAAGCCAGGGACCCACATTTCCATGGATTTTGTGGTGGACTTGCCCAAATCCTCGGGGATGACAGCCATTTGGGTTGTCGTTGACAGGTTTTCGAAGATGGCGCATTTCGTTCCACTGGTTGGGTTGCCATCGGCCAGACGCCTGTCTGAGTTATTTATGCAGCATGTTGTGTGCCTCCACGGGTTGCCACTTGATGTGGTCTCTGACCGTGGATCCCAGTTTGTGGCCAAATTTTGGAGGGCATTTTGTTCTGATCTCCAGATTTCTGTGAGCTTGTCATCAGGCTACCATCCACAGTCTAATGGGCAGACTGAGAGGGTGAACCAGTCCTTGGAGCAGTTCCTCAGGTGTTATGTCTCCAAGTGTCATACTGACTGGGTTGCTCATCTGTCCATGGCGGAGTTTGCCTATAACAACGCGGCTCACTCTGCTACAGGGATCTCTCCCTTCCTTTGTGTGTATGGGCATCATCCTAAGGCCAATTCTTTTGACCCCCTGGATTCCACGCCTGGTGGTTCCTCTGTTGTTTCGGTCCTTAGGGGTATTTGGAGGAAAGTGAAGAAAGCCTTTGTGTCTGTGTCATTAGTGACCAAAAGGGTTTTTGATAAGCAGAGAAGACCCTGCAGCTTCAAATTAGGAGACTTCGTCTGGTTGTCCACCAAGAATTTGAAGCTGAGACAGCCATCTCATAAGTTAGGCCCCCGGTTCATCGGCCCTTATAAGATCACCAGGGTTATCAATCCGGTGGCATTTCAGTTAGATCTGCCCCGTTCATTGGGTATTGTCACAACTGAGGGCCTGAGCTGACGGGAGGCAGCCTCAGTTGTAGGGGCTGAGATGTACCGGAACCTGGGAGGTTGTATCAGACCCCTGGACATGTAAGTAACATGAATAATAACTGCCCGAAGGCGTGACCACGACAACTTGGATAAAAGTCAATGATGTTTATTATGACAACTCCACAACACAGCAGCAGTAAAAGAAAACGTAAAAGTCAGCAAAGAATAAATACAGTTCCTGGGTACTACAGGATGGCAGGAGCCACAGGGCACTGGTAGTGTGAGATAGTTCTTATGATCTTCTAGATGGAAAGTCCTTACCAGGCCCGACTGTAGCAATGGAGATAACCCAGGATTGTGCCAGCTGGTGTTCCAGGAAAAGCTGGGTTGCTGAAGATAAAACAGCTGCTGTGGATACTGGCTGGAACCAGACTGTTGTTAGCACGGAGTGGATACTGGCTGGAACCAGTTAAATAATAAATGAACTTGGGAGCGATGAAATATGAACTGAAATGTAGAACTTGAGAGCGGAGAAATAATAATACCGGTGGAGAGTGGTAAAGTGTAGAAAGGACACCGGCCCTTTAAGGGAAGCTGTACTCTGCTGGAAGCTGAGCTGGAAGCAGGTAATGTTGTAGCTGGAAACAGATGAATCCACAATGGATTGGAGAGTCAGGCTACACCACAGGTGGAATGCTGGTGCGGATCTCTATGGTGGAAGTCTTGAGACAGGAGCTGGAACCTGGAAGACAATCACAGGAGAGAGACAAACAGGAACTAGGTTTGACAACCAAAGCACTGACGCCTTCCTTGCTCAGGCACAGTGTATTTATACCTGCAGCAAGGAAGGGATTGGCTAGGCAATTATGCAGATTAACAATACTGACAACAGATTGGAGGAAATGATCAGCTGACAGAATCCAAGATGGCTGCGCCCATGCAGACACTTGGAGGGAAGTTTGGTTTGTAATCCATGTGGTAATGAAAACAGTAATGGCGGCGCCGGCCACTGGAGACAGGAGACGCCAGGCTGACAAGTGCACATCCAACCACGCGGACACAGCGGAGGCCGCGGCTGACGTAATCGCCACTCTGACACTCTGCATGCAGAAGCTCAGGGACGGCGGCGGAGGCCGCGGGAGACGCCATGCCAGATGTAATAAGGCGTTACTGTGACAGCGTCTCAGAGAGACAGGAGAGGATGCAGGAATGTGAACATTAGGATAACAGATGGGATCCGGTCCTGGAGCGCTGAGCCAGCCTTAGGAGGCATCTGATGGGTAAGAAATGGCGTCCAGATACCCGGATCGCGACAGCACCCCCCCCCTTTAGGAGTGGCCCCAGGACACTTCTTTGGCTTTTGAGGAAACTTGGAATGGAATCTCCGGACCAAGGCAGGAGCATGGACAACAGAAGCATTGGTCCATGAACGTTCCTCAGGGCCGTAACCCTTCCAGTCAATAAGATACTGTAGTTGACCGTAACGGTGACGTGAGTCCAGGATCTTGGCCACTTCATACTCAACGCCTCGTTGAGTTTGGACTTTCGGAGTTGGAGGAAGTGAGGAATGAAACCGATTCAAGATCAGCGGTTTCAACAGGGAAACATGGAATGTCCTGGGTATTTTTAAGAAGGGAGGCAACTGAAGTCTGTAAGCAACAGGATTGATGACTTGTTCAATCTTGAAAGGACCGATATAGCGAGGTGCAAACTTCATACTGGGAACTCTTAACCTCAGATTCTTCGTGGATAACCATACCCGATCACCCACCTTGAGAGCAGGAACTGCTCGACGCTTCTTATCCGCAAACTTCTTGTACCTGAACGATGCCTTGAGCAGAGCTGATCGTACGCTCTTCCAGATATTGGCAAACTGATGCAAGGTGATATCCACTGCGGGAACAGAAGTTGCTGGAAGCGGTTGGAACTCAGGGACTTTAGGGTGGAATCCAAAGTTAGTGAAGAATGGTGTTGAAGCAGATGAAGAATGATACTGGTTGTTATGACAGAACTCGGCCCAGGGAAGTAATTGAACCCAGTCATCTTGAGAGGAGGACACATAGATGCGGAGGAAGGCCTCCAAGTCCTGATTCACCCTCTCGGTTTGACCATTGGTCTGAGGATGGTAAGCCGTGGAAAACTTTAGCTTGACTTGGAGGACTTGACATAAACTTCGCCAGAATTTGGCTGTGAATTGAACTCCTCGATCTGAGATAATTTCTTCAGGAAGACCGTGGAGTCGGAAGATCTCTTGTATGAATACTTGAGCCAACTTGGAAGCTGACGGAAGACCGGTGAGAGGAATGAAGTGTGCCATCTTGGTGAACCGGTCAACTACCACCCAGATGGTATTGAACTTGTTGCACATGGGTAAGTCTGTAATGAAATCCATCGACAAGTGGGTCCATGGTCGACGGGGAACGGAAAGTGGAACCAGTTGCCCCGCAGGCGACTGGCGGGATACTTTATGTTGGGCACACTTTGGGCAAGATGCAATAAACTCCAAGACGTCCTTTTTCAGAGTTGGCCACCAATAGGACCTAGAGATAAACTCCAGGGTTTTTTGGATACCTGTATGTCCGGCAAAACAGGAAGCATGGGCCCAATGCATGAGCTTCTTCCTTAGCATCGGCTTCACAAAACTTTTCCCTGATGGGGGCGTAGAGTCCATCCCTACCGTGGAGAATGCCAACGGATTTATAATAGGATGCTTGTCTGAAGACTCTGACTCATTTTCTTGCTCCCATGAGCGGGAAAGGGCATCGGCCTTGCGATTCTGAGAGCCCGGACAGAACTGGAGTTTAAAGTCGAACCTGGAAAAGAAAAGTGCCCATCTGGCCTGACGAGGGTTGAGACATTGTGCTCCCTTCAGGTATAAAAGGTTCTTGTGGTCTGTAAGTATGGTGATTGAATGAGAAGCTCCCTCCAACAGATACCTCCACTCTTCTAGAGCGAGCTTGATGGCTAGCAACTCCTGGTCGCCAATGGCATAGTTGCGCTCAGCTGGGGAGAACTTCCGGGAGAAGAAACTGCAAGGGTGTAAATGGCCATCTTTAGCCCTCTGAGATAACACCGCTCCTACTCCAACGGAGGAGGCATCCACCTCTAAGATGAAAGGAGAGTCGATGTCAGGCTGTTTCAGAACAGGCGCAGAGATGAACCTTTGTTTTAAAAGATGAAATGCTTGCATGGCTTCTTCAGACCACTTGGACGGGTTAGCACCCTTCTTAGTGAAAGCAGTAATAGGCGCCACAATGGTGGAAAAGTCTTGTATAAACTTTCGGTAATAGTTGGCGAACCCTAAGAACCTCTGGACCCCTTTGAGGGTTAAGGGTACCGGCCAATTTTGGATTGCTTGTAGTTTCTCAGGATCCATCTCTAGTCCGGAACCGGACACAATGTACCCTAGAAACGGAATGGACTTGACTTCAAAGACGCATTTTTCTAATTTGCAATAGAGATGATTGACACGGAGACGGGACAGAACCTCTTTAACCCAAAAACAATGTTCCTCTAAATCGTTGGCAAAAATGAGGATATCGTCTAGATAGACCACGACATGACGGTATAGAATGTCTCTGAAGATCTCATTGACAAAATGCTGGAAGACAGCTGGAGCATTGCTCAATCCGAAGGGCATGACGAGGTACTCATAATGTCCGTCACAGGTGTTAAAGGCGGTCTTCCACTCGTCACCCTCACGGATCCGGATGAGATTGTATGCACCTCGCAAGTCCAGCTTTGTAAAGATGGTAGCTCCGCTAACTCTGTCAAAGAGCTCAGTAATCAGGGGTAAAGGATAACGGTTCTTGATGGTAATGTCGTTCAAACCTCTGTAGTCGATGCACGGCCGCAGACCACCATCTTTCTTTTTTACAAAAAAGAAGCCTGCGCCGGCTGGAGAAGAAGAAGGTCGAATGAACCCCTTTGCTAGGTTCTCTTTAATATATTCCTCCATAGAATGCGTCTCAGGCAGAGACAACGGATAAGTTCGGCCTCGAGGTGGAACCTTCCCTGGAACGAGATCAATCGGACAGTCCCATTCTCTATGAGGAGGAAGGATATCAGCAGAAGCTTTACTGAACACATCCGTGAAATCTTGATATGGAGGAGGTGGAACATCAGACGACCTGGGGGAGGAAGAACAGACAGGCAATACTTTAAACAAACATGTCTCAGCACAGGAGGAACCCCATGCCAGGATTTGCGTAGTCGTCCAATCAATTGTAGGATTGTGAAGACGGAGCCATGGAAGGCCCAGGACCACAGGATGTGTGGCTCTTGGAATCACTAAAAAAGAAATAAGTTCAGAATGAAGAACTCCCACTCTCAGACGAACTGGTAGAGTCCTTAAAGAAATAACTGCATCAAAAATTTTGCTGCCATCCACGGCAGTTAAAGAAATGGACGAAGGAAGTCTCTCGGTGGGTAGGGACCACCGTTTAACATAGGCTTCGGTAATAAAGTTCCCAGCTGCTCCGGAATCAAGGAGGGCAATGACGTTCCGATAACGTTGAGCAACTTGAAGCGAGACTGGGAGATTACAATCTTGAGGAGATGGAGAGGAGATCATTACTCCTAGCCGGCCCTCTCCTTGGCGAGCTAGGATTTGGAGTTTCCCGGACGTTTGGGACAGGCATTAATGGTGTGAGACGGAGCTGCACAATAGAGACAGAGAAACTCAGAGAGACGTCTTCGGCGCTCAGCAGGAGTTAAACGGGAACGGCCAAGTTGCATGGGCTCATCTTTAGATGGTGACAGTTGACGAGGAGGAGGAGCAGAAGATTTTGGAGCAGATGATCTTCCACGCTCAGTTGCTCTCTCTCTGAAACGTAAATCAACTTTCGTGCAGAGTGAGATTAGCTCATCTAACTTAGAAGGTAAGTCTCTGGTAGCTAACTCATCTTTAATACGCTCAGATAAGCCATGCCAGAATGCAGCATACAGGGCCTCGTCGTTCCATACCAGTTCGGATGCCAGGATCTGGAACTGTATCAGATATTGTCCTACAGTACGTGACCCCTGGCGTAGACGGAGAATCTCGGATGAAGCTGAGGTTACCCGGCCTGGCTCGTCGAAGATGCGCCTGAATGTTGACACGAAGGCAGTGTAGGAAGATAGCAGGGTGTCGGACCTCTCCCATAACGGTGATGCCCAATCAAGGGCTGAGCCACTGAGAAGAGAAATAATGTAGGCAATTTTTGTACGGTCACTGGGAAAATTGCCAGGTTGTAGCTCAAACTGAATCTCACACTGGTTGAGAAATCCCCTGCAGAATCTTGGAGATCCGTCAAATTTTGCTGGCGTTGGAAGATGAAGACGTGGAGCAGAAATGGGTAAGGTGGGTGGGGTTATAGCTGGAGTCACTGTGGTTGACGCACCAGACGCGCCTGATCCACGGAGAGTTGTCTGAATCCCATCCAGCCGAGTAGAGAGATCCTGGAGACAGCGGATGATGTGGCCCTGTGCAGCCTCCTGATGTTCTAGTCGGGCTGCCAGTTCTTGCATCGGCCTGGCCGCTTGATCCTGGTCTCCGGCTGGATTCATTAGGTCAGTGCTTACTGTCACAACTGAGGGCCTGAGCTGACGGGAGGCAGCCTCAGTTGTAGGGGCTGAGATGTACCGGAACCTGGGAGGTTGTATCAGACCCCTGGACATGTAAGTAACATGAATAATAACTGCCCGAAGGCGTGACCACGACAACTTGGATAAAAGTCAATGATGTTTATTATGACAACTCCGCAACACAGCAGCAGTAAAAGAAAACGTAAAAGTCAGCAAAGAATAAATACAGTTCCTGGGTACTACAGGATGGCAGGAGCCACAGGGCACTGGTAGTGTGAGATAGTTCTTATGATCTTCTAGATGGAAAGTCCTTACCAGGCCCGACTGTAGCAATGGAGATAACCCAGGATTGTGCCAGCTGGTGTTCCAGGAAAAGCTGGGTTGCTAAAGATAAAACAGCTGCTGTGGATACTGGCTGGAACCAGACTGTTGTTAGCACGGAGTGGATACTGGCTGGAACCAGTTAAATAATAAATGAACTTGGGAGCGATGAAATATGAACTGAAATGTAGAACTTGAGAGCGGAGAAATAATAATACCGGTGGAGAGTGGTAAAGTGTAGAAAGGACACCGGCCCTTTAAGGGAAGCTGTACTCTGCTGGAAGCTGAGCTGGAAGCAGGTAATGTTGTAGCTGGAAACAGGTGAATCCACAATGGATTGGAGAGTCAGGCTACACCGCAGGTGGAATGCTGGTGCGGATCTCTATGGTGGAAGTCTTGAGACAGGAGCTGGAACCTGGAAGACAATCACAGGAGAGAGACAAACAGGAACTAGGTTTGACAACCAAAGCACTGACGCCTTCCTTGCTCAGGCACAGTGTATTTATACCTGCAGCAAGGAAGGGATTGGCTAGGCAATTATGCAGATTAACAATACTGACAACAGATTGGAGGAAATGATCAGCTGACAGAATCCAAGATGGCTGCGCCCATGCAGACACTTGGAGGGAAGTTTGGTTTGTAATCCATGTGGTAATGAAAACAGTAATGGCGGCGCCGGCCACTGGAGACAGGAGACGCCAGGCTGACAAGTGCACATCCAACCACGCGGACACAGCGGAGGCCGCGGCTGACGTAATCGCCACTCTGACACTCTGCATGCAGAAGCTCAGGGACGGCGGCGGAGGCCGCGGGAGACGCCATGCCAGATGTAATAAGGCGTTACTGTGACAGCGTCTCAGAGAGACAGGAGAGGATGCAGGAATGTGAACATTAGGATAACAGATGGGATCCGGTCCTGGAGCGCTGAGCCAGCCTTAGGAGGCATCTGATGGGTAAGAAATGGCGTCCAGATACCCGGATCGTGACAGGTATCAATAAAACATTTCATTGTTCCCTTTTAAAACTGGCGGTTAGTAATCCTTCTTCCAGTGGAAGACCTTCTCCTCTTCTGATACGGGGTCAGAGGGAGTTTGTGGTTGAAAGGGTTCTTGACTCCAAGATGGTTCGGGGTCGGCTGTCATTTTTGGTGCACTGGAAGGGGTATGGCCCGGAGGAGCGGTCGTGGGTGCGCAGTTGTGATCTTCATGCCCCCAGACTGATACGCTCTTTCTTCTTGCAGTTCCCCGATAAACCCGGTGGTAGGGGTTCTTTGACCCCTCGTCAGAGGGGGGGTACTGTTAGGATCTCCTGCTCTGTGCTGCCACGTCGCCATGGCAACCGGGAGGCAAGTGTTAGCGAAGTAACCTGAGCGCAGCTGATACTCCGGTCCGGGTTTTTACTGTGTAGTGGTTACAGGCTCTGTGCACGGCAGGGAATCCGGCGCTGGTTTTGTTCTCACAGTCTGTGAGGTCTGAGTGGGGCGTGGACAGCACCTGCTATATAAACCATCCTCTCAGGCTAGGCAAATGCTGCTGAATCTTTGTTTGTTAGTCAGTTCCAGAGAGTTAGCTAGTACTGTGTGACTTTGTATTTACTTGTTGCTTACTGCGAATAGGCCTTGGGATTCGGTACTTCATTCTGCCAATCCGGACCTAGCAGTAAGACTGGAGTCAGTTGTTTGACCTGCTGGGGTTCTTTTGCTATTCTGTGAACCCAGCAGGTTTGCGGCTGTACTCTCAGACCTGCTTGCTTAATCCTCCCTCACTGTGCAGGGCGTCCAGGTGTCAGTTTAGTGGCAGTAAGCTGAACCTGTGCCCTGCAAGTGGGGGTTAGGATTGTGGATACTCTCCTTGTGTCTATATTTCTATCTCTGACCAAGGAGTTTATTCCCACACCCGTTGGTAACCCTTTGGGGTTTTTTCTGTTGCTCTTAGCAAAATCATTTCAGGTGCTCCACATGTTAAATCACTACACCTCGCTTCATTGTCCGCTCTATTCCATCTGAGCATTCCTGACACTAGGGAGACACCCAATTCCTGAGCCTTTGGGCTTCTCCGTTCACTTTGTGTTTATTAGTTATTCCATCACCTCCTGTGTATGTTATGTTATACTGTCTGTGAATTCGTTTGCTTAGCTTCCTTCTCTGTTCATACACCGGTATACTCCTGTTAGCACTGGTGTGCGTAACATGAATTCAATAGATTGACCACCCTTGTATACTGGCAAAGCGAATGAAGGGCTTCATCCACAAGTCCCATATACTTAGAGGAATCGCTCCGTATTAGCTACTCCTTCAATTTCTCCAGCTGTTTCTGCAAAAGCCTGATGAGGGGAATGACCTGACTGAAGCTGACAGTGTCTGAACTGACTTCACGTGTGGCAAGTTCGAAGGGTTGGAGAACCTTGCACGACACGGAAATCATACTCCACTGTGCTTGAGTCAGGTGAATTCTCCCTCTATTACCTTTTGCTGCTCCTCCATCCTCTGAAGCACATAGAGTGTTGAATTCCACCTCGCTACCACCTCTTGCTTCAGGTGATGGCAGGGCAGGTTCAGGAGTGTTTGCTGGTGCTCCAGTCTTCGGCACGCAGTCACTTAATGTCGAAATTGGCCCATAATTATTCAGGCCACCGACAGCGTCTCCTGCATGCTCCTGTCATTTTTCTAAAAATTCTGCAACACCAAAATAACTGTATGTGCAAAACATGGGATGTGCTGGAATTTGCCCAGATTTAATGCATGCACAATATTGTTGGCATTGTCAGATATCATAAAAATCTCCAGGGAAGTCTAAGTGGGGTAAGTCATTGTGCGATGATGTCCCTCAGTTTCCGTCAGAGCTTGTCAGCGGTGTGCCTCTTAAGTAAACTGGTGATAAACAGCAAAGCCAGCCTAGGAACAAGTTTGTGTTTGTGAGATGCTGCTGCTGGTGCCTCTGCTGTTGTTGCAATACATCTACCCAGTGGGCTGTCACAGTCATGTAGTTCTTAGTTTGCCATTCTTCACTTGTCCACATGTCCGTGGTTAAGTGGAAAGTGGGTACAACCGCATGTTTCAGGACACTGAGGACATTTTTCTTAATGTCCCTGTACAGTCTGGGAATCACTTGCATAGTGAAGTGGAATCTAGATAATATTTGGTACCGGGGACACAGTACGTTCATCAACTGTCTAAATCCCACTGCACTAATGTTGGATACCAGATGCACATCTAACACCAGCATAGTTGTTATGGCCTCAGTAATTCACATTGCAACAGGGTGACTGCTGTCAAATTTCATCTTCCTTACAAAGTACTGTTGGACAGTCAATTGCTTAGTTGATCAAGTGGTCTTCTGACATCCCCTCTGAGATGATGATCGACACCCAGCAGCAACAACAGCAGTGGCAGCAGCAGTAGGTGTACCACTCAAGGATCCTGAGAAGGAATCCCGGTTAGGAGAGGACTCCTCAGTCATGCCAGTGACATTGCCTGCAGGACTACTTACGTTCCTGACTGAGGAAATTGACATTGAGGGAGTTGGTGCTGTGGCATGCAGGAGCTTGGGTACAACAGGAAGAAGTGATTTAGGTGTCAGTGGACTGCTTACGCTCCTACCCAAAGTTTCTGAACTTGACAATGACTTCTAATGAATGTGCTGCAGGTGACGTATAGGGGAGGATGTTCCTAGGTGGTTAATATCCTTACCTCTACTTATTACGGATTGACAAAGGCAACACACGGCTTGACACCTGTTGTCTGGATTTGTGGAGAAATAATTCCACACCGAAGAGGTGGCTTTTTTGGTATCTTGCCCAGGCATGACATTGGGCTTTCTCATCCCATGGACAACTGTCTCCACTGATGCCTTATTCTAACAAACCACATCACCATCAGAATCCTCATTGTCAACTTCCTCCTCAGCGCCAGCTACACCAATATCCTCCTCATCCTGGTGTATGTCTACAGTGACATCCTCAATCTCAATATCAGCAACTGGACTGGCGGTGGTCCTCCCAGCACTTGCAGGGGGCATGCAAATGGTGGAAGGAGCCTACTCTTTCCATAAAGTCTTGGGAAGGTCAGGCCTAGACATCACAACTGTGGGCACAGTTGGACTCTCCTTGGGGATTTGTGATATCTTTGAACGCACAAATATTTTCTCCTGTGCTTTAACAAGCTTAATATTTTTAATTTTTCAAGAGGGAGGAGATCTTCAATCCCCATGAGAAGTTGAGCCACCAGTCATGAACATAGGCCAAGGCCTTAACCTTTCCTTGCCACTATGTGTCAAGAATGGCATATTGGCAATTTTATGTTTCTCATCAGATCATTTCTTTTTTTTATTATTAATCTTTGCTTTACATGCCCTCTATGACATTGGGCATCAGCCTTAGCAGACGACGTTGATGGAATTGCATTGTCAATGTCAGGACTGGTGGCAGCATCAGCTTCAGCAGTAGTACTAGGAACTGGAAGTGGTTCCTGATCTTCCACTATTTTTTCCTCCAAATTGTTGTTCTCTATTTCACAGGATAGCACCCCTTTATTATTACAGCATATAGAACAGTGCCTTTTATTTTCACAGCACCCCTGTATTCTTACAGCATACAGGACCAATGTACTTTTATTTTAACAACAGGACCCCTGTAGTTTTAAAGCATGCAGGGCCAGTGTAATATTATTTTAACAGCAGCATCCCTAAATTTTTACAGTACACAGGGCCAGTGTAATATTATTTTAATAACTGCACCCCTTAATTTTTACAGCATACAGTGCCATTGTACTATTATTTTACCAGCAGCACCCCTGTATTTTTACAGCATACAGGACCAGTGTGCATTTATTTTAAAAACTGCACCCCTTAATTTTCATAGCATACATAGCCAATGTACTTTTATTTTAACCACAGCATCCCTGAAGTTTTACAGCATACAGAGTCAGTGTAAAATTATATTAACAACAGCACCCCTGAATTTTTACAGCATACAGGCCCGGAGTAATATTATTTTAACAATTGCACCCCTGAATTTTTACAGCATACTCGGCCATTATAATAATATTTTACCAGCAGCACCCATATATTTTTACAGCAAACAGGACCAGTGTGCCTTTATTTTAACAACTGCACCCCTGAATTTTTACAGCATACAAGACTGGTCCAGCACCCCTGTATTTTCACAGCATATAGGGACAGTGTACTTTTATTTTAACAACAGAATCCCTGAATTTTTACAGCATACAGGGCCAGTGTAATATTATTTTAACAACAGCACCCCTGAATTTTTACAGCACACAGGACCAGTGTGCTTTTTTTGTAACAACAGCAGCTCCCCTGAATTTTTAAAGCATAGAAAACTGGTCCAGCACCCCTGTATTTTCACAGCATACAGGACCAGTGTGCTTTTATTTTAACAACAGCACCAGGAGGACACTGCCCCTGCCCCCTGTACAACACAGTGACAGCCAGGACAGCAACACCCATGTACAGCTGCAGCACCCCTAACAGTGCATGAAACATCAGCATCAGCCAAGAGAGCACCCCTAACAGCACAGATACACCACAGTGACAGGAGCAGCACCCCTACAGAGCACACACTGACCCCACTGGCACCACCACCCACAGAGAGACAGAGGTCTGTCTCCCTCACTCTCCAAGTCCGGAGTGAAAATGGCAGTGACGCGCGGCTGTTTATATGGAATCCAAAACCCAAGAGAATCCAACAGCAGGATGATGATATTTAGCCTTGTTCTTGCATCTGAGTCTGGCGGGAAGTCCCAAGCTGGACTCGGATCTGGGCTCAGAGCATGAAGTTCGGGGGGTTCGGTCCCCAAACCAAACTCGCTCATCAGTAGTATTCATATAAGGCACAGACTTATTTTTTATGACAAGTAATTTTAGAAAGGCAACTAATCCACACTTTTCACTGATTCATGAAAAGACCCCATGGTTTTATATAGTGAAATGACTATTTATAAATATAAACAGCAATAAGTGTTCCATGAAATGGTTTGTCTTGCTAAGGCTGAGTAGAGATGACAAGTAACAGGTTAAGAACATCAAATGCTTAGCACTCAGGCCATGCTCTCTCTCTCTCTCTCTCTATATATATATATATATATATATAAAATCAGAGACATGTGGTGAGGCCATTGGCCGGGGAGACTCTGGCTAGTATCAGAGCCAGGTTTACATACACATATATGAACCAGCTCCACTTGCACAGATCTCCCCCTTACAGATAGCCCTTCACACATATCTCCCCCTAGTACAGAAGAACCCCCATCTGTTACACATAAGGTGGTAGTCCCTGCCTAGTGAGGAGGTGCAAGCTACCGGAGTCTGCAGGGAAACCCCCTATCCTGTTACACAGTGATTTACAAGCCTTCAGTGCCCTGCAGTCCACAGCTGACCCTCCTCACATTTTCCTCTTTGTTATATTCATTCCCTCCTCAGTGCTGCTGCTGCTGAGCTCCAATGTATTTTCTGGAGGCATGCCTCCATTGACTATTTTACTCTGTGTTTTATTGTCTGTTTCGGTGCCCAGTCCCCAGCTCTAGGCAGCATCTGACTAGCAGAGGTGAGGCTTAGCTCTAGCTGCCATATTTCTAGCCTCTACCTGTTTTCTCAGTGCTGCAAATTTGGTAAGTTTTGCCTACAAAAATGATCAGAATAATACGAAGAAGATATTAATCAATGATAAATATCTTTGTATCATTCTAATCATTACTATAGTCAATACTTTGCAACCTGACAGTGAGTATGACAGGGGGGGCTCTGCTCTCTATAGGTGCACAGAAAAATAGATACATTAGATATAAGATAGATAGATAGTGTAACAGGAGTCTTGCTAGAATGTGCTCTGCTACAAAAATTCCACCAGTGACCGACTCCAGGCTTGTGCAAAAACAACAAATATCTTTTATTCAGGTTATTCAAAACAAAGATACACATAAAACAAAGGTCACTGTCTCTAGTATAAACAACCAGGGAGGTTAGGCCCTGCCTCACTCCCTCTTAGTTAATAAGGAACCCTTCAGGTCCCAGTATCCTGACACTAGTGGCCCAGCCCTCCAGATCCCACTATCCCTAGCAGACCTATCACCTGGACACTAATTGTCGTTAGGAGCCCTGACTCATGAGAGAGACTCTGCTTTAAACCCAGCACCCAGGTGCTGGCTGAGGAAGCAGCTTCTTGGGCTAAGAAGCCTATAAGACCTGGTCTGGGCCAAATGGATGGGAACCTGGTCCATCCACACTTCCCACCTACCCCTAGGACCCTGTGTGTAGCTTACAGGTGGCAAAGTACCTCTCCTGCCGCATACCCTTTCCCTCAGCTTTTCGTGGCTCAGAAAAGCGGCATGTGACATTGGCAAGATTTCACCTTTGCCAATTATTTTGGGCTGACAAATCTTTGGGACATAACTTGGGCCAATACACCTGGGTCCCAAGTTACTCTCCCAAGTACATGCCCGAGGCACTTTTAACTGGCCTTGGAATCTATTTCCATTAACTGTTGTGGCACCGATTCCACTGTCCCACCTTCCCTTTCCCTCCACTTTGGCGTAATGGTCGAAGTGGTTGTTTCAATGGACAACTTCCTGTTGCCCACTAAACTTCCCCTTCTCTTCACCTTTCCACCTTTAGGGATGTTTCCCTTATTGGGCTCAGATTTACTGGCTACTGAGGAAGTCGCTTCATTCTTGTCTGGGTGTTTGTGACACCTGACCTTAACCAACTCTGGACTGGAGAAGGTTTTTAAGTTCACTCTGGGCTTAGTAGTCACCCCGGCCCTCACTGGTCTTGGCCTACATGGACAATTCCACCTTTTATAGCCAAGCTCTTGGCACTGGTAACACCTAGGGGTAAATTTACTAAGATGGTAGTTCTATTTAAGATGGGATGTTGCCCATAGCAACCAATCAGATTCTACTTCTCATTTATCTAGCACCTTCTAGAATATGGTACCTGGAATCTGATTGGTTGCTATGGGCAACATCCCATCTTAAATAGAACTCCCATCTTAGTAAATGTACCACCTAGTCTCTGCCCCAACTTTAATTGTTCTGAGGTCATGGTCCAACTTCGCCCCCACCCTTTCCCTCAGAGTGAGGCATTTGTCCCGAGTCTCAGAAAGTCCTTTCATTTGTTGAACTTTTAGTGCTTCCTTCAGTCTTTCCAGCTTTGGTAACATTTTCTTCATTAACGTGACTGCTTCGTCCTCCAATCTCCCATCTTTGACCCTAGTCACTGTCGCCTGCTGTTCTATGACTGGCACATAACCCATTTTGAGTCTCTTGTCCAGGTCTCTAATTCAACTCCGTAGTTTAGGAATCTCCTTCACTGTTTCTTTTAGCTGGCTGTTACTTAGGGCCAGCTTTTGGAACTCTCGCCTCAAATTTTCCAGCTCTTGTGTCTCATATAGAGAACTCTTCCTGGGTAGAGCAACCTCAGAAATGGGACTCTGCACCGATTCCTCTGAGACAGGTTCTTGCTCCTTACTTAGTGTGTCCTTTATGAACTGTCCCAGTTGGATCTTGAGCCTCTCGTGGTGGATCATGCTGGGGTGCAACAACCGCAAGATCGAAATCTTGCATCTTATCCTCCTCATACACAAGGGGAACCCCTTCAGAAGCAGGTTCCTGGATGACTTTGAAAATGGACTCCTGTATTGCAACTAGCTTAGCCATGACTAGCTCACGTAGGCGAGACACCTCCAAAGATATGGTCTTTGTCTGTGATTCGTCAGAGAAAGTCTCACCTGTGCACTGGATGTCCAAAACCGGGGACTTCTGAACCTATGATGTCCCATCAGGGATTAACTTCTGAACGTACATCGCGTCAACAGGAGAAGGATCCTGGTTTTCCAAGACCTCAACAGAAGCTATCTCCAGCTCAGATAAGACTTCTTGTTCTAGGATGGGCTCTTGAGTAGTCATCAAATTGCCATCTGTCCAGGTAGATTCCTGGGGTTCATCATTCTGCCACAGATCCAGCAGATTAGAGGATTCTTGTTTTGGAGGTGGATCATCACTTGACATCAAGTCAACCTCTCCCAGCTCCATTACCGCTTCCTTCTCACTCCCTTTCAACTGATGATCAGCCAGGAATCGCACATCCTCATCTCGTGTCTCCATAAACACATGTTCTGTGAGCCCCTGTGGCTGCCATGCTCCATATTGAACAGGTTCCACTGAACTCAGGGCTTTGTTCCACTCTTCAACCAAGCTACTACAATGTTCTTTTCCCGGAGAATAAGGTGGTTCTACTTCAGAGGAACTTCTCACTGCCATCCTAGGGGTAAACAACAAAACACTGCCATCTGATGTGGCTCTCTCTTGCTGCTTAAAAAAATCCTATGGATTTTCTGTGCGCTGAGCAATAATGGCTGCAGCTTCCTCCATGCTCTGGAACGGCAATACCAACTGAATGGACATTAGTGCCTGTAAATGCTCTACCTCTGAGGAAGGGCCCTCATTACCACTTTCCAGGCAGATGGCCTTACTAGTGGCATAGCAGGGAGCCTTCCGGGCCTTAGGCACTGGCAGCTCTGGCTCAACTTTTCTGTTCCTTTTGGCTGGAACAGGGAATTCAGTATAGCCAGGTTCCACGGCAGTATGGTACCATTCTAACGCAGCCTGCACCACCATGGGCATCAATTCCTCCGAAGATGGCATCTCCATTTCGGCTGATAATATCTCTGACCCAACATTTGGCATAACGTGTTCAGCAATTGGTGTAGCTACACCTGTCTCTGAACTGAAACTAGGCATAGCCAATGGTTTTAGCTTAGAAACCTCCTTCTGAAGCTCCGCCAAGTCTTGCGACAGAGCCTTATTGGCCAGCACCAGACTTCCATATCAAGTCTGATCACAGAATATTTCCTCTAATAGTCCTTGGCTATGTATTACAAAGTTTTCAGATCTGGGTTTAGCCTTTGTCAAGGTTTTCTGCAACTCTGACACCTGGCCTGAGATCTTGGCAATCTCTTCTCTACTCCTTCCCAGTTTGGCCAGAGAGTCAGACAAAAGAGATTCCTTCTCCCCCAGCTTTTGTGTTAAGATGGTTACCTGCTCTTGAAGAAAATCACATTTTTCCTTAAGCTCTTCTAGCTCCTGGTACTTTAATTGGACATTCCTTTCAAGGTCACTTATCATGTGATACAAAAAAAAAGGTTCCATGCTAAAATCTTCCCCAAGATCTGGATTACTCACCATTATGCTCTCCACTTCACTCTCCAACTGTGGGACTTTAATAGGATCACTTAAATTCCTGACTTGAGGTGTTAGAGGTGTCACCCTTTTTATTTTTTTTAGCATGAATTCTCTTTTTGTTACCCATTTGAAGAGACACTTCAAAATATGCTGTATATCTGAAAATCTTTTTTTTATTTATTTTTTTAGCACAGATTAAGCTTTTAGCAAAGCACTGAAAGGAAGCATGTACATAATGGTCACAAATACCTTACACTGGTAGTGCACATAAACAACTTCTCCCTTCAGGCTCTTAAAACTTGAACTCAGGGATTGCTGGGACACATAGTGCCACAAAAATTCTCTATTTAAATAGAACCACATTTACAAAAGGTTTCAAATTTTCTTGATTGGTCTTAATGAGCTAATTAACAGGGACACCAGACTCTCTCTACTAGATTTTGCAGGAACAGGTAAAAATAAGCTTGGAAAACAAATTCAGTCATAAATTGTCAGATGCTTGCAACCCCTTAGAGAAAATCAACACAGCTACTTTCAATGAATGGTGCCAAGCAGGAAAAACAGAACAGTCCATGCACCCTGTTTAACCTCTTTTCTGCCAATACAAACCTTTGCACCAAAATCAAACACATTCAATTTGAACAAAACAGATCATTATTTTTACCTCATGGGGTTAGTTTTAACCACTACTCACAACACCCTTGGTCTGGTACTGATACCCACGAGTTCAGCTTGGTCTGGAGTTCGCTGGTATGTGAGCCGCTACCTTGCAGCTGTTGGGTCCTCTGCCACGTGTGACATGACTAGCAGAAGGGTCCCTGTTCAGGCGCCATTTGTAACAGGAGTCTTGCTAGAATGTGTTCTGCTACAAAAATCTCACCAGTGACCGACTCCAGGCTTGTGCAAAAACAACAAATACCTTTTATTCAGGTTGCTCAAAACAAAGATACACATAAAACAAAGGTCACTGTCTCTAGTATAAACAACCAGGGAGGTTAGGCCCTGCCTCACTCCCTCTTACTTAATAATGAAGCCTTCAGGTCCTGGCATCCTGACACTAGTGGCTCAGCCATCCAGATCCCACTGTCCCTAGCAGACCTATCACCTGGACACTAATTGCTATCAGGAGCCCTGACTAATGGGAGAGACTCTGCTTTAAACCCAGCACCCAGGTGCTGGCTGAGGAAGCAGCTTCTTGGGCTAAGAAGCCTATAAGACCTGGTCTGGGCCAAATGGATGGGAACCTGGTCCATCCACACTTCCCACCTACCCCCAGGACCCTGTGTGTAGCTTACAGGTGGCAAAGTACCTCTCCTGCCACAATAGATAGATATGTGTCCTCTAACATCTTTGCTTTAAATAGCCTGCTGGTGTGACATTGCCACAATGCGACATAACGGAATGCTCTGTTCTGCTACTATAAGCGGGCGAATGAGTACGCATGCTCCTGCGATCGCACGGAGTGAAACTGCATCCTAGTACGGGCTGCAGTTACACAGCTCCCGACTGCCTGAATCTCTTAAGTGCTGCCGGCCCCCCTGTGTAATTGAGCAAACTTGCTCTCCTGCTGCCTGCAGCTGCATTGAGCTAAATCCCATAACAGAGTAGCTAAATAATGCCATGTCACGATTAGGAGCCCACAATACATTTGCATTAAGTGGAGCCAGGGCCAGTGCTAGTCTTTTTGGCACCTTCCTGCAAACTATAAATTAGTGCCCTACTTCACGCAGTAGTTCCCTTTATTCACATTGCACTACACAATGATACCCTTTATGCATATTATGCCACACAGTAGTGCCCCTTATATACAATGCCTACAGTAGTGCCCCTTATACACAATTCCCACAGTAGTAGTGCCCCTTATACATAATGCCCTCAATAGTAGTGACCCTTACACATAATGACATCAGTAGTGCCACTTATACACATAATGCCCACAGTGGTGCCCCTTATACACATCTCTGCCTCTGTCACTCCAGCAGCTCACCACCTGTGTCCCTTCAGCAGCTACATGCCCTGTATCCCTTCAGCAGCATCCCATCCAGCCACCTCCACTCTTGTCCCTTCAGCCAACTCTCATCTAGTCTTCAAGATGCACAGTGCCTGCTCCTTTTCATAGCTGCTCTTCACTTCAGAAGCAGTGACAGCATGACATCACATACACGTTCTGGAAAAGGAAACCAATGGGACCTGAGGAGGGGATGAATGCTGTCCAACAGACACAGCGTATGAGTACCAGGAGGGATGGGGTATAGATGGAGGAGACCGTGGAGCCACCAGGACCTGAGGCATGGGAGGTGGCAGTAGCTCATCAGTAACACTAGCGCTGCCTGCATCATCAATTGATGTAGGTGATGGGGCAGATTTTTCTGTTGGAATTACTGTGCAGGGCAATGGAAGTGATGGAATTAGTTCCCCCTACCATTACAGGTGGTGGAACTCAGTTCCACCTCGTTCCCCCTCACTTTAACCCCTGGTGAGGACACATCTATAGAGAGAGAGAGAGAGAGAGAGAGAGAGAGACAGAGACAGAGAGACAGAGACAGAGAGAGAGAGAGAGAGAGAGAGAGAGAGAGAGAGAGAGAGAAGAGTAATGATTTAGCTGTACTATAAAGGGGAAAAACAGAAAAACATAAGCACAGTATATTAAACAATTATCAAATACTTAGATGTGAAAAATGATATTGATATAGATGTGAAAATGATAAAAGTGATATTCTCCAGATCATATGATAGTATTACTGTAGTACTCACGATTCCACTATGTGACGTGTTAGGGTTAGGTTGTGGGGTTGGGGGATGTTAGGTATGGGCTGCAGGAGGGGGAGATTAGGGGTTGACTGTGAGAGGAGAGGGTTAGGGTTAGGATTTGGGTAGGCTAAAATTACTTAGCAGGATTCTGTCCATCAGGATAACGACTGCCAGGATTTTGTACCCAACCCACTTAGGCTTACTGTATGTAATTCATACTAGAGATGTGCGGCGGGCACTTTTCGTGTTTTGTGTTTTGGTTCTAATTCCATTTTCGTGTTTTGGCTTTGGCTTGGTTTTCCCAAAACCACCCTTTAGTGTTTTGGTTTTGGATCTGGATGATTTTTGGAGAAAAAAAACCTAAAAACAGCTAAAATCCTAGAATTTGGGGGTAATTTTGCTCCTACAGTATTATTAACCTCAATACCAATAATTTCCACTCATGTCCAGTCTATTCTGAACACCTCACACCTCACAATATTGTTTTTAGGCCTAAAAGTTGCACCGAGGTGGCTGTATGACTAAGCTAAGCGACACAAGTGTGCGGCACAAACACCTGGCCCATCTAGGAGTGGCACTGCAGTGTCAGACAGGATGGCAGATATAAAAAAAGGCCCCAAACAGCACATCATGCAAAGAAGAAAAAGAATTGCAATGAGGTAGTTGTATGACTAAGCCAAGCGACACAAACAATTGGCCCATCTAGGCGTGGCACTGCAGTGGCAGACAGGATGGCAGATATAAAAAAGGCCCCAAACAGCACATAATGCAAAGAAGAAAAAGAATTGCAATGAGGTAGTTGTATGACTAAGCCAAGCGACACAAACAATTTGCTCATCTAGGCGTGGCACTGCAGTGGCAGACAGGAAGGAAGATATAAAAAAAAGGCCCCTAACAGCACATGATGCAAAGAAGAAAAAAAGGTGCACTGAGGTTGCTGTAGGCCTAAGCGAAGCGACACAACCACCTGGCCCATCTAGTAGTGTCACGCAGTGGCTGAATGTCGAGAGTGGGCCGCAATTGTCCGTTCCACTGACAGCATCTCCAGCACGCTCCAGTCACTTTAAAAAAAATCTGCAATTGGTGGACTTATACGTCAGTACCCCATTACTAATACAGTAGTACCCCTGGACTCATACGGCAGTGTCACACAGGATGGCACTTTTCAAAAACTAGGCCCCAAACAGCACCTCATGCAAAGATGTCAAAGTGGTGCAATGAGGTAGCTGTATGACTAAGCCAAGCGACACAAACAATTCCAACTGGAATTATACGTCCAAATCACTGGAATTAAATTACAAAATCTTGCTATCGCCTGCCTAGTGAAGTGAAATCTAGATGGGATTTGTTGCCGAGACACAATACCTCCATCAATTGTCTAAATCCCACTGCACTAATGGCGGATACCAGACGCACGTCTAACACCAACATAAGTGTCAAGGCCTCAGTTATGAGGGCTTCCATCGTCATGTGAAGCTGAACCACAAGTCATGAACATAGGCCAGGGCCTCAACCATTCCTTGCCACTCCGTGTCGTAAATGGCATATTGGCAAGTTTACGTTTCTCCTCAGACGATTAAAATTGATTTTTTTGGTTCTTTTTACTGAACTTTGGCTTTTTGGATTTTACACGCCCTCTACTATCACATTGGGCATCGCCTTGGCAGACGACGTTGATGGCATTTCATCGTCTACTGTATGTCATGGCTAGTGGCAGCAGCTTCAACATTAGGAAGAAGTGGTTCTTCTTGATCTTTCCCTATTTTCTCCTCAAAATTTTGGTTCTCCATTATTTTTTGGGAGTTATATGAGACAATATGCGTCACAGGAATGACTGGAATTACTGATGACACAGGACCCTACCACTGGTCTGATGCAGCACAACACATTGTTGGTATAATTATTATACTGCAGCAGTGGACATATAGCAGCAGCGTATATCGTCACTGGAATTACTGATGACACAGGACACTACCACTGGTCTGATGCAGCACAACACATTGTGGTTATAATTATTATACTGCAGCAGTGGACATATAGCAGCAGCGTATATCGTCACTGGAATTACTGATGACACAGGACACTACCACTGGTCTGATGCAGCCCAACAGGTTGTTATAATTGTTATACTGCAGCAGTGGACATATAGCAGCAGCGTATATCGTTACTGGAATTACTGATGACACCGTACATTACCACTGGTCTGATGCAGCCCAACAGGTTGTTATAATTGTTATATTGCAGCAGTGGACATATAGCAGCAGCGTATATCATCACTGGAATTACTGATGACACAGGACATTACCACTGGTCTGATGCAGCCCAACAGGTTGTTATAATTGTTATACTGCAGCAGTGGACATATAGCAGCAGCGTATATCATCACTGGAATTACTGATGACACAGGACACTACCACTGGTCTGATGCAGTCCAACAGGTTGTTATAATTGTTATACTGCAGCAGTGGACATATAGCAGCAGCGTATATCGTCACTGGAATTATTGATGACACAGTACACTACCACTGGTCTGATGCAGCCCAACAGGTTGTTATAATTGTTATACTGCAGCAGTAGACATTTAGCAGCAGCGTATATCATCACTGGAATTACTGATGACACAGGACACTACCACTGGTCTGCACAACACAGCACCTCTTTATACAGCTACACTGGTTATATGGCAACAGAGAACACCAACACTGTGAATGGCTGGACTGATACAGCACAATACACTGACTACACTGGACTGGTCTGCACAACACCGCACCACTTTACAGCTACACTGGATATATCTGCCTGGACTGATACAGCACAATACACTGACTACACTGGACTGGTCTGCCCAACACAGCACCACTGGATATATCTGCCTGGACTGATACAGCACAATACACTGACTACACTGGACTGGTCTGCACAACACAGCATCACTTTACCGCTACACTGGATATATGGCAGCAGAGAACACCAACACTGTGACTGCCTGGACTGATGCAGCACAATACACTGAGTGACTACACTGGACTGGACTGGGCAGCACAACACTTGCCACCCCACTTTTCCGCCCCAACACACAGACACTGAACACTGAGGACACGTCCTCTCTATACACTCTCCGAGACTGGAGTGAAAATGGCAGGGACACACGGCTCCTTATATGGAATCCAAATCCCGCGAGAATCCGACAGCGGGATGATGATGTTTTGTCGTGTTCGGGTTTCCGAGTCAAGAGGGAAAATCCTAGCCTGGATCGGATCCGGACTCGGAAGGCAAAGTTCGGTAGGGTTCGGTTCTCTGAGAACCGAACTCGCTCATCTCTAATTCATATATGGAGAAATTATGTTTTACATAATTGGGCCTTAGAAGAACATTTTTATGGTATCCTGTCAGCTCAAAATATTGAGAAAAATGTAATCGCTCATGTGTAACTTTAGTTGCAGCTAATAAAAAAAATATATAAATATCCTTTACCAAAATAAAATAACAAACCTAGACAATCATTGAGCCCAACATTAAATGAAAAGATACTGTAAGTGAATAAATTCAAGTATAGTTGGGTTTTTTTTTTATCAAAAGTTCAAAGTAAAAGTAATTGTATGGTTATAAAAAACAGCTTATAATAAATGCTCCATTTGTTATTTTGAATGCTCTTTATAGAGAATATTTTGTTAAAAATTTAGTCTAAGCGACAATTATGTTTTTGTTCTGTGTGACCTTTGTGACCTTTGTGATAGAAAAACAAACAAACTGCACCCATCTCTATCATGCTTTTTATTTTAAGTTTCATGGACATATTTGCCCATTGGTGGCTCATGTGTAGTTGGAAATAAGATCTGTGTTTTTTGCTTGAAAAATAAGTTTTACTTACCGTATATTATTTATGTGCAATTAAAAGGAGTATCTGTTAGTCTGTAAGCAGATTAAGATGTGTCTCCCATGTGAACCCATTTATGCTTGGTACTGCACCAAAACAATTCTTGCATGCGGCATGCCCTTTTAAAAGTAATTAAATGATAAAATCAGGCAGCCACCCTTATAAGTACAACCAGCATTAGTGCTGTTAGTGGAAAAATCAGGTGGATGAAAAGCATGTGGTCAGCCTGAAACTACCAGTTCCAGACCAATACTTTGCCAGCCAGGACTGGTGACACCATAGCAAGGAAACATACAGTGTTGCGCTCCGCTGCCACAGTGACAACTAGCTTTAGATTGATAAGCATGGGCCTGCATTCCCTAGGAAGATCCAGCCTGCAAAACATGTGCCTCCCTAGTACAACCTGACCCATACTGAAAACACAAGAACTATTCCAAACACCCTTGGGCTTTGGGGTTAATATATATTTCTATTTATATTTATTAATTTTTTTATCCCTTTGGCAATATAGATCCCAGCATGTCCAGGCTACCGTTAGATGGTTGGCCATATTGGCACGTGTAGAACTGCAAGGTTGAGCTTAATCATTACTTCCAAAGCACATTGGGATCTGTAGTGTGGCAAAGAGATTCATAACTGCGATGCATATCCAGAAATCAAGTACTATTGACAGTTGCATATAACCCAGGGCTACTCAGAATAATGAGAATGAAGTTGCACAAGGCGCCATGTTTTAAATTGCAGCTGTCATCAGATGCATGCCCCGAAAACTGCCATGACACGCATGCGATTCCCCAACCACTTCCCACAAATGCCATGTGTATGCCCATGACTGCCCGCCACCTGTCAATCAGCCTGCAATTGCAATTACAAAACGCAGGTTACGCACGCGTAATGCATTCGCAAAGCATGTGCAGTCGTCCGATAATCATCCATTTGCGTTTTAGCAAAAATTTCAACTGATGCTGAATAAGGCCCAAAATCTGAGTTCAGCAAAGTAGGAACACTGGAGAACAGGAAAATAAGTATGAAAATATTGTACTAGTGATACTCCTGTATATTGCAGCTGCTCAAAGCAACTAGTGCCAATGAGAATTTAAACCAGGGCCAGTACCCAGATAAAATATAAATAATTTGAACGTACAAATAAAATCAAAGTGCCAGCAGAAAAAAAGTAATGCAACAAAATAGTTACTTGTTATTGTTAACAGTGGCATTATTGTAGCCTAATATATGTGTGTATATTCCTCAAAATATGAATAAGTGATTGGATGGTATAAATGATATGAAATTTATAGCTAATCTAAATTCATAACAAGTACCTCTACCCATTTATCTGATTTCAAAATGCATACCTCAGTTTCCCTGAAATCTCTCTAGACACTTTTCTCTTGCTTAGTAAGATTAATGCATCCTAGACTCTAAATTGATTTTTCTATATATTTTGTCTGTGGCATTTCTTACTAACCCTCCAAATGTATTAATATAGTTTCCTCTATCATCCATTTGGGGGACACTGCTTTATGGCTCTGGGTTAGAGTGTGTGATATTGGAGTTTTGCACTACAACAGTTAACCGTTAACTCCTTCCCACTCTAATCCCTCCCCAGCTCCAGCATCAGCTCAGTTACGTTTTTGTGCCTTGGAGTGAAGGCACACTTTTCCAGCTAGGATGTAGCTAGGTTTATTTTATGTCATTTGTATTTTAAATATTGGGTGCTTAATCCCTGTTCACAGGCAACAAGCACCAACACAGTGAGTGTAGTTAGGATAGGGGCCAGTGTTGCCCACTGTCCCACTCTATCCAAGGCCCTGAGGAGTCACCAAACCAGAGGCTGGTCACTGAGGCTCTGCCAGAGCTGGACCACGATCCAAAGAGGCGCAAGTCAGGTAGGAATGTCCACAGCCTACTTACTAGTGCTAGTAATTTAGCTTTACTGGTGCTCTCTCACTATAATATCTGTGATTTTTCTGAAGTGCTCATTGGCATCCTACCTTACGTGCATTTTTAGGTATATTGCAGGCAACTACTGCTGCACTATTCTTGGTTAATATTTAGGCAGTTGCAAAATTGTGCAAACCCTCATGGTGTTTTGGCATCATGTCAGAGAAACCATACAAAGTTTCCACGGGCAGCCGAGCTTAGCTGTTTATTTTCCTTGTCTGATTCCTCTGAGAAATCACTATGGGCACATAATATGGGCAAATGTCTTTCATAGATGACTACATATTTACATAGAATTGTAACATTGGCAGGAGCTACAGTCATTAGAAAACATACCCCCCTAGACTTTCCAGGAAATGATCCGGGATCTGCTCAGGAAGAGGGAGTGGTGAATCCTGAGTGAAGGATATGTTTGTCTGGGAATAGAATTCCCAATCTAGCTCTGTGGTTGCTCTATTAATTGTCAAAATATGTCAAACTTTATAGTTACACGAATTTCCAGTTCCTGAAATCAGCTCTGTCTTTTTCTTCATACTTAAAAAGAAACAGGTGTCCAACTTCCTCACACTTTGAGATACATTAAAGGAGGCCTAGCTCAAGTTACAGGCTCCAAATAAGTACAAATATCTTTATTCTTTGCACAGAAGAGCACCAAACCTTGGGGCATTCTACTAAAGATGCACGCTCCCATTACCAGGTTGGGAAAGGCAACTGTTATCCCGATGATTAAGTCAGTTACACTAAAAAATCCTCCAGACAGGAAGAGCAAGGCCATCCTAAAGTCCATGTTCACGCTGTCAGGAGTCTTGCTTCAACGTACCTTGGCTACCGCTTGGGTAATTAAGGCTGTGGACATTTGGCTGGCTCAGGTAGTTTTTGCCTTTCAGTATGATGACCAGTCTGAGGCTATCGTCTTAGTAGATCAGATCACAGAGACTCTCACCTATGTGGGAGATGCCTTGTTAGATTACATCTCTGTAAGTCTTGCATTGGTGGTGTCAGCAAAACATTCCTTGTGGCTTCGGTTCTGTTATGCTGATATAGAATTGAAGCACACACTAGAGGCAGTTCCCATTGAAGGCAAATACTTGTTTGGTTCATTACTTACCAAAATTATTTCACAGGCTACAGGTGGTAAGAGCCCTTACCTTCCCATTTCAGCCCCAAAATATAAAACTCCCAGGTTCTGTTCCTTTCACTCCCAGCGTAAGGGATCCAGCCAGTCTTTCCATGGTATGTCCCACTTTTCCCAACTAGGAATCTTTTAAGGCCACAGAACCTGCCAAACCAGCAGACAACAGGCTGTATGACAACCTTGGAACCCCTGTACACTCCCAGGTGGTGGGGGCCATTTCATCAGTTTTCAGGATGTCTGGATTCAGTCCCACCCGGATGGTTGGGTGAGCGGGGTTGTATCCAAGGGTTACAGCCTGGATCTAGGGTGTCCCATACCAAGTGTAACACTGTAGGGGTGCAAGGTGCCTTTTCCTGGGGAATATGGCAGCACGCAGCAGTTGAGGAACAACACAAGTCCAGTTTCTGGTACAACTGACCCCGGTCAGTTTTATTGAAACAGAAAATAAAACAAACCCCAAAATAAAAATACCTTGCCTGTCCGGCACTAACTAAACATAAGATGTTCCTAACTGTCACTAAACAAAACACAGAGTTCTTCAGTACATACTGTATAGCTTACTTGCATCAGAAAGCATGTCTCTCACACACAGATCCTGCAGCCTTCCCAGGCAGTCTGCCCATACTAATCAGGTTAGAAGCACTATATCACTCTTACACAGCTGAAACCCTGATTAGCCCTCTGTGAGGCCAAAGACCCGAACTGGGCCCAATGTCTAGAACTCGCCTTATCTCTCTCTCAGAGCCTTTACCCAGCTTTTACAGCAAACTGAAAAGGTTCAGACAAAACAAAAAGCATTTTTCCTAGAAGTTAACATTTTCTAAAACATGTAAGACAAGAACCTGGGACAAATATACCTGCCCTCAAACACTATCCCTGTGTTCTTGTCACATATCCCCCTCCCCTGTTTCGACCTAGGGGCCGGAACACTTGTAGCCCCCAAACAGAAGATGCGAGACAATGCATCTGCGTTGGCCAATTGTGTTCCCGGTCTATGTTCGACAGTAAACTTAAAGTCCTGCAACGCTAGAAACCATCTAGTTACACGAGCATTCTTGCCTCTATTTACATACATCCATTTTAAAGGGGCATGGTCTGTCACTAGTCTGAATTGTCTACCCAAGAGGTAATATCTCAAGGTATCTAGTGCCCACTTAATGGCCAAAGCCTCCTTTTCCACAATGGCATACCTTTTTTCATGCTCATTGAGTTTCCTACTCAAATAAATGATAGGGTGTTCGTCCCCATCTCTGGTTTGGGACAGCACAGCACCTATCCCTACCTCTGAGGCATCTGTCTGTACCACAAATTCTTTTGAAAAATCTGGTGTTATCAACACCGGTTGTGAACACAAAGCCACTTTTAACGCTTGGAACGCCTTTTCTGCATCAGGGTTCCATTTCACCACATTTGACTGCTTCCCTTTGGTAAGGTCTGACAACGGCACCGCTGTGGTCGCAAAATTAGGAATAAACCGTCTATAGTACCCAGTAATTCCCAAAAAAGCCCTTACCTGTTTTTTATTCACTGGACGAGGCCAGTTTTGAATAGCATCAACTTTATTCAATTGGGGCCTAATCAGACCTCTGCCTATGGTGAAGCCCAAGTATTTGACCTCCTCCATTGCGAGGCAGCACTTCTTTGGGTTAGCAGTTAACCCTGCCTCTCTGATTGAGTCCAGTACTGCTTGTACTTTAACCAAATGTGACCCCCAGTCTGTACTGTGAATTACCACATCATCCAAATAGGCAGCTGCATATTTTCTATGGGGCCTCAAAATTTTATCCATCGCCCGTTGAAAGGTTGCTGGAGCCCCATGCAACCCAAAGGGTAACATC
Source organism: Pseudophryne corroboree (assembly GCF_028390025.1). NCBI lineage: Eukaryota > Metazoa > Chordata > Amphibia > Anura > Myobatrachidae > Pseudophryne > Pseudophryne corroboree. The sequence continues at coordinate 453,934,111 of NC_086448.1, forward strand.
TTATACTGGTACAGCCCCTCTGGAACCGAAAAGGCTGTTTTTTCTTTGGCGCTATCAGATAAAGGTATTTGCCAGTAACCTTTGGTCAGGTCCAATGTGGTGAGAAACCTGGCTGTTCCCAGCCTTTCTACAAGCTCATCCACACGGGGCATGGGGTATGCGTCAAACTTGGACACCTCATTTAACTTACGAAAGTCATTACAGAAGCGTATGCTACCGTCGGGCTTCGGGATGAGCACTATGGGACTGGACCACTCACTGTTAGACTCCTCTATGACTCCAAGTTCTAACATGGTTTTAACTTCCTTAGAAATAGCTTCTCGCTGAGCTTCAGGAATCCTATATGGCTTTAAATGAACCCTGACCCCTGGTTCTGTGACAATGTCATGTTTTATTATGGTCGTTCGGCCAGGCAGCTCTGAAAATACCTCCCTATTTTGGATGAGAAATTCTTTAACCTGATTGTTCTGATCAGCTGATAATGTCTCTGACACCTTCACTGCGGGAAGCAACCGGGGTGAAGACACCGAAGGGCAAGGCTCCGCTGACAGAGACAACCTATCTTTCCAGGGTTTGATTAAGTTAACATGGTAGATCTGTTCGGGTTTTCTCTTTCCCGGCTGGTATACTTTGTAATTAACCTCATTCACTTTTTCCCTAATCTCAAATGGACCCTGCCATTTAGCTAGGAATTTGCTTTCCACAGTGGGTACCAAAACAAGAACTCTATCTCCAGGAGCAAATTCCCGTATCTTGGCACTCCGGTTATAGACCCTCTGTTGAGCACTTTGGGCCTGTTCCATGTGCTCTCTGACAACAGGTACCACGGCTGCAATCCTATCCTGCATTTGTGTTACATGCTCAATAACGCTTCTATACGGAGTGGGCTGTCCTTCCCACGTCTCTTTGGCAACATCCAACAGCCCTCTGGGGTGTCTACCATACAACAAATCAAATGGAGAAAACCCCGTAGAGGACTGAGGAACTTCTCTGATGGCCATTAACAAGTAGGGCAACAAACAATCCCAGTTTTTCCCATCTCTCTCAACAACCTTTTTTAACATACTTTTTAATGTTTTATTAAACCTTTCCACCAACCCGTCAGTTTGGGGATGGTAGATGGACGTCCTGAGGTGAGTGACCTTAAATAACTTGCACAATTCTTTCATGATCCTTGACATAAATGGAGTACCTTGGTCAGTCAAAATTTCTTTTGGTATTCCCACTCTACTAAATACCTGCACCAGCTCCCTAGCTATCGCCTTGGTTGTGATAGTGCGTAAAGGGACAGCCTCAGGATATCGAGTGGCATAGTCCATAATTACCAGGATATACTGATGGCCCCGAGCAGACTTTAACAAGGGCCCCACGAGATCCATGGCTATTCTGTCAAACGGGACCTCTATAATAGGCATGGGAACTAGTGGGCTCCTGAAATGGGGTCTAGGGGCATGATACTGGCATTCAGGACAGGAAGAACAATATTCAGACACTTCTTTATAAACCCCTGGCCAAAAGAACCTTTGTAAAACTCTTTCAGTGGTTTTTTCTGCCCCTAAATGTCCTGCGGTAACGTGACTATGAGCTAAATCTAGTACCGTTCTCCGATAAGGCTGGGGAACTACCAGCTGTTCCACCACATCCTCACCCCTTTTGACAATGTGGTACAAGAGCTCATTACAGATGGCCATGTGGGGATACGTAACCCTGTCACCTGGTACCACAGGTTCCCCATTAACAATCTTAACATTCTCTCTAGCCTTTATTAAGGTAGGATCCTTTAACTGTTCAGACGCAAACAGATCCTTCTTTACCTCCAGGTCAGGCACGCTTTCAGTTCTAACTACTATGTCTCTGTTCCCGGCAAGAGGGTCCTCACTGGACTCCCCATCTGTCACTTCCCCAGCCAAACTAGCAAAAGGCAAAGGGCCAGAAAGTTCAGAAGACCCACGTACATCCATAAAATCACCGGTATTATCATCAACTGGCTTTTTACTTCTCACATCTGTTGATAACCGTGATTCCCAAAGTTTCCAAAAATGAGGAAAATCCCTCCCTATTATGGCCTCATGCACCAAGGTAGGGACCAGTCCCACTTTAACCATTGCTGACCCACAACAAGTTTCTATATTCACCTCAGCAGTGGCATAATATTGGGTATCCCCATGTATGCAAGTTACCCCAATAGGTATTTGCTGGACCTTTAAGGGGTTCACTAACCCAGCTTTCACGAGGGTAACTAAACTTCCTGAATCTAGCAAGGCCTCTACCCGGTTACCTTCTAAGAACACATCACACATTTGTTTTTCCAGCTCAGGTGAAGGTACCACAGTACAGGCTAACCTAGCAAAGAAAGACATTCTGCGACATTCAAAGGCAGCATCACATTGCATGGGTTCTTGCGTGACTGGGCAATTGGCAATAACATGACCTGGCATACCACACCTAAAACATTTAACCACACGATTATCAACCCATTTGGGCAGCATAGACCGTTCTAGCCCCATTGGCCTGTTTCCAGGGCCAGTGTTTACAGTCTCTCCAGCCTTGCGTTCTCTTAACCGCCCAGCAACGTTTTCCCACGGAACAGTCTTACCAGTCTTTACTGAAGGGCGCTGTCGAGGATCTATGGGTTGCTGGGTGGTCATCAGTAGTTCCTCTGCTGCCAAATACCTCTCTACCATGTCCACTAATTGGTCAGCAGTACCCGGGTTTCCATGGCTCACCCACTTGCGCAGGACCATGGGCAAAGATCTCAAGTAGCGGTCCATGACGACTCTTTCCACCATCTGGGGACCAGTTAATGTCTCTGGCTGCAGCCATTTTTTTGTTAGCTGAATAAGGTCGTGCATCTGGGAGCGCGGAGGCTTCTCCATGGCGTACAGCCAACGGTGCACCCGTTGTGCTCGTACTGACAGCGTGACTCCCAGGCGGGTCAGGATCTCAGTCTTTAGTTTATCATAGTCCCGAGCCTCAGCAGGGCTTAAATCAAAGTAAGCTTTTTGGGGCTCACCTGACAGGAAAGGTGCCAGCAGACTGGCCCACTGTGCTTTCGGCCAGTTCTCACGCTCGGCAGTCCTTTCAAACGTGGTCAGATAGGCCTCCACATCATCAGCCTCTGTCATTTTCTGCAGGAAGTGACTGGCTCGTATAGAACTAGAGCTGGTTGGAGCACTGACGGCCACATCTCCAACCCGAGCTGCAAGTCTCTGCACCACTTCTGCTAAGGCCTCTCTATCCTGACGCTGTTGCCTGTAAAGTTCATCAACAACTGCCTGCTGTTGTCTCTTATTTTCCTCCATTGCCACCTGCTGCTGTCTTATATTTTCCTCCATTGCCACCTGCTGCTGTCTGTTGGCCTCCTGCTGTAGTCTCCAATTTTCCTCCATTGCCACCTGCTGCTGTCGGTTGGCCTCCTGCTGAGCCGCTGTAGCTTGCAGCAAGGCTTTAAGCAGATCCTCCATGTCAACAGATTTTTCAGGCGGCTTTGCAGCTGCTTTCACCCAGGACATATATCAAACCCTCAGGGGTGAGTCTCAGTAACTTCACACTGGGCTGTATCTGCATAAACCACCGTTTTCTGCAGGCCTCACAAAGCTGCTGCTTTCACTTATGCGCAGAACGGCCTGCTCGCATTCTCCACCAAGTTGTAACACTGTATGGGTGCAAGGTGCCTTTTCCTGGGGAATATGGCAGCACGCAGCAGTTGAGGAACAACACAAGTCCAGTTTCTGGTACAACTGACCCCGGCCAGTTTTATTGAAACAGAAAATAAAACAAACCCCAAAATAAAAATACCTTGCCTGTCCGGCACTAACTAAACATAAGATGTTCCTAACTGTCACTAAACAAAACACAGAGTTCTTCAGTACATACTGTATAGCTTACTTGCATCAGAAAGCATGTCTCTCACACACAGATCCTGCAGCCTTCCCAGGCAGTCTGCCCATACTAATCAGGTTAGAAGCACTATATCACTCTTACACAGCTGAAACCCTGATTAGCCCTCTGTGAGGCCAAAGACCCGAACTGGGCCCAATGTCTAGAACTCGCCTTATCTCTCTCTCAGAGCCTTTACCCAGCTTTTACAGCAAACTGAAAAGGTTCAGACAAAACAAAAAGCATTTTTCCTAGAAGTTAACATTTTCTAAAACATGTAAGACAAGAACCTGGGACAAATATACCTGCCCTCAAACACTATCCCAGTGTTCTTGTCACACAAGCCATTTGTTTGTTACTCCTCTTCCTCTGGACCTGTTCTAAAAAAAGGGCTCTAATACAGGTGGTTTATTCTCTTTCCAGTTCCATAGTAATTATTTTGATTACTGTACATCAACAAGGCCAGGGATTTTACTTCAGTCTGTTTCTCATGGTTAAACTGGATGGACCTTTCCACCTTATACTCAACCTAAAGCTGTTGAATCCTTATTTTCATCTGTGCAAGATGAAGCCGGTGCATTCAATCATTAACGCCATGAAAGCAGGGGTGTATCTTGCTTCAATAAACATCAAAGATGTCTATGTACCTATGGAAGGTTCATCATCTTCTTCGCTTTACCATGAGACGGTGGCATTTTCAGTTCCAGGCCTTGCCTTTCAAACTTTCCATGGCATCTAGGGAGTCCACCAAGGTCATGGCCTGCAAGATCTCCCTGCTCAGGCATGCTGGCATCAACGTTACACCATATCTAGATGACCTGCTATTAAAGGCTTGTTCCTATTCTGCAACAGTATCTTCAGTTTGTGAACGATACTCTTTAATCTTTTGGCTGGGTTGTAAATGTTTCCAAGTCAAACCTCCTCCCATCTCCACTGTTTTTAGGTCTCCTTTTTGACAATCAATGTCAAAAGGTTTTTCTTCAACCAGAGAAAGTTCAGGATCTCCAGTCCTGAGTGAGTATTCTCCTGCAATTATCATACGTTTCGGTCCTCAGATGTATGCAACTGTTGGGGAAGATGGTGGCGGCATTCAAGACAGTTTGTTTGCCAGAATTTAAATCTGAATTCTTCAAATCCAGCTCCTCCATTGTTGGTAAAAGAGTTCTCAGTTGGACAGACAACTCTTCAAACTAGCACCTCAAACTTGTCAGTAGCTCCTATGGTGGCTCTAGGGTCCGAATCTGACTAGTTTGGAACTGGGCGCTTGTCATGACCGATGCCAGCTTAACAGTTCGGGGTGCAGTTGTTCAGGATGTGCACCTGCAGTGTCTTTGGTCAGCACCAGATTTGTCACTTCCATCAACATTCTAGAATTGAGAGTGATCTGGTATGCATTGATATTTTCTCAACTATACAGGACCATCCTGTTCACATACAGTCAGACAATGACACGGCAGTAGCACCGGGTGGCACTTGCAGCTGGCGTGCTATGCCATATCCTTTGATGAGCAGAGCTGTGTATTCCTGCCATATCCACTGTTCTCACACAGTTCATCTTGGGGGAGTGGGAACTGCACTAGGAGATGTTTGCATATCTCGTATACAGGTAGGGAACACCCAACATTGAACTCATAGCTTCTTTTCTGAATGAAAGAATTCAGAGGTACCGCTCTCATGAATGAGATTCTATAGTATCTCCTGTGAATGCCATGAGTTTGTGGGGTATGGCCTGCAGAGTCAGTGCAGCACCACTGTGTGACAATTAGACTAAGGGGCTGTACACAGCTTGTGGATGGACACAGCACAGCCACTTAATGGAGGCGGTCGCGGGGCAGGAGGGTGCGTGCCAACGTCATTAAAACGACATTGGCGGGGTGGGCTGTGGCAGCTGTGGGACATCACACGCAGCCACTGCAACCTGGTATGCGATAAGTAGTAGCCTGCCAGCGCACAGTAGCTGCGCTGGCAGGGACCTGCTCGCCAGGTGCAAAAGCATCGCCGACGTGCAATGCTTTTGCACTTGTGGAGGAGGGGGGTAGGGCCTAACATGCGGGGTGGACTAGCCCTGTGATGGGCGTCCCCCCGCATGTCTGAGAAAATGATCGTAAATGTGCTAAGTTTAGCACATCTATAATCAAATCTGAATTACCCCCATAGTTCAGCTGAATCTTCATTCGCTGGTGCACATAAATAGATTTGCAAATATGCCTCTTTTTGGAGTGAATAGGGTATTATCACAAACAATTTGTCTCCTAGAATGTTTACGGAATCTCTTTGTATTTTAAATAAGGTTCCCGGTGAGATAGTCAGAGCGTTCAATTGGTTCCAGCTACAGTTTTCTAACTCCCTTTTTGTAATCCTTCAATGGTAATTGTGGCTAAGATGCATCAACAGTAAATTGACCCTGACTAGATGATCTCAATCTCACTCTGGGGTCTATTCATGCAGCAGTGAAAAGCCATGTTTTGCGTTAAACAGGGCTTTTCTCTGCCTACTGCAATTCACAGAGCCGGTTACCGTGGAGAAGTCTCTGACTTCTCCAGCGGTACCCCCGCTCTCTGCCTGAATGGCATCACCATACCTTTGTATAGTGAGTGCGATTCATGAAGGTGCGGAAAGCTCTGCTTTCCGCTTCTCCATGGAGTTCACGTACGCCATCTCAGGACGGCGTAACCTGAACTGTAGTGCAGAGACATCAGGGAAACTCAATGCTTCCCTGATCGCTGCTCTGCACCTCGCGCTGGCTCCGCCCCCCGACCTCCCAGCAACCACTGCGGCCTGCCGGGAGGTCAACACCCAGCGCATGCACAAAGGGACCCGCCGCTGGACTCCGCGCATCGCAGGGAGGGACTGCTGGAGAAGACCTCACCGCAGGAGCCCCAGACACCACAGCGCATCGTCGGAAGGGTGAGTATACATGAATTGCTACTTATTACAGCTATACATCGCATCGAAGCGATGCGATGTATAGTGATAAGTAGCAATTCTGTTTTCGTTTTCTGTATGAATAGACCCCTCTGTCTGAAATGCTCCGAATCTGTCTCAGAAGTAGGTAACCTCTGGAATGAGGAAAGTATACTACTGGTACATCTGGTTACTCTGGGCTAAGCAACTGCTGTCTCTGCGTCTGGCTGTCACTCAATGCCAGGGTCGCTCTACCGCTGGCCACCGCCTTACTCAGCTCACAGAAGTGGAGATTGCTGTCACTCCCAGACCATCCACTCCCCCGGGTGGATTCTAGCGGGGAAGCCTCTACCTCCTCTCTAACCAGGATGCCAGAGCACACCGCATGCCACTGTCTCTCACAAGCTGCTGTCACTCACATGGCCGGACGTTCTTCCAGGCGTAGGCAAGTCAGGTAAGCACCGCCTTTCTACTGCCGGGGATAGAGGGGAACTCTGCCCACCGTGGTCATTCACCAAGTGGCAGCTTCCTTCATGGACATCCCTGCTGGGAATCCGGGGATGGCTGATGGCACACCGCTTCACTCTCCCGGCTATGATCACTGGAGCACTAACCACCTTAATACCAGTGAGTCCAGGGTTGATATCTCTTATCATTACCTCTGGTAACTCTGTAACACCGTCCGATTACCACTGTCCTCTTTCCTTTTGCACACACAGCACAGCTTGCCTTCTCCGTCACCTCAGGAATGACCGTTGAATGCTCAAGCCCCCTTTTTATATTGTCTTCCTGGGGTTGCCCATTTGTGTCCTTCCAGCAGTGCGTGGACGGACTGTCCATCTCATCCTACTCTCCTGGGATATTAGTGACCTTTGCCTCCCAATGTCTGAATAAGGGTTATAAGAGGTCAATAATCCATGCCACAGTCTGAGTTTGCATCCGCTAAATTGATGCATATCCTTACGCATCTAGTAACTTTTAACAGTTCGTTCAAAACAAACTTGGTTAACAATCACAGAGTGGCTAAATACAGATTTGCATTCAAAGTAGATTCATTTCTATTTATTACACTATATACAGTATATATATAATTTCTTTAACTGATGTACTGTACTGGTATATAGAAAGTTTTTTCAGTATAACAGATTTTGCAACTTAAATATCTTAAACACTTTATGACTGATACCTAACAGTCAGTTTCCCTTTCGTGCTCCTTTCGGAGCGTCTCAATAAAGGGACCTCAGAATGCAAAGGGCTTGTAATATTTTCAGTTAATGTTTCTGCAGCCCCAGGAGAATTTACAATCTCGAAAGAACCAATGATTGGCCAATATAGACTCATCATTGCATCCCTGTACAAATCTAAAGTCAGAGTGCCCTCCTGTGGTAGAGATTCCCATTCCTCATTTTCAGACCATACAGGACACAATTTAAGTTGATCTCTATGAACTTAATTTTGCTGACTTCAATCCTCCTGCATAATACCGTACACGGCTATTTCTGGATTCGGCATTTCAATCACTGTATATGGGTTAGGCTCCCACCGATAGTCTAGTTTGCTTTGTCATTGATTTTTCTTTCTTTGTACTCTACTTCCAATTGACAAGGGATCTGCCTGAGCAGGAAGGTTATAGTTGTTCTCCTGCCGCTTCTGCACCACTTCCCTATGTTGATCTACCAGATTTTGGGCCATTTTCAACCGACATTGGTGTTCGGGCACACAATTAGTTTCTAGAAATGGCTCGGGAGTAATTTCTACATCTAGGCTAACATCCGTGGGCAGTTTCCCTGGTCTCCTGAACAATAAATAATATTGCGTATATCCGGTAGAACTACAGATGGGTCCACCTTTATCTTGCGTTCTTTGCTGAGCCTAGGCACACCATGGTTTATTAACTTAAACCCTTCATCTATTGTTCTCAGCGGCAATTCAATGCAGAGAACAATACATCAGGGAATTAAGTCATTACAGCAGGGGATTAAGTCTGACTGACCTGGCTCAATTAATCATATTAAAGACCAAAATAAACGTGGACCCATCTGTATGTATGGTATTGTTATATATGAACATAAGCTCAGTTAATAAAAGTGGCCATTTGTTGTTGCTGAGACGGAATGGCCCTTTACATCTGAATTAGCGTTTGATTAGTCCTTTCACAAAGGACATTCCCCTGAGGATAATAAGCTGTTGTTTTTTGTTTTTTTTTACATCCATACAGGGTGCAAAGTTCCTGAAATAGTTTGGAAATAAATGCGGGCCCTTGATTGGCTAAGATTTTGTTGGGAAAACCATACGGTCACATGAAGGCCCTCCAGAAGATTTCTGCAGTTCTCTTTTCGGTCAAATCTTTCACTGGTAAGGCGACAGTGAATTTCATATAATGATCTACGATGGTAATAGTATATTCATACTAGAGATGTGCACTGGAAATTTTTCGGGTTTTGTGTTTTGGTTTTGGATTCGGACGCGTTTTGCCAAAACCTCCCTGAAAATTTTTTGTCGGATTCGGGTGTGTTTTGGATTCGGGTGTTTTTTTTTATAAAAAACCCTCAAAAACAGCTTAAATCATAGAATTTGGGGGTCATTTTGATCCCATAGTATTATTAACCTCAATAACCATAATTTATACTCATTTTCAGTCTATTCTGAACACCTTACACATCACAATATTATTTTTAGTCCTAAAATTTGCACCGAATTCGCTGGTTGGCTAAGCTAAGCGACACAAGTGGCCAACACAAACACCTGGCCCATCTAGGAGTGGCACTGCAGTGTCAGGCAGGATGGCACTTCAAAAAAATTGTCCCCAAACAGCACATGATGCAAAGAAAAAAATAGGTGCACCAAGGTCGCTGTGTGACTAAGCTAAGCGACACAAGTGGCCGACACAAACACCTGGCCCATCTAGGAGTGGCACTGCAGTGTCAGACAGAATGGCACTTAAAAAAATTGTCCCCAAACAGCACATGATGCAAAGAAAAATGAAAGAAAAAAGAGGTGCAAGATGGAATTGTCCCTGGGCCCTCCCATCCACCCTTATGTTGTATAAACAGGACATGCACACTTTAATGAACCCATCCTTTCAGCGACAGGGTCTGTCACACGACTGTGACTGAAATGACTGGTTGGTTTGGGTCCCCACCAAAAAAGAAGCAATCAATCTCTCCTTGCACAAACTGGCTCTACAGAGGCAAGATGTCCACCTCATGATCATCCTCTGATTCCTCACCCCTTTCACTGTGTACATCCCCCTCCTCACAGATTATTAATTCGTCCCCACTGGAATCCACAATCTCAGATCCCTGTGTACTTTCTGGAGGCAATTGCTGGTGAATGTCTCCACGGAGGAATTGATTATAATTCATTTTGATGAACATCATCTTCTCCACATTTTCTGGAAGTAACCTCGTACGCCGATTGCTGACAAGGTGAGCGGCTGCACTAAACACTCTTTCGGAGTACACACTGGAGGGAGGGCAACTTAGGTAGAATAAAGCCAGTTTGTGCAAGGGCCTCCAAATTGCCTCTTTTTCCTGCCAGTATACGTACGGACTGTCTGACGTGCCTACTTGGATGCGGTCACTCATATAATCCTCCACCATTCTTTCAATGGTGACAGAATCATATGCAGTGACAGTAGACGACATGTCAGTAATCGTTGGCAGGTCCTTCAGTCCGGACCAGATGTCAGCACTCGCTCCAGACTGCTCTGCATCACCACCAGCGGGTGTGCTCTGTATTCTTAGCCTTTTCCTCGCACCCCCAGTTGCGGGAGAATGTGAAGGAGGATGCATCAGAGGAATCCCAGGCAGGAGAGGACTCGTCAGACTTGCCAGTGACATGGCCTGCAGGACTATTGGCTTTCCTGTGTAAGGTGGAAATTGACACTGAGGGAGTTGGTGGTGTGGTTTGCAGGAACTTGGTTACAAGAGGAAGGGATTTAGTGGTCAGTGGACTGCTTCCGCTGTCATCCAAAGTTTTTGAACTTGTCACTGACTTCTGATGAATGCGGTCCAGGTGACGTATAAGGGAGGATGTTCCTATGTGGTTAACGTCCTTACCCCTACTTATTACAGCTTGACAAAGGCAACACACAGCTTGACACCTGTTGTCCGCATTTGTGTTGAAATAATTCCTCACCGAAGAGGTGATTTTTTTTGTATTTTGACCAGGCATGTCAATGGCCATATTCGTCCCACGGACAACAGGTGTCTCCCCGGGTGCCTGACTTAAACAAACCACCTCACCATCAGAATCCTCCTTGTCAATTTCCTCCCCAGCGCCAGCAACACCCATATCCTCATCCTGGTGTACTTCAACAGTGACATCTTCAATTTGACTATCAGGAACGGGACTGCGGGTGCTCCTTCCAGCACTTGCAGGGGGCGTGCAAATGGTGGAAGGCGCAAGCTCTTCCCGTCCAGTGTTGGGAAGGTCAGGCATCGCAACCGACACAATTGGACTCTCCTTGGGGATTTGTGATTTAGAAGAACACACAGTTATTTGCTGTGCTTTTGCCAGCTTAAGTCTTTTCATTTTTCTAGCGAGGGGATGAGTGCTTCCATCCTCATGTGAATCTAAACCACTAGCCATGAACATAGGCCAGGGCCTCAGCCGTTCCTTGCCACTCCGTGTCGTAAATGGCATATTGGCAAGTTTACGCTTCTCATTAGACGCTTTCAATTTTGATTTTTGGGTCATTTTACTAAACTTTTGTTAAGCTTCAGCACAAGGTGGAAGTGGATCTTGATCTTTCCCTATTTTAACCTCCACATTTTTGTTCTCCATTTTTTAATGTGTGGAATTATATGCCAGTATCAATAGCAATGGCCTACTACTATATATACTGCGCACAAGTGAAATGCACCACAGGTATGGATGGATAGTATACTTGACGACACAGAGGTAGGTAGAGTAGTGGCCTTCTGTACCGTACTGCTATATATACTGGTGGTCACGGTCAGCAAACTGCAAAACTAAAATGCACCACAGGTATAGAATCTAGATGGATAGTATACTTGACGACACAGAGGTGGGTAGAGCAGTGGCCTTCCGTACCGTACTGCTATATATACTGGTGGTCACTGTCAGCAAAACTCTGCACTGTACTCCTCCTATATAATACTGCTGGTCCCCAGTCCCCACAATAAAGCAGTGTGAGCACAGATAAATGCAGCACACTGAGTACAGATATGGAGCGTTTTTCAGGCAGACAACGTATAATACTGGTGGTCACTGGTCAGCAAATCTCTGCACTGTACTCCTCCTATATAATACTGCTGGTCCCCAGTCCCCACAATAAAGCAGTGTGAGCACAGATATATGCAGCAAACTGAGCACAGATATGGAGTGTTTTTCAGGCAGACAACGTATAATACTGGTGGTCACTGGTCAGCAAAACTCTGCACTGTACTCCTCCTATATAATACTGCTGGTCCCCAGTCCCCACAATAAAGCAGTGTGAGCACAGATATATGCAGCACACTGAGCACAGATATGGAGCGTTTTTCAGGCAGAGAACGGATAAAACTGGTGGTCACTGATCAGCAAAACTCTGCACTGTACTTCTCCTATATAATACAGCTGCTCCCCAGTCCCCACAATTAAGCAATAAGCACAAATATTTGATGCAACATTAATAAATGGAGAGGACGCCAGCCACGTCCTCTCCCTCACATTTCCAATGCACGCGCGGCTCCTTATATAGAATCCGAATCTCGTGAGAATCCAACAGCGGGATGATGACGTTCGGGCGCGCTCGGATTAATCGTGCCATACGGGAGAATCCGAGTATGCCTCGGACCCGTGTAAAATGGGTGAAGTTCGGGGGGGGTTCGGTTTCCGAGGAACCGAACCCGCTCATCACTAATTCATACTCCAGATCACTCTTCTCTAGCTTCACATGGTCGATAGTGACCAATTCTAAGGGCTGGCAGCTTACTATTGGTTGAAGCAGAGCTTTTTCAGTAGAGAGTGGAGGTCTCCATAAATTACATTCAGTACACCTCCTGCACCACTCTTCCACATCCCGGCGTAATCTGATCCAATAAAACCGTTGTCTGAGATTCGATCGTTTTCTGATTCCCAAAATGACCAGATTGGTATAATAAGCATGTAAAAGCATGGGTCCCTTTGTTATGGGAATAAGCACTTGGGTGAAGATCATATGAGTTTTGGGATTAATACTCTTCCGAATTAACAGGTCCTGTTTAACCTCCAAACGAACCCGTTGTCTCCACGAATTTACCAATTCAGGTGCTGAAGTTTGCCTTTCTTGCTTAGATAAGCCCTTTTTTGAAATAGCAACCGTTTTAGCTGTTGAAACAGTGGATATTCATTTTGCCAACCCTGCCATTTGCTCAGCTGATCTTCTTCCAACAAATTGTTAGAGTCGCTTGTCTTTGAGGTTGTATGATTTTGGGCTAACTTTTGTCACGTAGATTGGAAAGGAGGGACTTCTACAGTTTCCCAATGATCCTCAGTTTCAGATTCTTCCTCTGTAGCCAACCGTGATAAAGCATCAGCATTGCTGTTATTCTGTCCAGGTCGGTATTGTATTGTAAATTGATAGCCAAATGGGAATACCAATGCTGTTTTAATGATCCCAAGTTAGCTGTAGCTAATTGCGCAATGGTATAACAGTCTGTGTAGGCCACAAACGGGGTGGTGGCAAGGTAATCTTTAATTTTTTCCATGATGGCCCATACAAATACTAGGAATTCCAATTTGAAAGCACTATAATTGGCATACAGTAGTTATGTTCGGTTTTTATAAGGCCTTGATTAGCATTGGCTATCACCTTTTCCTAGCCATCCTGCATTTGTGCAAAGACTGCACCCAGTCCTTGTTTGATTGCATTGGTGTGTAGGATAAAGGGTTTCCTGTAATCTGGGTATGTCAACAGGGGAGCTTTGGTAAAAAAAAACTCCTGAGAGGATCGAATGCAGCTTGTTGACAGAGGGTCCAGGTAACCAGTAGACGCGTACTTTGACTGCTTTGAGGTACATAATGAAGTAGTTTACGCAAAGGGAATGCTACTTTTTCAAAATCTTTCACAAAGCACTTATAGTACCCTACAAAGCCAAGAAACCTCTGGACGTCTATAACAGTTCTTGGAACCGGCCGGTCTTGGACCACTCTAATCTTCTCCAGATCTGGAATGATGCCTTCAGAACTCACCAGATGTCCTAAATATTGGACCTTGGATTTTAACAGATGACATTTAGCAGGATTGACTTTAAGCTCATATTTTGTCAGTTGTTCAATTGTTGAAAGACTTCTCGTAGATGTTGCAAGCGTGCAGGATAGGCTTTGGAAAAGATAATTATATCATCCAAATATAATAAGACCAATTCAAAATTTCTATACCCCAAACAGTTCTCCATCACCCTTTGGAATGTTGCCACTGGTCAAATCTAATGTGAAAAGATACTTGCCCAATTCCAGAGCTGCGAGGGACTCCTCATTCCGGGAAGTGGGTATGCGTTTCTTGATCAGTACCATTGGTGCCATCCAGGGACTGTGGCTTTCTTGAATAACGCCAGTGGATTTCATGTCTTCAAGCATCTTTATAAATGGTTGATAAAGAGCAGGAGCTAAAGGTCTATGCTAAAGGTCTATGCTACTATTTAATAGAGGAAGCACTTCCAGTTATGTTTCACAGTCCAAAATCAAGGGTCCTTGACTAAAGGTTTGTGGATTTTCTTTCATGACTTGAAGTGCCCCTTGTCTATGCTTCAGAGGAGTATCTTCATCTCCAATGTGAATGTTTTTCCACCAATTGGCCTGGGAATTGGTGTCCTCTTCACTCGTGACATTATGACTCTGTAGGCAGGCCCCTTGTGTCACATTTACAACTTTCTTAATTGTGGACCATGTAAGTTTAGCAATCGGCCTTTGACAGTATAGTTTAATTGTGTGATTGTGGGGGTTACATTTTCTGACTGGGATTCTTCCATTCTCCACGGTGACTAGGAAATGAGCCACAATAACATTGTCTCCAACAAGGTCCTATTAGAGCTTTGTAACTTTTTCGTCTCGGACCACAGCGGGCTTTGCCCCAGACAATTATTTCTGAGTTTGTAGGCAGCTTCACGGGCTTACTATCCATGATCCACACTTTCCCAATCAATCCTGTACAGTTCACAAATTGCTACTGACTCAGAAAAGTTTTGATGTTTTTTTTGTAATGCACCTTGTTCTGTGACACAGTTGTAGACAACTCACGCTTCAGGATAGAGATCAATTCATCTGGACATCTCTGCAAGATGTTCATTTCAAGAATTATAGAAATAGCATTTGGATCACTAGTGTGAGTAATAAGACATCCTTGCCGAGGAAGTTCAGTCTCCCCGAGTTTTACATTGGCTTTCCAGTGTCCCAAGCAGGATATACTATTAATTGTAGCCAAGTGGGTGGACGTGTTACAATTTGGTTTTCCCTACAATTTTGTTTAAATATGGAATGTTGAATCATGGTTATTTGTGAACCAGTGTCTATCATGGCCATTGTTTCCACCCCATTAATAGATATTGGGATATTAGGACATTGCCCAACATACTGGGGCCACCATTCTTTGGGCTTTGGGTCTACTGTGATATTTTCCCCTGAGGCTCGGTCTCCAACCTTGGGGCATTGGAGTTTAAAGCACCGCCTTGGTCACAATTCCACACTATATGTGTGGGTCTCTGACATTGGCAGCAGATAGGCCGGCCCTGCAAATCAAAATGGTCAGTTGACCTTCTTCTGCCTGGCTGAGGTGGGGTCCACCAATCACCCATGATCCTGCTTCTCGTCTGTTGCCACCTTGGTTCATTTGAACTAGATGCTTGCTTTTTAATTAAGTCCATACTTCCTTGCACACTTCAGTTATTCCTGCTAAGAGCTCTTCCTTCTGACTCTTAAGAGTCCGCATCGTATCAGAGGTGTGTGTCTGAAGGTTTTGTGCTGCTGAATTGAGGTTTCTCTTCAATTTTGCTACATTAGAAAGACTGCTTCCACTAGTGTCCTGATAACCAGGCATCTTAGGAAAGCTGACTTCTTGAGTTTTATCGGACCCTACTACTTTAATTGCAGCTTCCTTGAAATCTAAAAATGTATGATCGGGTATCTGCATCCTCAGCATTCTTAATTGGGCTCTTGTCCCTTCTCTACTAACCCCTTCTACAAACTGTGATACTAAGGCTTCATCTATATTCCTTATTTCCTTATCATCCACGGTCTGGATAGCCTTTAATGCTTTTTGAAGACTTAGCGCATAATCCCAGAGTGGATACCCCGGACGCTGTTTTCTGGCATAAAACTTTATATTAAGCTCTGAAATGGTGCAAATTTCAAAGGTAGTTGCTAGCCATTGAAGGATCTGATCAATGCACTTCCTTTCATCCATAGGCCAAGAAATGACTTCCCAATGTGACGACCCTTCCAATTGGCAAATTAGAATTTCAAGATGTTGTTGCTCACTTAATGGATATAGACATAACATGGATTTCATTTTATTTTTGAATTCAATGAAGGTGTTTCCTTCTGCAATATATCTATTCCCATTATATGTTGGGAGCCATGGAGCCCCAAAGTAGTATGGCAGGATTATTGAGTTATTTATTTGCGTCATCCTGGGACTCTCCTGCGTTGACTAACTGTGCTAACCGTTGGATGACTCAGCTGACATAGTGCCTAATGCAGACCTGATCACAGCAACAAATTTGTTATCTAATGGGCAAAACCATATGCACTGCAGGGTGGGGTGGGGGGGCAGATATAACATGTGCAGAGAGCGTTAGATTTGGGTGGATTATTTTGTTTCTGTGCAGAGTAAACACTGGCTACTTTATTTTTACACTGCAATTTAGATTTCAGTTTGAACACACCCCACCCAAATCTAACTCTCTGTTCACATGTTATATCTCCCCCCCCTAGAGAACAAATTTGATGTTGCAATCAGGTCTGAATAAGGCCCTAATCTTGTTCCTTCAACATCTTTCTTTCTAGTGTAGACATCCTCGCTTTTGGGCTCTGTATCCTGTTTGTAGATGCCAAGTAAGCTAATGTAACAATTTGAGAGCTTTTAGAATAATATTTTCAGTCTGTTTATAAGTAATAGTGTTCTTAAGTAAGTATCTAGATAGTTCTTTAATGAGTTACCTTTTTCCTCTGTTTTATCCGCAGGTCTTGACAACATACCGGCAGGCGTAAAGGGAAGATTCACAAAGAACTATTCAACAGGAATATCTCTCTGAGAATCATACAATTCCAATATGTTCACTTAATTTTATTTATTACCAGTTATTTATATAGCGCTTTATAAAGAATATTTGGCCATTCACATCAGTCCCTGCCCTAGTGGAGCTTACAATCTATATTCCCTACCACAAGTACATGCACACACATTCACGCTACTCCACACAGTTAAGGTCATGGTTGGAATAAAACCCATGTCCTCAGTGCTGTGAGGCAGTAATGCTAACCATTACACCATCTGTGCGGCCCAATTAATTAATTCTTAAAGCACTAACATTATGGAGTGACTTATACTTCACAAATTTACTTCAGCAAAGTACAGTGGAACATTAAACAAGTTTTTATTGCACTAAAATTCACATCTCAGCTGCTGCTTGTACCTAGATCACCCAAAATAACCTAAATCAAGGTTAGTATCATAACATTCACTTAATATATGCACATATGTAATACATTTGAATTAGGGGTGAACAATTTTCTTATATTATAACCTTTTTCAGTACTGAATTCTATCCTGAATTAACATAGTTCAGCTGCATCTTCGTTCATTGGTGCACATAAATAGATTTGCAAGTCTGCCTCTTTTGGGAGTGAATAGGGTATTATCACAAACAATTTGTCTCCTAGAATGTTTATGGAATCTATTTGTATTTTAAATAAGGTTCTCGGTGAGACAGTGGCGGATTTAGAGGGGGGCGATTAGGGCGAACGCCCCCCCTACACATACCGGCACCGGGATGGAGGCCGGGTCCCGCCGCGGTGTTGGGAACAAGGTGGAGAGCGGTGCAGCGCGGCGGGGGAAGGGGAGAGAGAGAGAGCGTCCTGACGCGCATACAGCGGCTGAGCGGCCTCTGTTCTGACCACGCCCTCTCCTTCCTGTACGCATGTCAGGACGCTCTCTCTCTCTCCCCGTCCCCGGCCGCGCTGCACCGCTCTCCACCTCCTTCCCAATGCCGCGGCGGCACCCGGCCTCCATCCGACTCCTCATGCTGCTGGCTGCAGCAGGTGTCACTGTCAGTGTATGCCATGTCTCCTACCCTCCAAACTAAAGTAAGTGTGGGTGTGTGTGTGTGTGTGTGTGTGTGCCCCCTCTGTGTTCCATGTCTCCCCCCTCCGCTCCTAGCTAAAGTGCCTGTGTTCCATGTCTCCCCCCTCTTCTCCTAACTAAACATTATTTTGGCTCATTCAGTGTACTGTAATGTGAATTTCGGCTCATTCTACATGCTGTAATGTGAATTTCGGCTCATACATTGTGCTATGATGTGAATTTCGGCTCATTCAGTGTGCTATAATGTGAATTTTGGCTCATTCTGCGTGCTATAATGTGAATTTTGGCTCATTCTGCATGCTATAATGTGAATTTTGGCTCATTCTGCGTGCTATAATGTGAATTTCGGCCCAGTCAGTGTGCTATAATGTGAATTTTGGCTCATTCTGCGTGCTATAATGTGAATTTCGGCTCATTCTGCGTGCTATAATGTCAATTTCGGCTCATTCAATGTGCTATAATGTGAATTTGGGCTCATTCAGTGTGCTATAATGTGAATTTCGGCTCATTCAGTGTGCTATAACTTGAATTTCGGCTCATTCAGTGTGCTATAACGTGAATTTAGGCTCATTCTGTGTGCTATAATGTGAATTTCGGCTCATTCTGCGTGCTATAATGTCAATTTCGGCTCATTCAGTGTGCTATAATGTGAATTTGGGCTCATTCAGTGTGCTATAATGTGAATTTCGGCTCATTCAGTGTGCTATAACTTGAATTTCGGCTCATTCAGTGTGCTATAACGTGAATTTAGGCTCATTCTGTGTGCTATAACGTGAATTTCGGCTCATTCTGCGTGCTATAATGTCAATTTCGGCTCATTCAGTGTGCTATAATGTGAATTTGGGCTCATTCAGTGTGCTATAATGTGAATTTCGGCTCATTCAGTGTGCTATAACTTGAATTTCGGCTCATTCAGTGTGCTATAACGTGAATTTAGGCTCATTCTGTGTGCTATAACGTGAATTTCGGCTCATTCTGTGTGCTATAATATGAATTTTGGCTCATTCTGCGTGCTATAATGTGAATTTTGGCTCATTCTGTGTGCTATAATGTGAATTTCGGCCCAGTCAGTGTGCTATAATGTGAATTTTGGCTCATTCTGCGTGCTATAATGTGAATTTCGGCTCATTCTGCATGCTATAATGTGTATTTTGGCTCATTCAGTGTGCTATAATGTGAATTTCGGCTCATTCAGTGTGCTATAATGTGAATTTCGGCTCATTCTGCGTGCTATAATGTGAATTTCGGCTCATTCAGTGTGCTATAATGTGAATTTCGGCTCATTCAGTGTGCTATAATGTGAATTTCGGCTCATTCTGCGTGCTATAATGTGAATTTCGGCTCATTCAATGTGCTATAATGTGAATTTCGGCTCATTCATTGTGCTATAATGTGAATTTTGGATCATACTGTGTGCTACAATGTGAATTTCAGCTCATACAGTGTGCTATAATGTGAATTTCGGCTCATTCTGTGTGCTGTAGAAACAGAATTTGTCGGCAAATAAGAACCACTTGGCCCATCTAGTCTGCCCCTTTTTTTTTTTTTTTTTACATTATTTTATATCTCTAACCTTATCTGATCCTTATTTCTTTGTAAGAATATCCTTATGTCTATCCCATGCATGTTTAAATTGCCCTACTGTCTTAGCCTCTACCACCCCTGATGGAAGGAATGGCGATTCGCCAGTCTGTATCACCAGTGCGCAGGGTTCTCTCCACTAACTGGCAACATTTTATTAGTAATGGCAACAATAGGAAATTTAGAAGCGAACGGGAAGGGCATTACTAAGTGGGAGGGGCTATGATTAGGGGGAGGAGTCATAATTCTTAAACCGCCCCCCCCTAAAAGTTAAGTCTAGATCCGCCACTGCGGTGAGAGTTAGAGAGAGTTAGAGAGTTCAATTGGTTTCAGCTAAAGTTTTATAAATCCCTTTTTGTAATCCTTCATTAGTAATTGTGGCTAAAATGCATCAACAGTAAATTGACCCTGACTAGATTATCTCAATCTCTCGCTCTGTCTGAAATCCTCTGAATCTGTCTCAGAAGTAGGTAACCTCTTGAATCAGGAAAGTATACTACTAGTATGTCTCATTACTCTGGGTTAAGAACTTGTGGTTTTCCTGGCTATCTATCTTTCGTTCCTCCAGGTGTAGCCAAGTCAGGGGAGCACCGCCTTTCTACTACTGGGGATAGATGGGAACTTCGCTCGCCATGGTCATTCACCAAGTGGCAGCTTCCTTCATGGACATCACTGCTGAGACTCCGGAGATGGCTGATGGCGCACTGCTCCACTCCCAGCTATGACCACCGGAGCACTAACCACCTTAATACTGGTGAGTCCCAGGTTGATATCTCTTATCACTACCTCCGGTAACTCCGTAACACCGGCCGATTAGCTCTGTCCTCTTTCCTTTAACACTTGGTAGAGAGAGGGAGGAGACAGATGTTGGGCACAAAATATGGAGAGACACAAAGAAACATGAAGAGACAGTTGGACAGACTGAGTGTGAGACAGATGCTGGGCAGATTGAGGGGGAGAGACAGTTGTTTGGCAGTAGTGCCCCTTATACACATTGCCCACAGTAGCAATGCCACTTATACACAGTGCTGGACAGAGGGGGTAAGGTAGATGCTGGGCAGAGAGAGGGGGAGTAGTCAGATGGTGGACACACAATATAGAATGAAAGAAAGAAACATATAGAGAGGGCAGAGGGGGGACAGATGCTAGGCAGAGAGAGAGAGGGTACAGATGCTGGGCAGAGAGAGGGGAGAAATCCAGATGTTGGGCAGAGAGAGGTGGAGACAGATGTTGGGCAGAGAGACGGGGCAGATGTTGGGCAGAGAGAGAGGAGATTAGACATATGCTGGGCAGTGAGAGGGGGAGATAGATGCTGGGCAGAAAGTGGGGAGAGAGATGCTGGGCAGAGAAAGGGTACAGAGGCTGGGCAGAGAGGGGGGGTACAGCCAGAGGCTGTGTAGAGAGATGGGGGACATGTTCTGGACAGAGTGGGAGGGGTAAACAGATGTTAGGCAGTGGGAGGGGGGCAGATGCAGGGCAGAGAGAGGGGGGACAAATAGTGGGCACAGAATATAAAAAGATAGAAAGAAACATGTAGAAGACAGATGCTGAGCAGACCGAGTGTGGGGGAGACAGATGCTGGCAAAGAGAGTTGTGAGAGGCAGATGTTGGGCAGAGAGAGGAGTGTGAGATGCTAGGCAAAGAGAGAGGTGAGACAGATGCTGGCCAGAAAGGGAGGGGGGATACAGATGCTGGGGAGAGAGGGGGCAGATGCTGGGGAGAGAGGGGTGGACAGATGATGGGCAGAGAGCAAGGGGGGATACAGATGCTGGGGGGTGGGAGGAGAAAGATGATGGGGAGAGAAGTGGGGACAAATGCTGGGTAGGGGGGTCAAATGCTGGGGAGAGGGGGAAGATGATGTGCAGAGAGAGAGTGGGACATCCAGATGCTGGGCAGAGAGAGGGGGAGACAGATGTTGGGCAGAGAGGGGGAGACAGATGCTGGGCAGCAAAAGGAGAGGAGACATATGCTATAGTGGGTATATATGCTGGGCAGAGATATGGGCGACAGCTAGATGCTGGGTATAGAGAGAGGAGGAAAAATGCTGTAGAGAGAGGGAGGTGGGAGACAGATGCTAGGCAGTGGGGAGGGGGGGCAGATGCTGGGCAGAGAGAGGGGGACAGATAGCGGGCAAAGAATATAAGGAGATAGAGAGAAACATGTAGAAGACAGATGCTAAGCAGAGTGTGTGGTAGACAGATGCTGGGTAGAGAGAGGGGAAGAGGCAGATGTTAGGAAGCCAGAGGGGTGGCGAGATGCTAGGCAATGCTAGAGGTTGAGAGATGCTGGGCAAAGAGAGAGGTGGGGACAGATGCTGGACAAAGAGAGTGGGAGAGGCATATGTTGGGCAAACAGAGAGGGGCAGCAAGATGCTGGGCAAAGAGAGAGGTGGGGAGAGATGTGGGCCAGAAAGGGAGGGGGAGACAGATGCTGGGGAGAGAGGGGGCATATGCGGGTGAAAGAGGGGGAAGAGATGATGTTCAGAGAGTGAGGGGGACACAGATGCCGGGCAGTTGGGGAGACAGATGCTGGGGAGAGAGGAGGGGGCAAATGCTGCAGAGAGGGAGGGCAAATGCTGGGGAGAGAGGTGGGCAGATGATAGGCAGATAGAGGTGAGGGAACAGATGCTGGGGAGAGAGAGAGGGGAGGACAGATGCTGGGTAAAGAGAAGGAGGGACATATGCTGGTTAAAGAGAGTAGGGACAGATGATGGGCAGAGAGAGGGGGGGGCAGATGCTGGGCAGAGGGAGGGGGCAGATGCTGGGCAGAGAAAGGAAGTACAGATGATGGGCAGAGAGAGGAGGGACAGATGCTGGGCATAGAGAGGGGGCAGATGCTGGACAGAGAGAAAGGGGAGACAGATGCTGGATAAAGAGAGGAGGGACAGATGCTGGGCAGAGAATGGGGGGACAGATGCTGGACAGAGAGAGAGAGGGGGGGGGGAAAGATACTGTACTGGGCACAGAATATAGAGAAGCAGAATGAAACATGTAGAAGTCAGAGAGAGATAGAAGCTGCATAGAGAATGTGGCAGAGACAGGCAGGATCTATGGAAACAGAAACAGGAACTGTGGAGACAAAGAAGGCAGGCTGAACACTCACAGAGGGGCCATGCTGTGAGATCCTCAGTGTCCCAGGGGCCAGAGAAGCATGTGACAATCTCTTCCAATCAGGGGATCTACTAATCAGCATGTGCTGAGCTCTTCCAATCAAAGCTCAGTACATGCTCTTCTGTCCCTTTTGTTAAGATCAGGGGAGAGACTTGGAACAGCAGTGACACTGTGAGTGACTTCCCTTGCCACTCTCTCAGAACTAGAGATGTGCGGGCGGGCACTTTTTGTGCTTTGTGTTTTGGTTTTGGATCTGGATCCTCGCTCGTGTTTTGGATCTGGATTGGTTTGGCAAAAAGCACCCTTTTGGGTTCTGGTTTTGGATCTGGATGAGTTTTGGAGAAAAAAAAAACACAAAAAGAGCTAAAATCACAGAATTTGTGAGTAATTTTGATCCTACAGTATTATTAACCTCAATAACATTAATTTCCACTCATTTCCAGCCTATTATGAACACTTCACATTGCACAATATTGTTTTAGGCCAAAAGGTTGCACTGAGGTAGCTGGATGACTTTGCTAAGTGACACAAGTGGGCGGCACAAACACCTGGCCCATCTAGGAGTGGCACTGCAGTGGCAGACAGGATGGCAGATTTAAAAACTAGGCCCCAAACAGCACATCATGCAAAGAAGAAAAAGAGGTGCAATGAGGTAGCTGTATGACTAAGCTAAGTGACACAAGTGTGCGGCACAAACACCTGGCCCTTCTAGGAGTGGCACTGCAGTGTCAGACAGGATTGCACTTTAAAAAACTAGTCCCCAAACAGCACATGATGCAAAGAAAAAAAGAGGTGCACCAATGTCGCTGGATGGCTAAGCTGAGCGACACAAGTGTGCGGCACAAACACTTGGCCCATCTAGGAGTGGCACACAGTGGCTGAATGTCGAAAGTGGCCTGCAATTTTTTGGGCCACCGACAGCATCTCCTGCACGCCCCTGTCATTTCTCAAAAAATTCTGTATCACCAAATTAATTATATATACAAAATATGGGACGTGCTGGAATTTGCCCAGATGTAATACACGCACAATATTGGTGGCACAGGAGAGTGTACCCCTAAACCACCCACACATGGAAATGCCAGTAAAAATAATTTGGATTAAATATTAATAACCCCTTTATTTGGAGTAAATAATATACAGCACAGGACAGCACCACTGGATTTATATGGCAGTACCCCTAAACTTATATGGCTGCCCCACTGGACTGCACTTATACGGCAGTACCACTGGACTCATACGGCAGTACCACTGGACTTATACGGCAGTATCAATGGACTTATACGGCAGTATCACTGGATTTATATGGCAGTACCACTGGACTTATACGGAAGTACCACTGGATTTATATGGCAGTACCACTGGACTTATATGGCAGTATCACTGGACTTATACGTGAGTACCACTGGACTTATACGGCAGTATCACTGGTCTTATACGGCAGTACCACTGGACTTATACGGTAGTAATACCAGTGTACTTATACGGCAGTACCACTGGACTGGAGATATACGGCAGTAGCACTGGACTTATACGGCAGTACCACTGGACTTTTATGGCAGTACCACTGGACTGGACTTATACGGCAGTACCACTGGACTTATACGGCAGCCCCACTGGACTTATGGCAGCATAGGGAAACCGCCACTGGACTGATGCATGACAACACAGCACCACTGCAATGGACTGGACTTATACAGCAGCATTGGACATATGGCAGCAGAGGACACCACCACTGTGACTGGACTGATGCAGCACAAGACACCACCACTGGACTGATGCAGCACAACACAGCACCACTGGACTGGACTTATACAGCAGCACTGGACACATGGCAGCAGAGGACACCACCACTGTAACTGGACTGATGCAGCACAAGACACCACCACTGGATTGATGCAGCAAAACACAGCACTACTGGACTGGACTTATACACTTATGGTAGCAGAGGACACCACCACTGTGACTGGAATGATGCAGCACAAGACACCACCACTGGACTGATGCAGCACAACACAGCACCACTGGACTGGACTTATACAATAGCACTGGACATATGGCAGCAGAGGACAGCACCACTGTTACTGGACTGATGCAGCACAAGACATCACCACTGGACTGATGCAGCACAACACAGCACCACTGGACTGGAATTATACGACAGCACTGGACATATGGCAGCAGAGGACTCCACCACTGTGACTGGACTGATGCAGCACAAGACACCACCACTGGACTGATGCAGCACACGACAGCACTGGAATGACACACATAAGACAGAGCAGATCGCCACACCACTTTCCCGCACAGACAGACACTGAGGAGAGAAGACATGACATCTCGCTATGCTCTCCAGGACTGGAGTGAAAATGTCAGTGACGCGCGGCTCCTTATATGGAGTCCAAAACCTGCGAGAATCTGACAGCAAGATGATGACATTTTGCCTCGTTCTGGTTATCGAGTCTGGCAGAAAGTCCCACGCCGGACTCGGATCCGGGCTTGGTACGTGAAGTTTGGGGGCATTCGGTTCTCAGAGAACCAAACCCGCTCATCTCTACTCAGGACTGCTGCTGCTGCCTGTCATACAGTTTGATAGGCGCAGCGCAGCCAGCAGCAACAGTCTACAGCAGCAGGGTAGCAGAGCATGGAGAACACTTTTTCAGCCTGGTGACTCCCTGCTTTGCAAACTCTGCTGAGCGGGTAGCACCGTCTCTGTATATAGGCCTGTCACCTTGTGTAAGGAACATTTTTGACATCACATGGTGACCTTATGGCAACTCATCTTACAAAAGCAGAAACATTTTAAACTGTTTATTAATATGAAATGGTTACGATAATGTGTTTGCTACAATGATACAGTTTGCAAGCCTTGCTAGAGTATGCATTCACTGAATAAGAAAGTCTACAGAGGACTTAATTAGTGGGCTACAATAAGGTTATCATGCCTCCCTTAATGTACACATGGGCGGATTGAAATGGAATACCAGCCCAGGAAATTAATGGAAGCAGCCCTAATGGGGGCAGGGTCTATTGTGGGGGTGGGGTCAATTGAGGGGGCAGGATTCCTCCTCATAGGGCCTGATTCTTTGTTGGACACAGTTGCAGCCTTCTTTGCGTCTTTTGCTGCAGTTGTATCTGTGACTTTATGCTAATGACGTTACAATGCACTTCCCTGGTGTACATCCGTGTGTCCAAATATGCAAGGACTGAGTTGCCCATTTTTACTACCTATAGATGTGGCAATCATGCTTTGTGCATCTGTAGATGCCACCATCAGTTGCACCATTGAAACTTTCACCAGCTCTATGTTAGGTGCAGATTATACATCTGAGTATGGCCTCCAATGTGAGCAATTGAACATCTCTATATGGAACAACTTTCAGCAACAAGCCCACATTATGTTACATCTGCATCTGATTAGTCAACCCCCTGTAACCACACAGGAAAGCCCAACACATGTCTAATACACTTATTGGTGCATATACCTGACTCTGTACTACAACTCTGGGCCTAATTCAGACATGATTGTAGATGTGCTAAATTTAGCACATCTACGATCAGTCACAAAGACATGCGGGGGGATGCCCAGCAAAGGGCTAGTCCGCCCCACATGTCAGGCCCGACTCCAGCACACAAGTACAAAAGCATCACATAGCGGCAATGCTTATGTACTTTAGGAGTAACTTCCTGCCAGCGCAGCTCCTGCATGCTGGCCGGAGCTACTTGCTCCTGAGGGTCGCAGCGGCTGCGTGTGATGTTACGCAGCTGCCACGGCCCGCCGCCCCCCCCCCCTTCCCCAGCAGTTCGGGCACTCCTGCATTGCCCAGACTGCACCCCTAAACGGTGTCCAAATGCCGCCGGCCGGACCCCTCCCACCCAGCACCCGCCTCTGCCTGTCAATCAGGCAGAGGCGATCATAGGGCTGAGACAACCGTCGGCTGTCTGGTATGCGCCGGCGCACTGTGGCACCTGCGCATGCGCATTTCAGACCTGATCGGCTGCTATGTGAAAACACACAGCAGCGATCAGGTCTGAATTAGGCCCTCTGTACGAACACCATTGCAGTGCATGCGTGCATGGTGCAACTCAGATACAAGTTCAGATGAAAAACATTGCACAAGAAAAAACAAACACATTGGCCCCCACAGAATACAATAAAACAAATTGACCCCCACAGGGGAAAAAAATTGAATGTATAATATTGATTTTGGTATTTGGTATTACAATTTGTTTCAAATTTCCAATACTGTTTGAAAGGCCCAGTGACACCAAGAGGTTTTATCATTTTTCGCTGTAACATTTATATAGTAATTTATTTATTGCTAGCATATTCCATTGCACTATCTTTCAAAGTTGGGCAGGGGCAGATTGGGAACTGAAAGTGGCCCTGGAAAAATTTGTAGAACATGGCAACACATGGGCAGCACAAGAGATATACCATGTAAGCATGACGTCAGCACCATCCCTCACATGTCAACAAACAAAACAGTCCCCATGTGCTTATCGGTAGCAGGGATATTCCCTATGGCCGATATGCCCCTGGTACACACAGTGTAACACTATCATATGAAAAGCACCTTTAATGTTTATTTAAAATAATTAGAGATGAGCGGGTTCGGTTCGCAGAGAACCGAATCCTACCGGACTTCACGTCACAAGGCCGGATCCGAGTCAGGCTAGGGTTTTCCCGCCTGATTCGGAAACCAGTACGAGGCAAAGCGTCATCATCCAGCTGTCGGATTATCGTGGGGTTTGGATTCCATATAAAGACCCGAGCGTCGCCGCCATTTTCACTCCAGTCTCTGAGAGTGTAGTGAGAGGATGTGTCTCCGTCCTCAGTGTCTGTGTGGGCGGGAAAGTGGGGTGGCGATTCCAGTGCTGTCTTGTGTGTCAGCGTCTCGGGTCTTACCGGATCGCTGGGGCCGCGGGGTTGGCTTCACGGGCGGCTGTGCAGTGGCGGTGGAAGGCTGCGGCGCTGGGTTCAGGGGTACAGGCAGCGGTAATGGCGATGAGGGGGTCCGCTCGTGGCGGCGGGACGCCGCTGCAGCCGCTCCCTCTCGCTAAACCGTTGCCTAGGAGACCAGGGGCAGTGAGCAGCATGTTGTCTGAAAAGGTCTGCATTACTGGGCGCCACCATATTGGAGACCAAGTTTCTGACATAATTCTTGTTCCTAGTTTTCCAGCCAATCCAGGGAGACGTCATCCTATAAAAGGGGGCTGGTTTAGGACAGGGATGCCAGTGCTTCAAGTTACAACCCTGTTGTAGGTGCTTTAGCCTGTGCTCCCAGGATTCCTGCTGCATTCTGGTACTTCTAACCCTGCTTTGCCAGTTCTTAGTTGCTGCTGCAGTCCTGCCGTCCCTAGCCTGCTGCTGTCCGTGGAGACGCTCTTGGAAAACCCGGTCCAGTAAGACCCTTTGGGCACGGACGACCCCGGGTCTCTTGCTTCGTCCTCCAAGCCACAGTCTGCAGATTCTTGCTCCCAGCCAAGTCCTCGAACCACCGTTCACAGTTCTCAGCTCGTTATCTCCAGCTTCATCTTTCTAGCCACAGTCTACAGTTCTCAGTCTCCAGCCATGACCCAAACTACCGTCCACAGTTCTCAGCTCTTCATCTGCAGTCTCATATTATAAGTCACAGTCCACGGTTCTTGTCTTCAGCCACGTTTTTACCCTCACTCACAGTTCCGCAGTTCTTTGTCTACAACTACGTTCTCAAGTCACCGTTCACCAACCTCAGTTCTCTACCTCAGCTCTGTACATAATAAATACTTTCCATTGACTCTCAAACCCCGCTTATGTCCTTCATTGCTCCGTGTCCCATGCAAAGGAACTATATCCAACCCCCTCATCTTGTTCTTCTACAGCCTGCTACCTCCTTGGGCAAATCTCAGCTGCCGGATCCTCAAACTCTGCTAGACGTGACAGTAAGCACTGGCCCAATGGATTCGACGGGTTATCAGGCCTCAGGAGGGGATTCAACCGCAGATATCTGGTCTCGCTTAAGTAAGCAGGAGGCCACACAATCTCATATTGTGCAGTTCATGCAGAGTAAGTCCGAACGTCTCGATTCTCTCTGCGTTGCCATGACGGCCCCTCAAGTATCTACAGCTGCTCCCACATTAGCACCTCAGGTTCCGCTTCCTCCTGTACCAGTACCACTTCCACGGTTGCATTTGCCATCTCCCAGTAAATTTGATGGGAATCCAAAGCAATGCCACAGGTTTCTTAACCAGTGCAAAATCCAGTTCGAACTACAGTCGGCCAACTTCCCATCAGCATGAACCAAGGTAGCCTACATCATTTCTTTACTTACTGGGCAAGCGTTGGAATGGGCGTCACTGTTGTGGGAGAGGTCAGATCCTGTCTAACTACTCGGAGTTTGTAGCCGCCTTTCGAAGAATCTTCGACGAACCGGGCAGGACTTCTGCCGCCTCATTGGAGACCCTGCGCCTGCGTCAGGTCACGCGTACGGTCAGTCAGTACGTGATCCAGTTTCGTACTCTCTCCTCGGAACTGAACTGGAATGAGGAGGCTCTCATCGCAGCTTTCTGGAGCGGTCTCTCCGTAAAGATCAAAGATGACCTTGCGACTCAGGACGTACCTGATAAATTGGATAGATTAATTTCCCTATGCAATAAATTAGACCTAAGATACAGAGAATGCTATATGGAGAGATCACGGTCAGATCGTCCCAGGCCTCGAGTCGTTCTTCCACCAACACCATCAACTCCAACTACCGATGAACCCATGCAGATCAATCGTTCCCATCTCTCCAACGAGGAACGTCAGAGACGGCGACAAGGGAACTTATACCTGTACTGTGGTGCATCTGATCATTTTGTTAAATCTTGTAGCCAACGTCCGGGAAACGCCCGCTCCTAGCTTGTGCCGGAGAGGTCAAGTTAGGAGAATTTTCAGAATTACTTGCTAAGAAAGAGTCAGTCTTGTTAACCCACCTAGAGCTCCCTTCTTCCTACCTTCTCATCCCTGCACTACTCGACTCCGGAGCCGCCGAAAGTTTTATTACATCATCTCTGGTCAAGCGATCTGGGATACAAACGGTCCGTTTGGAGCGTACCATCTCAATTACTGCTGTGGATGGAAGTCATATTCCTGACGGAATTATCACTCTTCCTACAATTCCTCTTAAGATGAAGGTTGCAGCTCTTCATTCGGAAAACATCTCTTTCCTAGTAATTCCTAAAGCCTCTCACGAATTGATCCTAGGATTTCCATGGTTAATAAGACACAATACCCACATAGATTGGCAAACCATGGATGTTCTTTCCTGGGGATGGAACTGCTTCCAGAATTGTTTGCCCTCTGGAAGACCTCTCTGTTCTTTTAGTTCTTCCAGCCTTCCTGCAGAATACCAGGCCTTCCAAGATGTTTTTAGTAAGCATGGGGCGGACACCTTGCCTCCGCATCGCACTTGGGATTGTCCCATTGATCTGGTACCCGGCAAGACTCCTTCCGGAGGTCGAATCTACCCGCTCTCAATCCCTGAAACTCAGGCCATGTCGGAGTATATCCGGGAGAACTTGGATAAAGGGTTCATCAGGTCCTCCACCTCTCCGGCTGGGGCGGGGTTTTTCTTTGTTAAAAAGAAGGATGGGGGTCTGCGGCCCTGTATTGACTATAGAGGTCTCAATGACATTACAATTAAAAACAGATATCCATTACCTCTAATTCCAGAACTGTTCGACCGTGTTAAAGGAGCTACTGTATTCACTAAGCTGGACTTACGGGGAGCCTACAATCTTATACGTATTCGCCCAGGTGATGAATGGAAGACGGCATTTAATACCCGCGACGGCCACTACGAATATCTGGTAATGCCTTTCGGCCTATGTAACGCCCCAGCCGTCTTTCAAGAATTCGTTAATGACTGCTTGGTGGTTTACTTTGATGACATCCTAATTTTTTCTAGGGATCTGAAAACCCATCGAGAACAAGTCAAAGAAGTTCTAACTTGTTTACGGAGGAATCAACTATTCTGTAAGCTTGAGAAGTGCACCTTCGAAGTACCCACGATTCCATTCCTCGGTTACATCCTCTCAGGGCAGAAGTTGCAGATGGACCCCGCTAAAGTCCAGGCGATTCAGGATTGGTCGCTACCAGCTTCCCTTAAGTGCGTTCAACGTTTCCTAGGGTTCGCTAACTTCTACCAAAGATTCATTCAGAATTATTCCTCTGTCATAGCCCCCATAACAGCATTAACTAGGAAAGGAGCCGATCCAGCCAAATGGTCTCCAGAGGCTTTAGAAGCCTTTTCGTCAGGATGGTCAAACAGAAAGAGTGAACCAGGACCTGGAGACATTTCTGCGTTTATTCATGTCCTCCTCTCAGGACGACTGGTTGGATTTCCTCCCATTCGCAGAATTTTCCCATAACAATCTTTATCACTCTGCCACAAAATCTTCTCCATTCTTCATTAATTATGGTTATCAAACGAAAGTTCCCGACTTCCAACTTCTGCCTACACTCGAGGTTCCTGCCGCAGAGTCAACACTTCGACAATTAACTGAAACCTGGAGACAAATTCACAAAGCCTTGCTCAAGACATCCAAGAAGTATAAGACCTACGCAGATCTGAAGCGAAAAGCTGTACCAAGTCTTAAAGTGGGAGATCGGGTTTGGGTTTCCACACGTAACCTAAGATTGAAGGTTCCTACTAAGAAATTTGCTCCCAGATATTTTGGGCCCCTACCCAATCGAAAAAGTTTTGAATCCTGTGGCTTACAAGGTGAAGTTACCTTCGCATTTAAGAATCCCTAACGCTTTTCATATTTCTCTCTTAAAACCTTTGGTACTCAATCAATTTAGAGCTGCTCTGCCTAAATCACCCAAGATCCAGTCAACACAAGGAGACGAATTTGAGGTTCATAAGATCCTCGACTCCCGCAGACGATACGGTCGCCTCCAGTACCTTGTTGATTGGAGGGGATATGGACCTGAGGAAAGGTCCTGGGTAGAGGCAGAAGACGTCCATGCCACAAGACTTCTTCGGACATTTCATGCCAAATTTCCAGCTAAACCATATAGGTGTCCGGAGTCCACCCGCAAAGGGGGGGTACTGTCAGCGTCCGGGGTCTTACTGGATCGCTGGGGCCACGGGGCGGGCTTCACGGGCGGTTGGGCAGCAGCGGTGGAGGGCTGCGGCGCTGGGTTCAAGGGAACAGGCAGCGGTAATGGCGCTGAGGGGGTCCTCTCGTGGCGGCGGGATGCCGCTGCAGCGGCTCCCTCTCGCTAAACCGTTGCCTAGGAGACCAGGGGCAGTGAGCAGCATGTTGTCTGAAAAGGTCTGCATTACTGGGCGCCGCCATATTGGGGACCAAGTTTCTGACATAATTCTTGATCCTAGTTTTCCAGCCAATCCAGGGAGACGTCTTCCTATAAAAGGGGGCAGGTTTAGGACAGGGATGCCAGTGCTTCAAGTTACAACCCTGTTGTAGGTGCTTTAGCCTGTGCTCCCAGGATTCCTGCTGCATTCTGGTACTTCTAACCCTGCTTTGCCAGTTCTCAGTTGCTGCTGCAGTCCTGCCGTCCCTAGCCTGCTGCTGTCCGTGGAGACGCTCTTGAAAAACCCGGTCCAGTAAGACCCTTTGGGCACGGATGACCCGGGTCTCTTGTTTCGTCCTCCAAGCCACAGTCTGCAGATTCTTACTCCCAGCCAAGTCCTCGAACCACCGTTCACAGTCCTCAGCTCGTTATCTTCAGCTTCATCTTTCTAGCCACAGTCTACAGTTCTCAGTCTCCAGCCACGACCCAAACTACCGTCCACAGTTCTCAGCTCTTCATTTGCAGTCTCATATTATAAGTCACAGTCCACGGTTCTTGTCTTCAGCCACGTTTTTACCCTCACTCACAACTCACTCACAGTTCCGCAGTTCTTTGTCTACAACTACGTTCTCAAGTCACCGTTTACCAACCTCAGTGCTCTACCTCAGCTCTGTACATAATAAATACTTTCCATTGACTCTCAAACCCAGCCTACGTCCTTCATTGCTCCGTGTCCCATGCGAAGGAGCTATATCCAACCCCCTCATCTTTTTCTTCCATAGCCTGCTACCTCCTTGGGCAAATCTCAGCTGCCGGATCCTCAAACTCTGCTAGACGTGACATTGTGCTGTTCAGTCCAGTGTAGTGTCTTATGCTGCATCAGTCCAGCCAGTCACAGTGGTGGTGTCCTCTGCTGCTATATGTCCCCAGTGCTGCTGTATAAGTCCTTTGCAGTTTTGCTGTGTTGTCTTGTATCAGACCAGGGGTAGTGTCTTGTGCAGCATCAGTCCAGTGACCAGTCACAGTGGTGGTGTCTTCTGCTAACATATATCCAGTGTAGCTGTATAAGTTCCTTTCAGTGGTGCTGTGTTGTCCTGCTTCAGACCAGGGGTAGTGTCTTGTGCAGCATCAGTCCAGTGACCAGTCACAGTGGTGGTGTCCACTGCTACCATATATCCGATGTAACTGTATAAGTCCCTTTCAGTTGTGCTGTGTTGTCCTGCATCAGACCAGGGGTAGTGTCTTGTGCAGCATCTGTCCAGTGACCAGTCACAGTGGTGGTGTCCTCTGCTGCCATATATCCAGTGTTACTGGCGTATAATTCCTGTGATACTGGCGTATAATTCCAGTGATATTGCCTTATAATTCCTGTGATACTGGCGTATAATTCCAGTGATATTGCTGTATAATTCCCATGATACTGCCATATAATTCCAGTGATATTGCCGTATAATTCCAGTGGTACTGGCGTATAAATCCAGTCCAGTGGTACCGCCGCATAAGTCCAGTGGTACTGGCGTATAAGTCCAGTGATCCTACCATATAATTCCAGTGGTACTGGCGTATAATTCCAATGATCCTGATGTATAATTCCAGCGGTACTGGCGTATAAGTCAAGTCCAGTGGTACTGCCATATATGTCCAGTGGTACAGCCATATAACTCCAGTGGCACTGCCATATAATTCTAGTGATACTGCCGTATAATTCCAGTGATACTGCCGTATAATTCTAGTGATACTGCCATATATGTCCAGTGGTACTGCCATATAATTCCAGTGATACTGCTGTATATATATATATATATATATATATATATATGTATGTATACACACACACAGTCCAAATACCGGCACTCCTGCTAAAAACAAGTCCAGCCCAGGTGCTCTCCCAGGTAACCAATACCTCACATGTACTCCACAAAGTCGGGTGGCACTCAAGGGACTCCACACTAGTCAAGAAGACAGTAGATCAGGTAGGCCTAGGGAACAAGCCATGGAACCTACCAAAAAGATTGCCAATGTTGTGAAAAAGATCCCATTTGTACAGAAATTTCACAACCAAAGTTCAAGTACGGTTGAGCACATTAAGAAATTGTGGTCTTTGGTTAAGAGTGATCCAGACCTGAAGGTCTTTCATGAGACTGAGGTCATGCCTAGCTTCTCTCGTAACAAAAATCTGAAGGATTGGTTAGTGAAAAATGATATTTCTGGCTTTGTGAAGGTACCTCCTTCTGTGCATTTTTTGAGCCATAAACCTGGGTGCTACCGGTGTACAGGTTGCACCACATGTAGCTTCCTGGAAAGTGGGGATTCGTTTTCCCATCCACATATGGGGAAACGTATCTCTATCCGGCAAGTTTTTACATGTTTTAGTACACATGTTATATATTTTATTCACTGTCCGTGTGGTCTTCTCTACATAGGGAAGACCACGAGACAGTTTAAGGAATGCATGAACATGCACAGGTCCTCTATACGCAAAGCTGTGGAAGGTCAAATAGTACCACAAGAACAACCAGTGGCACGCAACTTTCGGGTGTTCAAACACGGGCTTGCCACTTTGCAATACAAAATCATTGACCAGGTCCCTAAGAGAATTTAAGGTGGTGATAGAGATTGGGCTTTTTTGCAGAGGGAAGCAAAATGGATACATCGTTTAGACACAGTGGCCCCCGGGGCCTTAATGAATGTTTTGGTCTTAATTGCTTCCTGTAGTTTATAGCCTTGCACAGTGATGGGCTGTTAGAGTATTATGGTGTATGGGTCTTGTACCAATGCTATTGTAGGAATTCAGAGTGAGGGTGTTGTAAATAGACAAGCTCGTTTTGATTACTGTCAGATGTATGTTGCTCTAATATGTCAATGCAATGTATATATTGTAAAAGTTATGATATATGGACTTTTTTCATCCTCCCTGCTGTGTTTCATTTTTGTACAGGTGGCCGCATGACCTTCTCCCCCCGCGTTGCCGGGCAACGGGATGCTGAGCCGATTAGTCCGTATTGGAGGGGCGGATGGGACCCGACGGTAATCAGCGCCCTTGATTCGCCAGCGGGTTGAGGAGGAGGAATGGAGGCACTGCATTGGTGAAGGTGGTTCGTACACTAACCCGCCCACCTGTGTTGCTAGGCAACGGGAAGCCAGGCCGAGAAGGTGATGTGGATAGGCGCACATCGCCGTCAGTGACATCACCGGATGGCGCCAGGCACCCGGAACGCGGCGGCATGGAGAGGAGGCGGAACAACTGCACTGGGTGAGGTATAAATTTGATTTTTATGTGCATGTGTAAATATCTGATCCTGATGACGATTTAAACATTAAATCAAAATGTTGATCTACCTGATCTACTGTCTTCTTGACTAGTGTGGAGTCCCTTGAGTGCCACCCGACTTTGTGGAGTATATATATATATATATATATATATATATATATATATAAAATATATATATATACACTGCTCAAAAAAAATAAGAATTTACTTACCGATAATTCTATTTCTCATAGTCCGTAGTGGATGCTGGGAACTCCGTAAGGACCATGGGGAATAGCGGCTCCGCAGGAGACTGGGCACAAAAGTAAAAGCTTTATGACTAGCTGGTGTGCACTGGCTCCTCCCCCTATGACCCTCCTCCAAGCCTCAGTTAGGATACTGTGCCCGGACGAGCGTACATAATAAGGAAGGATCTTGAATCCCGGGTAAGACTCATACCAGCCACACCAATCACACCGTACAACTTGTGAACTGAACCCAGTTAACAGTATGATAAACGTAGGAGCCTCTGAAAAGATGGCTCACAACAATAAACAACCCGATTTTTGTAACAATAACTATATACAAGTATTGCAGACAATCCGCACTTGGGATGGGCGCCCAGCATCCACTACGGACTATGAGAAATAGAATTATCGGTAAGTAAATTCTTATTTTCTCTGACGTCCTAGTGGATGCTGGGAACTCCGTAAGGACCATGGGGATTATACCAAAGCTCCCAAACGGGCGGGAGAGTGCGGATGACTCTGCAGCACCGAATGAGAGAACTCCAGGTCCTCCTCAGCCAGGGTATCGAATTTGTAAAATTTAGCAAACGTGTTTGCCCCTGACCAAGTAGCTGCTTGGCAAAGTTGTAAAGCCGAGACCCCTCGGGCAGCCGCCCAAGATGAGCCCACCTTCCTTGTGGAATGGGCTTTTACAGATTTTGGCTGTGGCAGGCCTGCCACAGAATGTGCAAGCTGAATCGTACTACAAATCCAACGAGCAATCGTCTGCTTAGAAGCAGGAGCACCCAGCTTGTTGGGTGCATACAGGATAAACAGCGAGTCAGATTTTCTGACTCCAGCCGTCCTGGAAACATATATTTTCAGGGCCCTGACTACGTCCAGCAACTTGGAGTCCTCCAAGTCCCTAGTAGCCGCAGGCACCACAATAGGCTGGTTCATGTGAAACGCTGAAACCACATTAGGGAGAAATTGAGGGCGAGTCCTCAGTTCTGCCCTGTCTGAATGAAAAATTAGGTAAGGGCTTTTATATGATAAAGCCGCCAATTCTGAGACACGCCTGGCTGAAGCCAGGGCTAACAGCATGACCACTTTCCATGTGAGATATTTTAATTCCACAGTGGTGAGTGGTTCAAACCAATGTGACTTTAGGAGACTCAACACTACATTGAGATCCCAAGGTGCCACTGGAGGCACAAAAGGAGGCTATATATGCAGTACCCCTTTGACAAACGTCTGAACTTCAGGCACTGAAGCCAGTTCTTTTTGGAAGAATATTGACAGGGCCGAAATTTGAACCTTAATGGACCCTAATTTTAGGCCCATAGATAGTCCTGTTTGCAGGAAATGCAGGAAACGACCCAGTTGAAATTCCTCTGTAGGGGCCTTCTTGGCCTCACACCACGCAACATATTTTCGCCAAATGCGGTGATAATGTTTTGCGGTTACATCCTTCCTGGCCTTGATCAGGGTAGGGATGACTTCATCTGGAATGCCTTTTTCCTTCAGGATCCGGCGTTCAACCTCCATGCCGTCAAACGCAGCCGCGGTAAGTCTTGGAACAGACAAGGTCCCTGCTGGAGCAGGTCCTTTCTTAGAGGTAGAGGCCACGGGTCCTCCGTGAGCATCTCTTGAAGTTCCGGGTACCAAGTCCTCCTTGGCCAATCCGGAGCCACGAGTATAGTTCTTACTCCTCTCCTTCTTATGATTCTCAATACTTTGGGTATGAGAGGCAGAGGAGGGAACACATACACTGACTGGTACACCCACGGTGTTACCAGAGCGTCCACCGCTATCGCCTGAGGGTCCCTTGACCTGGCGCAATATCTGTCTAGTTTCTTGTTGAGGCGAGACGCCATCATGTCCACCTTTGGTTTTTCCCAACGGTTTACAATCACGTGGAAGACTTCTGGGTGAAGTCCCCACTCCCCCGGGTGGAGGTCGTGTCTGCTGAGGAAGTCTGCTTCCCAGTTGTCCACTCCCGGAATGAACACCGCTGACAGTGCTGTCACATAATTTTCCGCCCAGCGAAGAATTCTTGCAGCTTCTGCCATTGCCCTCCTGCTTCTTGTGCCGCCCTGTCTGTTTACGTGGGCGACTGCCGTGATGTTGTCCGATTGGATCAATACCGACTGACCCTGAAGCAGAGGCCTTGCTTGACTTAGGGCATTGTAAATTGCCCTTAGTTCCAGGATATTTATGTGAAGAGACGTTTCCATGCTTGACCACAAGCCCTGGAAATTTCTTCCCTGTGTGACTGCTCCCCAGCCTCTCAGGCTGGCATCCGTGGTCACCAGAATCCAGTCCTGAATGCCGAATCTGCGGCCCTCTAGAAGATGAGCACTCTGCAACCACCACAGGAGAGACACCCTTGTCCTTGGAGATAGGGTTATCCGCTGATGCATCTGAAGATGCGATCCGGACCATTTGTCCAGCAGATCCCACTGAAAAGTTCTTGCTTGGAATCTTCCGAATGGAATCGCTTCGTAAGAAGCCACCATCTTTCCCAGGACCCTTGTGCATTGATGCACTGACACTTGTCCTGGTTTCAGGAGGTTCCTGACTAGCTCGGATAACTCCCTGGCCTTCTCCTCTCGGAGAAACACCTTTTTCTGGACTGTGTCCAGAATCATCCCTAGGAACAGTAGACGTGTTGTTGGAATCAGCTGCGATTTTGGAATATTTAGAATCCACCCGTGCTGACGTAGCACTACCTGAGATAGTGCTACTCCGACCTCTAACTGTTCCCTGGACCTTGCCCTTATCAGGAGATTGTCCAAGTAAGGGATAATTAAGACGCCTTTTCTTCGAAGAAGAATCATCATTTCGGCCATTACCTTGGTAAAGACCCGTGGTGCCGTGGACAATCCAAACGGCAGCGTCTGAAACTGATAATGACAGTTTTGTACCACAAACCTGAGGTACCCTTGGTGAGAAGGGTAGATTGGGACATGGAGATAAGCATCTTTGATGTCCAGAGACACCATATAGTCCCCTTCTTCCAGGTTCGCTATCACTGCTCTGAGTGACTCCATCTTGAATTTGAACCTTTTTATGTAAGTGTTCAATGATTTCAGATTTAAAATCGGTCTCACCGAGCCGCCTGGCTTCGGTACCACAAACAGCGTGGAGTAATACCCCTTTCCCTGTTGTAGGAGGGGTACCTTGATTATCACCTGCTGGGAATACAGCTTGTGAATAGCTTCCAATACTGCCTCCCTGTCGGAGGGAGACGTTGGTAGAGCAGACTTCAGGAATCGGCGAGGGGGAGACGTCTCGAATTCCAATTTGTACCCCTGTGATACTACCTGCAGGATCCAGGGGTCCACTTGCGAGTGAGCCCACTGCGCGTTGAAATTTTTGAGACGGGCCCCCACCGTGCCTGAGTCCGCTTGTAAAGCCCCAGCGTCATGCTGAAGACTTGGCAGAAGCGGGGGAGGGCTTCTGATCCTGGGAAGAGGCTGCCTGCTGCAGTCTTTTTCCCCTTCCTCTGCCCCGGGGCAGAAATGAGTGGCCTTTTGCCCGCTTGCCCTTATGGGGACGAAAGGACTGAGTTTGAAAAGACGGTGTCTTTTTCTGCTGAGAGGTGACCTGGGGTAAAAAGGTGGATTTCCCAGCCGTCGCCGTGGCCACCAGGTCCGATAGACCGACCCCAAATAACTCCTCCCCTTTATACGGCAAAAGTTCCATATGCCGTTTGGAATCCGCATCACCTGACCACTGTCGTGTCCATAAACTTCTTCTGGCAGAAATGGACAGCGCACTTACTCTTGATGCCAGGGTGCAAATATCCCTCTGTGCATCTCGCATATATAGTAATGCATCCTTTAAATGCTCTATAGTCAATAATATACTGTCCCTATCCAGGGTATCAATATTTTCAGACAGGGAATCCGACCAAGCCACTCCAGCACTGCACATCCAGGCTGAGGCGATTGCTGGTCGTAGTATAACACCAGTATGTGTGTATATACCCTTTAGGATATTTTCCAGCTTTCTATCAGCTGGTTCCTTGAGGGCGGCCGTATCAGGAGACGGCAACGCCACTTGTTTTGATAAGCGTGTGAGCGCCTTATCTACCCTAGGGGGTGTTTCCCAACGCGCCCTAACCTCTGGCGGGAAAGGGTATAATGCCAATAATTTATTAGAAATCAGCAGTTTTTTATCGGGGGAAACCCACGCTTTGTCACACACCTCATTTAATTCATCTGATTCAGAAAAAAGTATGGGTAGTTTTTTCACACCCCACATAATACCCCTTTTTGTGGTACTTGTAGTATCAGAAATGTTCAAAGCCTCCTTCATTGCCGTGATCATGTAACGTGTGGCCCTACTGGACATTACGTTTGTCTCGTCACCGTCGACGCTGGAGTCAGTATCCGTGTCTGGGTCTGTGTCGACCATCTGAGGTAACGGGCGCTTTAGAGCCCCTGACGGTGTTTGAGACGCCTGGACAGGCACTAACTGATTTGCCGGCTGTCTCATGTCGTCAACAGTTTTTTGCAAAGTGCTGACACTGTTACGTAATTCCTTCCATACGACCATCCAGTCAGGTGTCGACTCCCTAGGGGGTGACATCACTATTACAGGCAATTGCTCCGCCTCCACATCATTTTCCTCCTCATACATGTCAACACAATCGTACCGACACACAGCACACACACAGGGAATGCTCTGATAGAGGACAGGACCCCACGAGCCCTTTGGGGAGACAGAGGGAGAGTTTGCCAGCACACACCAGAGCGCTATATATATACAGGGATAACCTTATATAAGTGTTTCTCCCTTCTATAGCTGCTGTATTTGTATTATCTGCCAATTAGTGCCCCCCCTCTCTTGTTTTACCCTGATTCTGTAGCAGGACTGCAGGGGAGAGTCAGGGAGCCATCCTTCCAGCGGAGCTGTGAGGGAAAATGGCGCTTGTGTGCTGAGGAGATAGGCTCCGCCCCCTTTTCGGCGGCCTTTTCTCCCGCTTTTTTTAGGAAAACTGGCAGGGGTTAAATGCATCCATATAGCCCAGGAGCTATATGTGATGCATTTCTTTAGCCATATAAGGTTTAAAACGTGTTTTATTGCGTCTCAGGGCGCTCCCCCCCAGCGCCCTGCACCCTCAGTGACCGGAGTGTGAAGTGTGCTGAGAGCAATGGCGCACAGCTGCAGTGCTGTGCGCTACCTTATTGAAGACAGGAACGTCTTCTGCCGCCGATTTTTCCGGACCTCTTCGCTCTTCTGGCTCTGTAAGGGGGCCGGCGGCGCGGCTCCGGGACCCATCCAAGCTGAGCCTGTGATCGTCCCTCTGGAGCTAATGTCCAGTAGCCAAGAAGCCCAATCCACTCTGCATGCAGGTGAGTTCGCTTCTTCTCCCCTTAGTCCCACGATGCAGTGAGCCTGTTGCCAGCAGGTCTCACTGAAAATAAAAAACCTATTTAAACTTTTACTCTAAGCAGCTCAGGAGAGCTACCTAGCATGCACCCTTCTCGGCCGGGCACAAAAATCTAACTGAGGCTTGGAGGAGGGTCATAGGGGGAGGAGCCAGTGCACACCAGCTAGTCATAAAGCTTTTACTTTTGTGCCCAGTCTCCTGCGGAGCCGCTATTCCCCATGGTCCTTACGGAGTTCCCAGCATCCACTAGGACGTCAGAGAAATAAAGGGAATACTTAAACAACACAATGTAACTCGAAGTCAATCACACTTCTGTGAAATCAAACTGTCCACTTAGGAAGCAACACTGATTAACAAACAATTTCACATGCTGTTGTGCAAATGGAATAGACAACAGGTGGAAATTATAGGCAATTAGCAAGACACCCCCAATAAAGGAGTTGTTCTGCAGGTGGTGACCACAGACCACTTCTCAGCTCCTATGCTTTCTGGCTGATGTTTTGGTCACTTTTGAAAGCTGGCAGTGCTTTCACTCTAGCGGTAGCATGAGACGGAGTCTACAACCTACACAAATGGCTCAGGTAGTGCAGCTCATCCAGGATGGCACATCAATGCGAGCTGTGGCAAGAAGGTTTGCTGTGTCTGTCAGCGTAGTGTCCAGATCATGGAGGCGCTACCAGGATACAGGCCAGTACATCAGGAGACGTGGAGGAGGGCATAGGAGGGCAACAACCAAGCAGCAGGACCGCTACCTCCGCCTTTGTGCAAGGAGGAACAGGAGGAGCACTGCCAGAGCCCTGCAAAATGACCTCCAGCAAGCCACAAATGTGCATGTGTCTACTCAAACGATCAGAAACAGACTCCATGAGGGTGGTATGAGGGCCCGACGTCCACAGGTGGGGGTTGTGCTTACAGCCCAACACCGTGCAGGACGTTTGGCATATGCCAGAGAACACCAAGATTGGCAAATTCACCACTGGCGCCCTGTGCTCTTCACAGATGAAAGCAGGTTCTCACTGAGCATATGTGACAGACGTGACAGTCTGGAGACGCCAAGGAGAATGTTCTGCTGCCTGCAACATCCTCCAGCATGACCGGTTTAGCAGTGGGTCAGCAATGGTGTGGGGTGGCATTTCTTTGGGGGGCCGCACAGCCCTCCATGTGCTCACCAGAGGTAGCCTGACTGCCATTAGGTACCGAGATGAGATCCTCAGACCCCTTGTGAGACCATATGCTGGTGCGGTTGGCCCTGGGTTCCTCCTAATGCAAGACAATGCTAGACCTCATGTGGCTGGAGTGTGTCAGCAGTTCCTGCAAGACGAAGGCATTGATGCTATGGACTGGCCCGCCTGTTCCCCTGACCTGAATCCAATTGAGCACATCTGGAACATCATGTCTCGCTCCATCCACCAACGCCACGTTGCACCACAGACTGTCCAGGAGTCGACGGATGCTTTAGTCCAGATCTGGGAGGAGATCCCTCAGGAGACCATCCGCCACCTCATCAGGAGCATGCCCAGGCATTGTAGGAATGTCATACAGGCACGTGGAGGCCACACACACTACTGAGCCTCAATTTTACTTGTTTTAAGGACATTACATCAAAGTTGGATCAGCCTGCAGTGTGTTTTTCCACTTTAATTTTGAGTGTGACTCCAAATCCAGACCTCCATGGGTTAATAAATTTGATTTCCATTGATAATATTTGTATGATTTTGTTGTTAGCACATTCAACTATGTAAAGAACAAAGTATTTAATAAGAATATTTCATTCATTCAGATCTAGGAAGTGTTCTTTTAGTGTTCCCTTTATTTTTTGAGCAGTGTATATATATATACCCAAAGCGGATTACTAAGGCCATAACAACTATATTGGTGTTAGACGTATGTCTGGTGTCCGCCATTGGTGCAGTGGGACTGCAGTGTTAACCCTAGATGGGCCAGGTGTTTGTGCCGCACCCTTGTGTCGCTTAGCTTAGTCATACAGCTACCTCATTGCCCTCTTTTACT
The DNA here is from genome assembly GCF_028390025.1 of Pseudophryne corroboree. Lineage (NCBI taxonomy): Eukaryota > Metazoa > Chordata > Amphibia > Anura > Myobatrachidae > Pseudophryne > Pseudophryne corroboree. Next base: position 453,977,043 of record NC_086448.1, read on the forward strand.
TCTTGGCATGAAATGCTGTTTGGGTACTATTTTTTTTTAGTGCCATCCTGTCTGATACTGCAATGCCACTACTAGATGGGCCAATTGTTTGTGTCGCTTCGCTTAGTCTTACAGCTACCTCATTGCACCTCTTTTACATCTTTGCATGATGTGCTGTTTGGGGTCTTTTTTTTATATCTGCCCTCCTATCTGACACTGCAGTGCCACTCCTAGATGGGCCAATTGTTTGTGTCACTTAGCCTAGTCATACAGCTACCTCATTGCACCTCTTTTACATCTTTGCATGATGTGCTGTTTGGGGCATTTTTTTATATCTGTCCTGTCTGACACTGCAGTGCCACTCCTAGATGGGCCAATTGTTAGTGTCGCTTAGCTTACTAATACAGCTACCTCATTGCATCTCTTTTACATCTTTGCATGATGTGCTGTTTGGGGTCTTTTTTTATATCTGTCCTCCTGTCTGACACTGCAGTGCCACTCCTAGAGGGGCCAATTGTTTGTGTCGCTTAGCTTAGTCATACAGCTACCTCATTGCACCTCTTTTACATCTTTGCATGATGTGCTGTTTGGGGCATTTTTTTATGTCTGCCATCCTATCTGACACTGAAGTGCCACTCCTAGATGGGCCAGGTGTTTGTGCCGCACACTTGTGTCACTTAGCTTAGTCATACAGCAACCTCGGTGCACCTCTTTTTCTTCTTTGAATCATGTGCTGTTTGGGGACTAGTTTTTTTTAAGTGCCATCCTGTCTGCAACTACAGTGCCCCTCCTAGATGGGCCAGGTGTTTGTGCCGCACACTTGTGTCGTTTAGCTTAGTCATACAGCCACCTTGGTGCAAACTTATGGCCTAAAAAAAATATTGTGAGGTGTGATTTGTTCAGAATAGACTGGAAATGAGTGGAAATGAATTTTATTGAGGTTAATAATACCGTAGGATCAAAATTACACCCAAATTCTGTGATTTTAGCCATTTTTATGTTTTTTTCAAAAATCATCCCAATCCAAAACCACAACACTAAAGGGTAGTTTTGGCAAAACCAATCCAAAACCATAACACGAGCATGAAATTAGAACCAAAACCAAAACACAAAACACGAAATGTGCCCGCCGCACATCTCTATAAAATAATTGTTTCCAACTGCTGTGCTTTCAGATGGAAATTCTTAGCATGAAAGATAAAAAAAGGAAAGTGTTAATTTAATGTTGTTGTATCCTATGTTTTAAAGCTGACAGTTGCTACTGACATTGATAAATGTTTCCAGCAAGGATTTTGCTCAGAGTTACCCAGCCTTGACACTGCTGATGTATAGAGAATTCATGAGTATGAATAGACAATGTCAAGAATAAACAAACAGAAGAAAAGTAATAATAAATAACAGACACTGTAGTATTTAAAGAAAAGTATTAGTGGAAAATAATGGAATCATTATCTGAAGACTTGTCGTATTAGAAACAGAAATGACATTTTCATAAATCATTTGTCTAACAAACTTATTTGTATTCATTTATTTCTATCTATAAGTTGTTTTATACTATGTAACAAAGGAAATAAAAATTTGACAGCTAACTTAGAGGATGTTTTTATTTTGATCTACTGTATAGGTTATATGTACTATTATCAAGTATTGAATACTGAAGGTTGTAATAATTAAAAAATGCTTGCATCTATATTTACATAAATTGTACAGTAAATCTACATAAACCTTTGTAAAGCTTCCAGCATTCAGAATAGTTTAACTGTAACCAAAAACTGCCCGCTCTCCAGATTCTGGTGCTGATTCTGTGTCATGTGCTGCTGCGACCACTTTCTATGGTGTAAAAGCGTGCGTGTGAATGTGCAAGGACTGTTTCCCACCCTGAGTGTCTTTAGGTGCTGTAATGTCGCCGGATGCATCTTTAGCTGCAACCATTGGTCGCATCATCGGAACTTGCACCAGCCTTATGGTAGGTGCAGATTTTCTGTCTGAGTATAGGTTCCAAAATTAGCAATTAAGTGTTGGTGTATGCAATCACTTCAACAACACGAATGCAACACTCCCATAACACACCTATAAGATAGAACCTCTCCTTGCATCCGCTTAGACACTTACAGATGTGTCCACATACTGTACATCTAGCCTCCTGGTATGTTAAACAGTCCTTTTAGTCACAAAATGCCATGGTACAATATCACTTGGTAGCGCTGTGCATCTTTTTGTACAACATTTTCTATTAAAATGCGCTTTTTTTGCATAATTATGTGAATAGGACGCACAAGCAGCTTATCTATATATATAAATGCGATAGGCCTCACTGACTGACCGACTGACTGACTGACTCACCCACCACAAATTCTCTTAGTTCCCAGAATGTTAGGAAGTTTAAATTTAACATAGGTATTCTGCAGGTGGGAAATAGGAAAATTACATAATTAGAATTTAAAAAAAACCTTCCCTAAGGGGATGAAAAGGGTGTTGACATAATGATGTCATTACAGAAACATGGCTTCCGTTGTGGGAACAATAACTCCCAATCGGACAATCGGATCAAAATTTGGATTGCACCTCCGGTGGGTAAAATTTTATATACTATAAAAAGTGCAAAAGCCCTCCCTTACTCACTCACTCACTCACTCACTCACTCACTCACTCACTCACTCACTCACACATCACTAATTCTCTTACTTCCGAATATGTTAGGAAGAGGAAAATTAATATAGGTATTCTGCAGGTGGAAAATACAGTAGGAAAACTACGTAATTAGAATTTTAATAAACCTCCCCTAAGGGGATCAAAAGGAGGTTGAAATAATGACTTCATTACCAACGCGTGGCTTGCGTTATGTGAACGATAACGCCCAAACGGACAATCGGATCAAAATTTGGATTGCACCTCCAGTGTGTAGAATTTAATAACCTACAATAATGGTCCTGTCACTTTTTACCGTATTTGTTATGGGTGCTCTTTAGGTAACGCCAAGAACCATGGAGTAATATTTACTTACATTAATACATCTCAAATTTACAGCTTTATAGATTTACCAAATTTTTAACACTCATTTATATTTTCAAACGTGAAAATCAGAAAAGTCTGTGCGAAGTACGGGTAGAACAGCTAGTGCTGATTAAAATAATATGCGGCATGCCTATATTCTGTGTGTGACTGCGGCTGTAACTGCATACAAAATGTATAATTTTGTATTCAGATAAAGTCGCAAATGCAAATAGAATTTAGGCATGCCGCATAAGCTGCTTGTGCATCCTATTCACATAACAATGTCAATAAGATGCATTTTTTGCAAAAAAAGACAACTGACACTAATGGAGTTGCAAAAAGGGAGGGACCTGGATTGCACATCCTATTACTAAAGCTATTAAGTGGTGCTTTCATGATGAGGCTTCTAGTACTATGCTGGAGGAAGAGAGATGCAGATGCACACTACTAGCACTAAGAACACTGATAGTAAAAATAATTTAAATAAACCCTCACAATTAACATGGAGTATAATTGAAGTTCTTAGCACACATCTGCGCAAATATGTGGGCCCATGTACCGTGGTCAGGTGACTTCATCACATGGGTCCCTAACATTTCTAATACTATCACATTCTATACATTTATTCAGGACTTACCTCTAAATAGGGCCTTATCAATGTGTGATCTGAAATGCAGGAACCCAGCTAATTAAAACACCTGAGGGTGAATGGGAGGAGTGCCAATCCAGAGGAAGGAAGCCTTGCCTTCCAGTGTACAATATATACACAAATATAGTGGAAAAAAGGGGGGAACCTGGATTGCACATCCTATTACTAAAGATATCAAGAGGTGCTATCATGCTGAGGCTTCTAATACTATGCTGGGGGAAGAGAGATGCAGATGCACACTCTTAGCACTAAGAACACTGATAATAAAAATAATTTAAATAAACCCTCACAATTAACATGGAGTATAATTGAAGTTCTTAGCACACATTTGCGCAAATATGCGGGCCCATGTACCGCGGCCAGGTGACTTCATCACATGGGTCCCTAACATTCCTAATACTATCACATTCTATAAATTTATTCAGGACTTACCTCTAAATAGGGCCTTATCAATGTGTGATCTGAAATGCAGGAACCCAGCTAATTAAAACACCTGAGGGTGAATGGGAGGAGTGCCAATCCAGAGGAAGGAAGCCTTGCCTTCCAGTGTACAATATATATACACAAATATAGTGGAAAAAGGGGGGAACCTGGATTGCACATCCTATTACTAAAGATATCAAGAGGTGCTATCATGCTGAGGCTTCTAATACTATGCTGGAGGAAGAGAGATGCAGGTGCACACTCTTAGCACTAAGAACACTGATAATAAAAATAATTTAAATAAACCCTCACAATTAACATGGAGTATAATTGAAGTTCTTAGCACACATTTGCGCAAATATGCGGGCCCATGTACCGCGGCCAGGTGACTTCATCACATGGGTCCCTAACATCCCTAATACTATCACATTCTATAAATTTATACAGGACTTACCTCTAAATAGGGCCTTATCAATGTGTGATCTGAAATGCAGGAACCCAGCTAATTAAAACACCTGAGGGTGAATGGGAGGAGTGCCAATCCAGAGGAAGGAAGCCTTGCCTTTCAGTGTACAATTTATACACATATATAGAGGAAAAAGGGGGGAACCTGGACTGCACATCCTATTACTAAAGATATCAAGAGGTGCTATCATGCTGAGGCTTCTAATACTATGCTGGGGGAAGAGAGATGCAGATGCACACTCTTAGCACTAAGAACACTGATAATAAAAATAATTTAAATAAACCCTCACAATTAACATGGAGTATAATTGAAGTTCTTAGCACACATTTGCGCAAATATGCGGGCCCATGTACCGCGGCCAGGTGACTTCATCACATGGGTCCCTAACATTCCTAATACTCTCACATTCTATAAATTTATTCAGGACTTATCTCTAAATAGGGCCTTATCAATGCAAAAAAAAGAAACCTGACACTAATGGAGTTGCACAGGACGTGTCAGCTCACTCACGCCAGGCATCTCCCACTGTGTGACGTATTGATTCAAGATGTATGAGGACACATCTGTACCTGTCACCTCACAGTCACTGCCCAGGAACGCCCAACACATTTTTAAGACATTTTTGAGACCATTAATCTCAATTGTAACTGTAATTCAGATGCATGTACTGTACAGTAACAAAAAATCGCTCAACTGAGTCTGACATCAAAGGTGTTTAAAAAGATCTAACTCTTTGATGACAGGAGGTCTCATGGATCTACCAGCTCAACAGTTTGGAACTTAATAGACTGAATGAATCTCTAGATCTCAACAATGTCATTTAATTTTTCTGTATTGCCTCCATATCTTCCTTTCCGCTCCCCCCAAGTATTACCTCCCTCTTTATTTGTGAGTGAGTGAGAGAGATATATCACATCCACCTTTGAGAATAGTGCCCTATTTCTTTGGTGAGATTGCCCTCTTCACCATCTTCTCCTTAATGTTTTTTGTTCATCCTTTGTTAACCCTTCACCTTTTTTCTTTCTTCTTTCCTTAAAACTAAAGTGGGGTGATGGCTCTCCAGCTTTTAGAATTGTTCCCTATTCCCAGGGCCATTTCTACAGGTGGGTGAGCGGTGCATTCGCAAAGGATGCATGTAGTGACCCCTGCTAGCAGCTGATATTCACTGCAGCCCTCTCTCACAACTCTTCCTCCCACCCTTCCATTGTACTCTGCTCACCGGGAGTTAAGCGTTATGACACAGTTGCATTGTGATGTCATACACCGGGGTGCACCAGTTTAAATAGAGACGCAGAGGAGGAGTGGCCATTTACACAGTATTGGGGAGGATGAGGCATGCTTGGAAGAGTGTGGTGTATTCAGCGGCAGCTGGAGGAGGACCGACAGGCAGTTGACACCAGTCCCACTGTCCCAGGTTCAGTTACAGGGAGATCTCCGCTGCAGCTTGCAGTGAGTATGATGATTTCAGTCTCACTCACAGACTGGTTCTGCTCCCTGGCTGGCATGGCTCCAAATTAAATAGCCCTCTCCCCCTTTTGTTTTTTCAGACAGTGCCACCAGACTAGCAGAGTGACTGTGTCTGTGTGCAACAGTGTCAGTCCCCCTTGTTGGGTGGAGGGATGCCATAGAATAAAGTGCTTACTGCTGCTAGATTCCACCAACCAGGTGAGGGATCAAGATATATTATTAATATATAATATATAAATATATAATATATATTACTTAACATGTGGGATTTTTTCCAAAGTGTGTTTGTGGGGTGGGGTGGTTGCACGTGAGCCTGCAATTTCACTGTTTCCATGTGTTTTTTAAATGGGAGGTGCATGGGAGCCTGCAGTGTCACTTTTTTTATTTTATTTTAAGTGTGTGTGTGGGGGGGGGGGGTTGTTTGATATACAGTATGCAGCCTCTGCTGCTTTGTGGATCTTTCTGTATTTTCCAGGGCGTGGAGTAGTAGGAGAAGGTAGTGCAGTTTCTAACAGCAGATGAGCCATTTGATCAAACGAGGCACCTGCTGCAGCATTTGAATGCTGCTATTACTCATTACTCTTTACTCGTTGGGCAGAGTTTTGTAAAATAAAGCGGTTGCGTCATTACATCACAACGTAACCACATCATTTCTCAAAATACTCCACCCAGTGAGCGGAGTAAGAGTACTATGGCTGAGAAATGGGGGAGTTGGTAATAGCAGGGAGCCACTGCCGCTGACCTTTGGTGCCAGTGAGCATTACATACCCCTGGCATCAAGCATTACACACTCCTAACAACAGGCATTATACACTCCTGGCAACCAACTCTCTCTGCACATGGTATATTTGCATCCCCTGCAGTGCACATGGTTTTGCCCAACTGCTAACAAATTTGCTGCTGCGATCAACTCTGAATTAGGCCCTTAATCAACTATATTACAAGAAAGGCGATAAAGCTGATAAATTTCTGTCCAGGAAACTAAGGGCACAAATATCTTCGAAACATTTTTAACTATTAAAACTAAAACTGGGGAGATAACTTATGACCCAGAACAAATTCTTAAAGAATTTGAAGATTATTATAAAGCATTGTATAATGCTGATGTTAACGCCTCTCCGTCTTTAGTGTTAAACTATAGGATTGAATATTTCCTTGATAAATGTAAGTTACCTAGTTTGAGTAACTCTATAGTTTCTCAATTAGGGTCTGAGATTACTCTTGAGGAGTTAGAAAAAGTACTAAAACTTCAGAAACCAGGTAAGGCCACTGGGCCAGATGGTAAACATATCTTATTATAAAAATAATTTTTTTTATGTAAACTGTGTTTTATTGCGACAATAGACAAACAAGTTGTACAACAAAATTCTGACAGTAGGAGACAAAATCTTTACAGGTCAGATATAGCAATATATCACGACTTAGTCTCCTAAAATATAGAGAAGCATCGTCCATTTTCAATCTAAGCAAATATATAGAGATAACGGCCCTCATTCCGAGTTGTTCGCTCGCAAGGCGAATGTAGCAGAGTTACACACGCTAAGCCGCCGCCTACTGGGAGTGAATCTTAGCTTCTTAAAATTGCGACCGACGTACGCGCAATATTGCGATTACAAACGAGTTAGCAGTTTCAGAGTAGCTCCAGACTTACTCTGCCTGTGCGATCATTTCAGTGCTTGTCGTTCCTGGTTGACGTCACAAACACACCCAGCGTTCGCCCAGGCACTCCCACCGTTTCCCCGGCCACTCCTGCGTTTTTTCCGGAAACGGTAGCGTTTTCAGCCACACGCCCCTGAAACGCCGTGTATCCGCCCAGTAACAACCATTTCCTGTCAATCACATTACGATCGCCGGAGCGAAGAAAAAGCCGTGAGTAAAAATACTATTTTCATAGTAAAGTTACTTGGCGCAGTCGCAGTGCGAACATTGCGCATGCGTACTAAGCGGATTTTCACTGCGATGCGATGAAAAATACCGAGCGAACAACTCGGAATGAGGGCCAACATTAGAATAAGACAGTGGGAGAGAAAAGACTAAGAAGAAAGAAAAAGGAAAGAAAAGAATAGAGGGGGAAGAGAGAGGGTAGAGATGCAAAAACTAGGAGTAGATAAGCGTATTCCAGGTGAGCGAATGGGCCTCACAGTAAAGTAGAGGAGGGGTAAAGCCGCTAAGTGGTCTAAAATGTGGTGGGAACTTATCCGAATTATTAGAGGGGAGAACTCTAAATAGAAATGTAAGTCCGATATACAGGTGTCCCCTTGAAATCATACCAGGGAAACCAAGTGGTTGTAAAGTTAACGGATCTACCCAATGAGAAGGAGATAAGGTCCTCCATATCCAAAAAGTAATCAATCCTGTTAAACCATTGCTTGATTGAAGGGGGGGAGGTCGACCTCCAAAGGATCGGTATAATGGCCTTAGCTGCATTGCTAAGATGTCTCAGTAGTGAGCTCTTATATGTGTGGGCACCCACCAAAGTGAGGTTGAGGAGCCAAAACTCCGGGTTTTTAGGAACTACATCTCCCATTATCAATTCCGAACATGCAAAAACGTCCCTCGAAAAGGAAACTATAAGAGGGCATTCCCACCATATATGCAAAAAGCTCCCCGGGCCTCCCTTAGATCGCCAGCAAAGGGTCGAGAGAGTAGGAAACATCTTGTTAAGCACTAAAGGGGTCCTATACCATCTATACACAAGTTTATAAAGAGTTTCCATCGTAGATAAGCATAAAGAGCCTGGGTATTATGGAAAATAGATTCCCAGTTAGATTGTAACGCCAACTTCGGCATTTCCCTCTCCCAAGAACTCATAAAAGTAGGGGGTTGCGGGAAGAGATCTTCCATGATAAGCACATAGATTTGGGATATGGTGTGTGTGGAAGGTTGTGGGGAAACGCACAGTTTTTCAGAAGCGGTAAGATCTCTAGTTATGTCAGAGAGATTCTTGGAAGATGATAAGAAATGGTGAACCTGAAGAAATTTACAAAAATTGGGATTCGGTATGTTCCAAAGAGATTGAATATCTGAAAATGAGCGCACCCTGCCCGAACTCACCAGCTGACCGACCCTGAAAAGCCCAACCCCCGCCCATAAGGTGAAGGCCGCTCCTTGAAGACCCGGGATAAATTCAGAATTAAAAAGAAAGGAAGTTAAGGGTGACCATTTGGAGGATATGTGGCCTCTCAGCCTAAGCTTTTTCCATAATTTGAGCGTGGGAGAGACTGTGGGGTGGGAGACCTTCGGGAGGTCAGCGAGCCACGGTGTGATTTCTATATAGTGTGATAGACATCCCTCTTCCAGAAGTACCCATTGTTTACAGTCTTTTGCTCATGTCCATTCTAGAATTCTATTTAAATGTACAGCATGGAAGTAGCTGGGGATGTGTGGTAGCTGTTGTCCTCCCTGATGTTTCCTCCGAAATAATATGTCATGTTTAAATCTAGGTGTGTTGCTGCCCCAAATAAATGCTCGGATAAGTCACTGAATATCATGAAACCATCGAGGGGGGATATGTATGGGGAGGGTTTGGAGAAAAAACAATATCCTAGGTAAGGCATTAATTTTGACTACATTAATTCTACCAAACCAGGATAGTCGTAATCTCCTCCACTTTTGGATGTCTATGCAAAGCGTTTTCAATAAGGGGTTAAAGTTTAGAGGGAATATTTTAGATAGGTCATTAGAAAGCATAACCCCTAAGTATTTCAGCTTATGGTCATGCCAAGTGAAAGGGAAGGAGCTTTTCAAACCCACAAGCACATTAGGAGAAGTAGTCAGGTTCATTGCAATGGATTTGGAATAATTTATCGTAAAATTAGAAAGGGCTCCGAACCTGTCAAATTCCGACATCAGATTGGGTGACTGGGTTTGAGATTAGAGCGAGTAAATCGTCGGCATATAGGGCCAATTTGTATTCATTCCCCTTCACTAGCAGACCAGAAATATTTTGATTAGCCCTTATACTTCTAGCTAACGCCTCCATACATAAAACAAAAAGTAGCGGGGATAGTGGGCATCCCTGTCGTGTGCCGTTTGAGATAGTGAAGGGGTCAGATAAGGAGCCATTGATTTTAATTCTGGCAAAAGGAGTAGCGTAGAGGGACAGAATTCTGTGGAGACAGGCGTTGCCTAGCCCTAGATGTTTCAAAATACCAAACAGAAAGTCCCAGTCTACTCTATCGAATGCTTTTTCAGCATCAGTCGATAACAAGATTGAGGGGGACGTGGATTGGTTGGCATAATGAATCATACTAAGTACCTTAGACGTGTTGTTTCTGGCCTCGTGATCTAAGACAAAACCAGCCTGATCCCCATGAATCAGATCTGGCAGCAAAAGCTTAAGACGATTTGCCACTAGTTTAGCGAAAAGTTTTATATCTATGTTTAACAGTGAAATCGGCCAGTAGCTAGAACAGAGACTGGGGTCTTTTCCTTCTTTGGGCAAAACTGTGACATGTGCTTCAAGGGATTGAGGAGAGAATTGCGATGATTCAGAAATGGTGTTGAAGGCTCTTGTAAGAAAAGGGGTTAATTTCTCTTTGAAAGCTTTATAGTAAGCAATAGTAAACCCGTCAGGGCCCAGGATTTTGCCGTTGGGCGAAGAGACAATGGCTTTCATGACTTCCTCGGTAGAGAAAGGAGCATCTAAGCCATCTGCATCCTCTTTGGATAGTGCCGGGAAGTCTAGATATCTCAGACAGGCCGATACAGCTGCTCGATGGGACAATTTATCTGCCCTCCCATTTGGCCCAGAAAGATTGCATAGGGTGGAATAATAATCCTGAAAGGCTTTAGCAATTTTAAGAGCCTCATGTTGGGGCTGGCCTAAACTATCTTTTATTGAATGAATGAAGGTAAGTGCGCGTTGTTCGCGAAGAGCCTTGGCCAGCAATTTCCCGGGGTTGTTGCCCCATTGGTAATATCTGCTTCGGCACTTTCGATAAGAAAACTTAACCCTGTCAGAGAGTAGTTTATTCAGATCGGCCCAAGCGGCCTCGAGATCAGAATAGTGTTGGGGGGTTTGGGATTTTTTATGGAGAAGTTCTAGGGATTTTATCTTGGATAATAAGTCATCTCTAATTTTTTCCCTCTGTTTTTTGCGGACTGATCCCAACTGAATACACACCCCTCTCAGAACGCACTTATGCGCCTCCCACACAGAGATTTTGGAGACATCATCCGTGTCATTAGCGCTAATATAGGAGTCTATAGCAGAGTCAAGTTGAGAGCAGCATGCCACGTCTTGCAATAAAGTGTCATTAAAACGCCACGACCATTGACGACGTACGCTAGATGGTAGACGTATCGTGGGATTAACCGGGGCATGGTCAGACAACACAATTTGCCCTATTGAAGAGTCTGAAATTAAATGTAAACGTCGGTGACTCAAAAATAAATAATCAATTCTGGCCTACGTCTGATGGGGATGTGAATAAAAAGAAAAGTCCACCTCCGAAGGGTGTGTCAGTCTCCATGAGTCAAACAGAAGCTTGGAAAAGAGATCAGAAAAAGTATAGAAAGAGAATGCAATGCAGAAAGTCAAATCGCAAAAAGAATCAATAACAAACCTCGTGGACAGCAATACGGGAAAAAAGACTGCTGCAAAAGGGATGGGAGTGGAAACCTGCCACCTCCCAACCCAGAGAAACAGGGGATGCAGCATAGTGGGGTCTTACGGGGGGCTAAGGACGGAGACCGTCCACAGCATAAAATTTACTCAGTGCGAAAAAATACACCTAGGAATAAGAATTTATACAATATGAAGAAAATAAAAAGAGGCATAAATACTGTGAAGAAATAATGTCATAGGTTAACTTGAATCATCCTAAATATATTTCAACACAACGTAATAATTACAATAACATATCACCTATCTAAGTAAACCTTAACAAAGCAGAGCACATAATGTAGAGGCAAGTAGTAACACAAAAAGGAGGAGCCTTATATGCATCTGTAGAAACAGGAACTGATACATCAAATCAAACAAAAGATTGTCATCACGGAGGTTCCGAGGATTGCGAGCTAGAAGGAGGAGTCCCCCGCATAAGCGGGGATCGCACTTGTTGCCACAAGTCATCTGGAGGGGTCACGGTTGTTATAGTAGGCTGATGATGATAAGAGTCCCAGTCAGGTAACAATATAGGTGGTATGCCAAGAGTTGTGAGAAAAGCCGGTAAATCGGATGGTTTCGAGAGCACCGCCACTTTACCATTGTGAGAAACCTGAAGAGAGAAAGGGAAGCCCCATCTATATTTCAGTTCAAGTTTCCGAAGGGTGTCAGTAAGCGGCTTCAGGGCTCTACGTTGTTGCAAGGTTGACCATGCCAGGTCAGGAAATAACTGAATCTTGTCACCCTGGAAATCTATATTATCCACTTGACGGGCCTTTCTCCTTCTGAGCATAATAGTGGAGTCTACAGATAACATCTCTTGGCCTGTCTGACGATAAGCCTCGAGGCCGAAGGGCACGTGAGCTCTATCAAACATAATGTCCCCATTTGGATCCAAATCAATAAGCTCTCCGAAGATCGTGGTTAGTGCATTTGTCAAGTCAGCTTGCTGTACACTTTCCGGGAGCCCTCTTACCCTGATGTTATTCCGCCTCCCGCGATTATCCATATCTTCAATGCGGGATTTGAGAAAGGCAATATCACTCCTCTGATGACAAATCACCTCTTGAAAATTGGATAGAGTAGCAAAGCTAGATGTCTCGTGTCGTTCCAATACATCGACTCGGGTCGCAATTTGAGACATGTCCTGTTGAAGCGCCGTCACCTCACGTTTGATGGTAGACAGTAGGCGAGTCTCCAGAGCCGAGAAATCTTGCTTCGTAGGAAGTGACTTGACATGGGAGAGAATCTCGCTAATCTCTGCTGTCAGAGAGGAGGTTAACGGAGGGTGCAGGGTCTGGGAAGCTGTCATGTCGTCCTCCGGATTACGTAAAATCGGGGAGTCCGAAACAAGCAGAGCAGTGGCTGGACACGTTACAGGTGTGGTCAGGAACTGACGTAGATCCGACGAATGACGGGACGCCGATTTTGGGATCTCGTCTGGCTTGGTCTTGGCCTTCGTTTTCTTCGTGCCTCTCACCATGAGATCGGTTTACAAAGAAAGGCGATGTGGTGTCACTCTTACATATCCCAGGTATTTTAAAAATGTGCGGACCGTCGCTGTGCAGTAGCCCCCCACGTGGCTTTAAGGATTCATCAGGCTAGGAGCAGCATTACCCAAACGACCACCGGGGGTCAGCACATTATAATATATGGAACTGCGGTCTGTGTCTGCAGTAAACTTCAGAGTATAGGTGCAGTATGCAGGGAATCACTGGAGATTACTTGGAATCTGTAGATCTATAGAAGGAGCCCCTCCCAAAGTGAGATGTCTAGAAATCCCAAGGTAAACCCCTATTCACAAGGGGAGTGCAGCTCTGTTTCTCTCAGGCTGTTTTCCAGCAGTGTGGGCATGCAGCCTTTATCCAAAATGGCGCCCCTGCCCTCACTTGCAGGGCCTTTGTTACTGGGAGTCTTGGGGCCAGCCACACGGGTCTAATCGTTGGTGGGAGCGGTAGAGCAGTGATCCCTCCACAGCCGCGGCTCCCTAATGAGGGGAGGAGGTGAGTGCAGTGTGCGGCGCCCCCGGCGGCAGCTCGTCGCGGACGCGGCCGTAACCCGCAGCGGGTCTCCGCTCTGAGCAGTGCCGCCGCGAAGGAGCTCGCTGAGTAGTCCACCAGGCGAAGAGATGAGCGGGGGAAGCAACAGCGGAGGCCCACGATCACCGTAGCGCCCGTCGGTGCCGAGCGCCTCACGTCCGGTCCGGGCCAGGCAGGAAATCGAGGCCCCGGCTTCAGGTGGATGGGTGGGCCGCAACCCGCACGGGAGCAGGAGGCCCCCGCCGGCTCCGCAGACCACACCACCCTGCACAGGGACGCAATATGGGCCGGCGAAAAGGAAGTTGCCGCCAATAATGACCCCAAACTGGCTGGATAAACGAGTGTCAGGCAGGAGCTCCAGGACACCACAGCCTTTCGATCCAGCTGCCAAGCCACGCCCTTCTATAAAAAAAATTAAACTTTATTGCTACCACATTTATGCAGATTTTTCAATGGACTCCTCCAGGGTGAATTTCTATCCTCATGAATGGTAGAAGCTTGTATTATTTTGATTCATGAATCTGGGAAAGATTCAAATGTATGTTCTAGCTATTGTCCTATCTCGCTGATTAATAATGACATTAAACTTTTTTCTAAGATCCTTGCTCTAAGATTAAACATGATTTTACCACAACTAATCCACGCAGACCAAGGCTTCATCCCAGGTGACAGGCAAGAGACAACACTCGGAGAACAATTGACCTTGTACATGTGATTAATAAATATAAGATGCCCTCTTTTCTTTTGTCATTAGATGCAGAAAAAGCCTTTGATAAGATCCTATGGCTCTTCATGTTTGCGACTCTGTATAGATTCAGCCTGAGAGGAAGCCTACTATCAGGTATCCATGATTTATATTCTAATCCAACTGTGAGAGTAAGGGTGAATTGCAAAGATTCTAACCTGTTTATGATTAGCAATGGGACCAGACAAGGTTGCCCCTTTTCCCCCTTAATATTTGCAATGATGATTGTGCCTTTGGCCTGCCTGATATGTGCTAATGCCGATATTAGGGTTATTAGGGTAGGGGACCTTAAATATAAATTATCATTATTCGCAGACAATGTTTTACTCACATTAGCCTCTCCACATACATCTATCCCTAATCTGTTTCAGATCTTATCCATATATTCCAATATGTCGGGTTATCTCATTCATTTTCTTACCGTATATACTCGAGTATAAGTCGACCCGAATATAAGCCGAGGCACCTAATTTTACCACAAAAACCTGGGAAAACTTATTGACTGGAGTATAAGCCTAGGGTGGGAAATGCAGCTCTAGCCGTACACAGCCCTCATACTGCCAGATATGCCCCCACAGTGCCAGATATGCCCTTATACTGCTAGATATGCCCTCACACTGCCATATATGCCCCCACAGTGCCATATATGCCCTCATACTGCTAGATATTCCCCCACAGTGCTAGATATGCCCTCATAGTGCCAGATATGCCCCCACAGTGCAAGATATTCCCCCACGGTGCCAGATATGCCCTCATAGTGCCAGATATGCCCCCACAGTGCCAGATATGCCCTCATACTGCCAGATATGCCCACTCAGTGCCACATATGCCCCCCCAAGTGCCAAATATGCTCCCCCAGTGCCAGGTACAACTTACCCTGCCCGCTCCCCTGCTGTTTTGTGAAGGAGGGACATGGAGGGCACAGCGAGCGCCTCTCCTGTGTCAGAGCTCACGGACGGGTACTTCATTTAATAGACCCGCCTCTGCCGCCGGAGATGCAGGAGGGACACAGGAGAGGCGCGCGCTGTGCCCTCCGTGTCCAACCTTCCAAGGCACTGACTTGAGTATAAGCCAAGGGGGCATTTTAAGCATAAAAAAAAGTGCTGAAAAAGTCAGCTTATACTCGAGTATATACAGTAAATCTTAATGGAAAAAATGCCTAGGCGCTAAAGTTCAATTAACCATGTAACATAAGTTAGCAATTAAGTATAGGTAAGTGTAAATTTCAAGCAACCGAGATTCCCATTCACTGCTGTAAATAAACCTCTGCTTTATTTATAGAAATGAAGAAGAAAAAATTGGATTTTAATACCTACCGGTAAATCCTTTTCTCTTAGTCCGTAGAGGATGCTTGGGACTCCAAAAGGACCATGGGGTATAGACAGGATCCGCAGGAGACATGGGCACTTTAAGACTTTAAATGGGTGTGAACTGGCTCCTCCCTCTATGCCCCTCCTCCAGACCTCAGTTATAGGAACTGTGCCCAGGAAGACGGACATTTCGAGGAAAAGGATTTTTGTTAACCAAGGGTGAGATACATACCAGCTCACACCACAACACACTGTACAACATGGCATTTAACTAAAACCAGTCAACAGCATGAACCAAAAAATTAGCAACAGGCTGATCGAAACCAAAAACACAACCTTTGTGTAACAAAAGCAATAACTATGAACAAGTACTGCAGATAGAGTCCGCACTGGAACGGGCGCCCAGCATCCTCTACGGACTAAGAGAAAAGGATTTACCGGTAGGTATTAAAATCCTATTTTCTCCTTCATCCTAGAGGATGCTGGAGACTCCAAAAGGACCATGGGGTTTATACCTAAGCTCCAGACCGGGCGGGAGAGTGCGGATGACTCTGCAGCACCGATTGAGCAAACATGAGGTCCTCATCAGCCAGGGTATCAAACTTGTAGAATTTTGCAAAAGTGTTTAAACCTGACCAAGTAGCTGCTCGGCAAAGTTGTAGCTCCGAGACTCCCTGGGCAGCCGCCCAAGATGAGCCCACCTTCCTGGTAGAATGGGCCTTCACTGATTTCGGTAACGGCAATCCAGCCGTAGAATAAGCATGCTTAATCGCATTACAGATCCAGCGTGCAATAATCTGCTTAGAAGCAGGAGCCCCAATCTTGTTGGAAGCATACAGGACAAACAGAGCCTCCATTTTCCTAATATGAGCCATTCTGGCTACATCAATTTTCAAAGCTCTGACCACATCGAGAGACTTTGAATCAGCCAAGGCTTCAGTAGCCACAGGTACCACAATAGGTTGGTTCATGTGAAACGAAGAAACCACCTTTGGTAGAAATTGTTGTCGAGTTCTCAAATCCGCTCTATCCTCGTGGAAAATCAAATAGGGGCTTTTGTGAGACAAAGCCACCAATTCCGACACCCGCCTTGCGGATGCTAAGGCCAATAGCATGACCCCTTTCCAAGTGAGAAATTTCAACTCAACCGTTTGTAAAGGTTCAATTCAAAGTGACATAAGGAACTGTAACACCACGTTAAGGTCCCATGGTGCCACTGGGGGCACAAATGGAGGTTGGATGTGCAGCACGCCTTTCACAAAAGTCTGTACTTCTGGAAGCGAGGACAATTCCCTTTGAAAGAAAATTGATAAGGCTGAAATCTGCACTTTAATGGAGTCTAACTTCAGGCCCGCATCCACACCTGCTTGTAAAAAATGGAGAAACCGACTCAGCTGAAATTCTTCCGTAGGAGCCTTCTTGGATTCACACCAAGACACATATTTTCTCCAAATACGGTGGTAATGCTTCGCCGTTACCTCCTTTCTAGCTTTCAGTAGAGTGGGGATGACCTCACCGGGAATACCCTTTCGCGCTAGGATTTTGGGTTCAACCGCCACGCTGTCAAATGCAACCACGGTAAGTCTTGGAACATGCACGGCCCTTGCTGTAATAGATCCTCTCTTAGAGGAAGAGGCCAGGGATCTCCTATAAGTAATTCCTGAAGATCCGGATACCAGGCCCTCCGTGGCCAATCTGGAACAACGAGTATCACCTGAACCCTTGTTCTTCTTATGATCCGTATCACCTTTGGGATGAGTGGAAGTGGAGGGAACACATAGACCGACTGATACACCCACGGTGTCACTAGGGCATCTACTGCTACTGCTTGAGGGTCCCTCAACCTGGAACAATATGTCTGAAGTTTCTTGTTGAGGCGAGACGCCATCATGTCTATTTGAGGAATTCCCCAATGACTTGTCACTTCTGCAAAGACCTCTTGATAAAGAACCCACTCTCCTGGATGGAGATCGTGTCTGCTGAGAAAGTCTGCTTCCCAGTTGTCCACGCCTGGAATGAAGACCGCCGACAGAGCGCTTGCCTTTTTTTCCGCCCAGCGAAGAACTTTTGTGGCCTCCGCCATCGCTTCTCTGCTCCTTGTTCCGCCCTGGCGGTTTATGTGTGCCACTGCTGTTATGTTGTCTGAATGAATCAGGATGGGCAGGCCGCGAAGAAGATGTTCCGCTTGTAGAAGGCCGTTGTAGATGGCCCTTCATTCCAGAATGTTTATGTGCAGACAAGCTTCCTGGCTTGACCATTTTCCCTGGAAATTTTGTCCCTGTGTGACTGCTCCCCAACCTCAGAGACTTGCATCCGTGGTTACTAGGATCCAATCTTGGATCCCGAACCTGCGTCCCTCTAGAAGGTGAGAACTTTGGAGCCACCACAGGAGAGAAATCCTGGCCCTGGGAGATAGGCTTATCTTCCGGTGCATGTGTAGGTGAGACCCGGACCACTTGTCCAACAGGTCCCACTGAAAAACCCTGACATGGAACCTGCCAAATGGGATGGCCTCGTAGGCTGCCACCATCTTCCCCAGCACCCGAGTGCATTGATGAATCAACACTCTTGCCGGTTTCAGAATCCCCTTGACCATGTTCTGTATTTCCAGAGCTTTTTCCATCGGGAGAAAAATTCTCTGTAGTTCCGTGTCCAGAATCATGCCCAAGAACGACAGCCATGTCAACTGTGACTTTGGCAAATTTAGGAGCCAACCATGTTGTTGCAGAACTGTCAGGGAGAGCGCAACGTTTTTTAGTAACTGCTCCTTTGATCTCGCCTTTATCAGGAAATCGTCCAAGTACGGGATAATTGTGACACCCTGCTTGCGCAGGAGCACCATTATTTCCGCCATTACTTTGGTGAGAATCCTCGGGGCCGTGGAAAGACCAAACGGCAACGTCTGAAATTGGTAATGACAATCCTGAACAGCAAACCTCAGGTAAGCCTGATGTGGAGGATATATGGGGACATGTAGGTAAGCATCCTTTATGTCGACTGACACCATAAAATCCCCCCCTTCCAGACTGGAGATCACTGCTCGGAGAGATTTCATCTTGAATTTGAATCTTTTCAAATATAGATTGAGGGATTTTAAGTTCAGAATCGGTTTGACCGAGCCATCTGACTTCGGGACCACGAACAGGCTTGAATAAAACCCTTCTCCCCGTTGTGACGGGGGTACCGTGACAATGACTTGCTGTTGACACAGCTTTTGTATTGCAGCGCACACTACTTCTCTTTCCGGAAGAGAAGCTGGCAAGGCTGATTTGAAAAATCGGTGGGGGGGGACACGTCTTGAAACTCCAGTTTGTATCCTTGGGCCACAATTTCCAGCACCCAAGGATCCAGGCCTGAGTGAGCCCAGACCCGACTGAAGAGCTGAAGACGTTCCCCCACCAGTGCGGACTCCCACAGTGGAGCCCCAGCGTCATGCAGTGGACTTGGCAGAAGCCGGGGAGGACTTCTGCTCCTGGGAGCTTGCCACAGCCGGCGATCTTTTACCCCTTCCCTTACCTCTAGCAGCAAGGAAGGAGGACCCTCGTCCTTTTTTGAATGTATTAGACCAAAAGGACTGCATCTGATACTGAGGCGTTTTCTTTTGCTGTGGAGGGACAAAAGGTAGAAAAGATGACTTACCCGCGGTAGCTGTAGATACCAGGTCCACGAGGCCTTCACCAAACAAAACACCACCTTTGTAGGGCAGAGCCTCCACAGCCTTCTTAGAGTCAGCATCACCATTCCATTGATGAGTCCACAACGCTCTCCTAGCCGAGATTGCCATGGCATTGGCCCTTGATCCCAAGAGGCCAATATCTCTCGCAGCCTCCTTTAGATAGACTGCAGCGTCCCTGATATGACCCAGCATCAAAAGCACGCTATCTCTATCCAGGGTGTCAATTTCAGATGACAAGTTATCTGCCCACTTTTCAATAGCTCTACTCACCCATGCCGCTGCCACGGCAGGTCTGAGCAGCGTACCTGTAGTGACATAAATAGATTTCAAGGTAGTTTCCTGCTTACGATCCGCAGAATCCTTTAGGGCTGCCATGTCAGGGGACAGAAGTGCCACCTTCTTGGACAACAGCGCTAGACCTTTGTCCACAGTGGGCGTCGACTCCCACTTTACCCTATCCTCAGAGGGAAATGGATATGCCATAGAAATTCTCTTGGGAATCAGCAACCTCTTGTCAGGAGTATCCCAAGCCTTTTCAAAAAGAGTGTTCAGTTCATGAGAGGGAGGAAACGTTACCATAGGTTTCTTTCCCTTATACATACAGACCCTTGTCTCAGGCACAGCAGGGTCTTCCGTGATATGTAACACGTTCTTAATTGCCACAATCATGTACTGAATGCTCTTAGCCAGTTTAGGATTCAATTTGGCATCACTATTGTCGACACTGGAGTCCGAATCCGTGTCGGTATCTGTGTCTGCTATCTGGGTAAATTAACATTTCTGTGACCCTGAGGGGGTCTGAGTTTGTGACAAAACATCTTCTATGGATTGTCTCCATGCTTGGTTCTGAGACTCAGATTTGTCTAATCTCTTATGCAACGAAGCCACACTTGCATTTAAGACACTCCACATATCATTATCTACCCAATCAGCAGTCGGCGCCGCCGACAGAGTCACTCCCACATTCTGTTCTGCCCCCACACCAGCCTCCTCCTGGGAAGAGCATTCAGCCTCAGACATGTCGACACACGCGTACCGACACCCACTATCACACTGGGCTATAGGGAACAGACCCACAGTAAGGCCCTTCAGAGAGACAGAGAGGGAGTTTGCCAGCTCACACCCAGCGCCTCACCCGGTCTGAAGGAATATACAATTCCCCAGACCTTGCAGCGCTTTTATATATATATATATATATTCAACACCAAATATGCTGTGCCCCCCCTGTTTTTGTACCCTGTTACTTGTGACAGAAGTGAAGGGCCAGGACCAGCGTCTCTGCAGCTTGCTGTGAAGAGAAAAGATGGCGCTGATAAGAGCTGGAAGGATGAAGCCCCACCCAGGGGCGGATCCAGAAGAAAATGACAGGGGGAGCACCATGGAAGGGGCAAGTACATTTGCGTGCGCTTGCAGCGCATGCGCTCCCAGAAAAGGGGTGTCCCCCCACTACAAGGGGTGTGGCCTCACAGGACAGGGAGAGTGTGAGAGAGAGAGTGACTTGCAGTAGGTGACAGGGAGAGTGACTGTCAGTTGGTGACAGCTAGTGGTTGATGGAGAGTGACTGGCAGTGAGTGACAGGCAGTGGGAGAGAGGGTGAGTGGGAGAATGTGACTGGGTATAGAGTGACTAGCAGTGGATGCCTGTGAGACTGGCAGTGGGTGACAGGGAGACTGGCAGTGGGTGACAGGGAGAGGATGACTGGCAGTGGGTGACAGGGAGAGGATGCCAGGGAGACTGGCAGTGGGTGACAGGGAGAGGATGACTGGCAGTAGGTGACAGAGAGAGGGTGACATATGAGTCAGTGTGATGTGGGCCCCTATGACACACATATAAGTGGGGAGGGAAAGGGGCACAGGTTAAAAAAAAGTTTTCATTTTTTTATACAAAAAATGTGTATTGTCATCTTGCATAATATACCACATACACATAAAAAGGGGGAGAGACAGGGAGGGGGAGGGTGCTGAGGGGGAGAAAAAGGGAGGGGAAGGGTGCTGAGGGGGAGAGACATGGAGGGTGAGGATGCTGAGGGGGAGAGACAGGGAGGGTGAGGATGCTGAGGGGGAGAGACAGGGAGGGTGAGGATGCTGAGGGGGAGAGACAGAGAGGGTGAGGATGCTGAGGGGGAGAGACAGGGAGGGTGTGGATGCTGAGGGGGAGAGACAGGGAGGGTGAGGATGCTGAGGGGGAAAGACAGGGAGGGTGAGGGTGCTGAGGGGGAGAGACAGGGTGGGTGAGGGTGCTGAGGGGGAGAGACAGGGAAGGTGAGGATGCTAGGGGGGAGAGACAGGGAGGGTGAGTGTGCTGAGGGGAGAGACAGGGAGGGTGAGGATGCTGAGGGGGAGAGACAGGGAGGGTGAGGATGCTGAGGGGGAGAGACAGGGAGGGTAAGGGTGCTGAGGGGGAGAGACAGCGAGGGTGAGGGTGCTGAGGGGGAGAGACAGGGAGGGTGAGGGTGCTGAGGGGGAGAGACAGGGAGGGTGAGGGTGCTGAGGGGGAGAGACAGGGAGGGTGAGGATGCTGAGGGGGAGAGACAGGGAGGGTGAGGGTGCTGAGGGGGAGAGACAGGGAGGGTGAGGATGCTGAGGGGGAGAGACAGGGAGGGTGAGGGTGCTGAGGGGGAGAGACAGGGAGGGTGAGGATGCTGAGGGGGAGAGACAGGGAGGGTGAGGATGCTGAGGGGGAGATACAGGGACATAACTTTGTGTCAGGAAAGAAACAATGAAGGATTCCCTGACAACCTTGCAGCCCCCCCCCCTCTCCCCTCCCACATTTACTTAGCAAATACCTCGTGGCTTTGCCCCACTGGCTGGCATCCTAGGACAGGAGTGAGCGTTTGTGACTCCAGTCCTAACGGTGCTCATAAACAGCAGGCACAGGAGGAGAGAGCGGCAGCGCGCGGCGCGGTACAGGAGGAGAGAGCGGCAGCGCACAGCGTGACGTGACGTGTTCACACCGTGTGTGGGTGCCGGGTTGCATTGGTTACGAGGCAGGAGGAGGTGCAGTGCAGCGCTGGCAGCTGACCGTGTGAATACGACGGCAGTCAGTGGGGAGCACAGCACTACGCCACGGGTCGGTAATAGAAATCCGATCCGTGGTGGGTGGCGGGTGGCAGGGCTCCCTTTCAGATGGGGGTTCGGTGTACTTACCCTCAGAGCCCCCCCTTCCGTAATCTGGCTCTGACCGCCGGGCCGCTTGCGCTGGAACTCGTGCCCTAGTGCCCGCTGGCTCTATTACGGGGAGATTGCAGCAGAGCTGTGGCCAATTAAAAAAAAAGGAAAACACTGCCGCAAATGACAGGGGGGGCACGAGCCCGAGTGCCCCCCCCCCCCTGGATCCGCCACTGGCCATGCCCACGCTTGTGTCCCGCTTATTTTTATACTGGCGGGGGTCTATATACAGTGCCTGTGCACTGTATACCTCTGTGCCAGATCTTAAAAGAGGTTTTATTGCTGCCCAGGGCGCCTCCACTGCGCCCTGCACCCGTGTAGTGCCGTTTGAGAGCGGGTGCAATGGCACGCAGCACGATCGCTGCGCGGTACCTCTGAGACTGATGTCTTCTGCCGCCTTCACTGAAGTCTTCTTTGCTTCAGTTACTCACCCGGCTTCTCTCTTCTGGCTCTGTGAAGGGGACGGTGGCGCGGCTCCGGGAACAAGCAGCTAGGCTATACCAAGTGATCAGATCCTCTGGAGCTAATGGTGTCCAGTAGCCTAAGAAGCAGGGCCTTTAACTCACAGAAGTAGGTCTGCTTCTCTGCCCTCAGTCCCACGAAGCAGGGAGCCTGTTGCCAGCAGTGCTCCCTGAAAACAATAAACCTAACAGAAAGTATTTTCTAGAGAAACTCTGTAGAGCTCCCCTAGTGTGTGTCCAGTCTCTCTGGGCACAGAATCTAACTGAGGTCTGGAGGAGGGGCATAGAGGGAGGAGCCAGTTCACACCCATTTAAAGTATTAAAGTGCCCATGTCTCCTGCGGATCCCGTCTAATACCCCATGGTTCTTTTGGAGTCCCCAGCATCCTCTAGGACGAAGGAGAAAAGAAAATTCAACTACGCTTGGGATTAACGGGTGAGAGAAAATGAAACCATAAAAAATGCCACTGTGTAGCAAAACAAAATGACCATACGTTTATTTGTCTATGTTCATTTATATATTAAGACCAAATAAGAACATAAAAAGATACTGTGCACAGTATTATATAAATATGTAACAAGAGAATACAATGAATACAATGTTTCTAGGTTTAAAAGAAAGTAACAATATAACAAAGAGATGTGTGTCTCAGTTAAAGAGATATAAAAAAATGGACTTTGGGAGATCATTGGGTTCACAGTCTTTATCGAATGTTCTGGTTCTGTATGGTTTAAACAGTCCCTCACAAACTTGTGAATGGCATTATGTAGAAGCATATAAACTATAATAGGTGCGGTACTTACTACACCGTACAGTCCGGGTTTGTAGATAGTAACTAAACTGCTGGGTCAAGGATGTGAATAAATAGCATCTAAATAGCATTCACTGTAGAAGGAAAGTATGAGGCCAGTAAACTGACCAGGTATACTTGGGGTCCCACAATACTGATAACCTGGCTGTGTGTCGAGGGAGAGCCAGTGCAAGGCTGCGCTCACCTGAGGTGACGGCTGCGGATCACTTCCAATATAGGTGCTGGCGAATGTAGGTGTGAGCTAGCTGCATGTATCTGCTGGTGACCTGGCCGTGTGCAGAGGAAGAGCCGGTGCAGGGTTGCGCTCACCTGAGGTGACGGCTGCTGATCACTTCCAATATAGGTGCTGGTGATTGTAGGTGTGAGCTAGCCGCATGAATCTGCTGGTGACCTGGCCATGTACAGAGGGAGAGCCGGTGCAAAGCTGCGCTCACCTGAGGTGACAGCTGCTGATCACTTCCAATATAGGTGCTGGCGATTGTAGGTGCGAGCTAGCCGCATGTATCTGCTGGTGACCTGGCCATGTACAGAGGGAGAGCCGGTGCAGGGCTGCGCTCACCTGAGGTGACGGCTACTGATCACTTCCAATATAGGTGCTGGCAATTGTAGGTGCGAGCTAGCTGCATGTATCTGCTGGTGACCTGGCCATGTACAGAGGGAGAGCCGGTGCAGGGTTGCGCTCACCTGAGGTGACGGCTGTTGATCACTTCCAATATAGGTGCTGGCGATTGTAGGTGTGAGCTAGCCGCATGTATCTGCTGGTGGCCTGGCCATGTACAGAGGGAGAGCCGGTGCAGGGCTGCGCTCACCTGAGGTGACAGCTGCTGATCACTTCCAATATAGGTGCTGGCGATTGTAGGTGCGAGCTAGCCGCATGTATCTGCTGGTGACCTGGCCATGTACAGAGGGAGAGCCGGTGCAGGGCTGCGCTCACCTGAGGTGACAGCTGCTGATCACTTCCAATATAGGTGCTGGCGATTGTAGGTGCGAGCTAGCCGCATGTATCTGCTGGTGACCTGGCCATGTACAGAGGGAGAGCCGGTGCAGGGCTTCGCTCACCTGAGGTGACAGCTGCTGATCACTTCCAATATAGGTGCTGGCGATTGTAGGTGTGAGCTAGCCGCATGTATCTGCTGGTGACCTGGCCATGTACAGAGGGAGAGCCGGTGCAGGGCTTCGCTCACCTGAGGTGACAGCTGCTGATCACTTCCAATATAGGTGCTGGCGATTGTAGGTGCGAGCTAGCCGCATGTATCTGCTGGTGACCTGGCCATGTACAGAGGGAGAGCCGGTGCAGGGCTTCGTTCACCTGAGGTGACAGCTGCTGATCACTTCCAATATAGGTGCTGGCGATTGTAGGTGTGAGCTAGCCGCATGTATCTGCTGGTGACCTGGCCATGTACAGAGGGAGAGCCGGTGCAGGGCTGCGCTCACCTGAGGTGACAGCTGCTGATCACTTCCAATATAGGTGCTGGCGATTGTAGGTGCGAGCTAGCCGCATGTATCTGCTGGTGACCTGGCCATGTACAGAGGGAGAGCCGGTGCAGGGCTTCGCTCACCTGAGGTGACAGCTGCTGATCACTTCCAATATAGGTGCTGGCGATTGTAGGTGCGAGCTAGCCGCATGTATCTGCTGGTGACCTGGCCATGTACAGAGGGAGAGCCGGTGCAGGGCTGCGCTCACCTGAGGTGACAGCTGCTGATCACTTCCAATATAGGTGCTGGCGATTGTAGGTGCGAGCTAGCCGCATGTATCTGCTGGTGACCTGGCCATGTACAGAGGGAGAGTCGGTGCAGGGCTTCGCTCACCTGAGGTGACAGCTGCTGATCACTTCCAATATAGGTGCTGGCGATTATAGGTGTGAGCTAGCCGCATGTATCTGCTGGTGACCTGGCCATGTACAGAGGGAGAGCCGGTGCAGGGCTTCGCTCACCTGAGGTGACAGCTGCTGATCACTTCCAATATAGGTGCTGGCGATTGTAGGTGCGAGCTAGCCGCATGTATCTGCTGGTGACCTGGCCATGTACAGAGGGAGAGCCGGTGCAGGGCTTCGTTCACCTGAGGTGACAGCTGCTGATCACTTCCAATATAGGTGCTGGCGATTGTAGGTGTGAGCTAGCCGCATGTATCTGCTGGTGACCTGGCCATGTACAGAGGGAGAGCCGGTGCAGGGCTTCGCTCACCTGAGGTGACAGCTGCTGATCACTTCCAATATAGGTGCTGGCGATTGTAGGTGCGAGCTAGCCGCATGTATCTGCTGGTGACCTGGCCATGTACAGAGGGAGAGCCGGTGCAGGGCTTCGCTCACCTGAGGTGACAGCTGCTGATCACTTCCAATATAGGTGCTGGCGAATGTAGGTGTGAGCTAGCTGCATGTATCTGCTGGTGACCTGGCCGTGTGCAGAGGGAGAGCCGGTGCAGGGTTGCGCTCACCTGAGGTGACGGCTGCTGATCACTTCCAATATAGGTGCTGGTGATTGTAGGTGTGAGCTAGCCGCATGTATCTGCTGGTGACCTGGCCATGTACAGAGGGAGAGCCGGTGCAAAGCTGCGCTCACCTGAGGTGACAGCTGCTGATCACTTCCAATATAGGTGCTGGCGATTGTAGGTGCGAGCTAGCCGCATGTATCTGCTGGTGACCCGGCCATGTACAGAGGGAGAGCCGGTGCATGGCTGCGCTCACTTGAGGTGACGGCTACTGATAACTTCCAATATAGGTGCTGGCAATTGGGTAGGTGCGAGCTAGCTGCATGTATCTGCTGGTGACCTGGCCATGTACAGAGGGAGAGCCGGTGCAGGGTTGCGCTCACCTGAGGTGACCGCTGTTGATCACTTCCAATATAGGTGCTGGCGATTGTAGGTGTGAGCTAGCCGCATGTATCTGCTGGTGGCCTGGCCATGTACAGAGGGAGAGCCGGTGCAGGGCTGCGCTCACCTGAGGTGACAGCTGCTGATCACTTCCAATATAGGTGCTGGCGATTGTAGGTGCGAGCTAGCCGCATGTATCTGCTGGTGACCTGGCCATGTAAAGAGGGAGAGCCGGTGCAGGGCTGCGCTCACCTGAGGTGACAGCTGCTGATCACTTCCAATATAGGTGCTGGCGATTGTAGGTGCGAGCTAGCCGCATGTATCTGCTGGTGACCTGGCCATGTACAGAGGGAGAGCCGGTGCAGGGCTTCGCTCACCTGAGGTGACAGCTGCTGATCACTTCCAATATAGGTGCTGGCGATTGTAGGTGTGAGCTAGCCGCATGTATCTGCTGGTGACCTGGCCATTTACAGAGGGAGAGCCGGTGCAGGGCTTCGCTCACCTGAGGTGACAGCTGCTGATCACTTCCAATATAGGTGCTGGCGATTGTAGGTGCGAGCTAGCCGCATGTATCTGCTGGTGACCTGGCCATGTACAGAGGGAGAGCCGGTGCAGGGCTTCGTTCACCTGAGGTGACAGCTGCTGATCACTTCCAATATAGGTGCTGGCGATTGTAGGTGTGAGCTAGCTGCATGTATCTGCTGGTGACCTGGCCATGTACAGAGGGAGAGCCGGTGCAGGGCTGCGCTCACCTGAGGTGACAGCTGCTGATCACTTCCAATATAGGTGCTGGCGATTGTAGGTGCGAGCTAGCCGCATGTATCTGCTGGTGACCTGGCCATGTACAGAGGGAGAGCCGGTGCAGGGCTTCGCTCACCTGAGGTGACAGCTGCTGATCACTTCCAATATAGGTGCTGGCGATTGTAGGTGCGAGCTAGGCGCATGTATCTGCTGGTGACCTGGCCATGTACAGAGGGAGAGCCGGTGCAGGGCTGCGCTCACCTGAGGTGACAGCTGCTGATCACTTCCAATATAGGTGCTGGCGATTGTAGGTGCGAGCTAGCCGCATGTATCTGCTGGTGACCTGGCCATGTACAGAGGGAGAGCCGGTGCAGGGCTTCGCTCACCTGAGGTGATAGCTGCTGATCACTTCCAATATAGGTGCTGGCGATTGTAGGTGTGAGCTAGCCGCATGTATCTGCTGGTGACCTGGCCATGTACAGAGGGAGAGCCGGTGCAGGGCTTCGCTCACCTGAGGTGACAGCTGCTGATCACTTCCAATATAGGTGCTGGCGATTGTAGGTGCGAGCTAGCCGCATGTATCTGCTGGTGACCTGGCCATGTACAGAGGGAGAGCCGGTGCAGGGCTTCGTTCACCTGAGGTGACAGCTGCTGATCACTTTCAATATAGGTGCTGGCGATTGTAGGTGTGAGCTAGCCGCATGTATCTGCTGGTGACCTGGCCATGTACAGAGGGAGAG
Source organism: Pseudophryne corroboree (assembly GCF_028390025.1). NCBI lineage: Eukaryota > Metazoa > Chordata > Amphibia > Anura > Myobatrachidae > Pseudophryne > Pseudophryne corroboree. Next base: position 454,005,128 of record NC_086448.1, read on the forward strand.
CCGGTGCAGGGCTGCGCTCACCTGAGGTGACAGCTGCTGATCACTTCCAATATAGGTGCTGGCGATTGTAGGTGCGAGCTAGCCACATGTATCTGCTGGTGACCTGGCCATGTACAGAGGGAGAGCCGGTGCAGGGCTTCGCTCACCTGAGGTGACAGCTGCTGATCACTTCCAATATAGGTGCTGGCGATTGTAGGTGCGAGCTAGCCGCATGTATCTGCTGGTGACCTGGCCATGTACAGAGGGAGAGCCGGTGCAGGGCTTCGCTCACCTGAGGTGACAGCTGCTGATCACTTCCAATATAGGTGCTGGCGATTGTAGGTGCGAGCTAGCCGCATGTATCTGCTGGTGACCTGGCCATGTACAGAGGGAGAGCCGGTGCAGGGCTTCGCTCACCTGAGGTGACAGCTGCTGATCACTTCCAATATAGGTGCTGGCGATTGTAGGTGCGAGCTAGCCGCATGTATCTGCTGGTGACCTGGCCGTGTGCAGAGGGAGAGCCGGTGCAGGGCTGCACTCACCTGAGGTGACGGCTGCTGATCACTTCCAATATAGGTGCTGGCAATTGTAGGTGCGAGCTAGCCGCATGTATCTGCTGGTGAACTTGCCGTGTGCAGAGGGAGAGCCGGTGCAGGGCTGCACTCACCTGAGGTGACGGCTGCTGATCACTTCCAATATAGGTGCTGGCGATTGTAGGTGTGAGCTAGCCGCATGTATCTGCTGGTGACCTGGCCATGTACAGAGGGAGAGCCGGTGCAGGGCTGCGCTCACCTGAGGTGACGGCTGCTGATCACTTCCAATATAGGTGCTGGCGATTGTAGGTGCGAGCTAGCCGCATGTATCTGCTGGTGACCTGGCCATGTACAGAGGGAGAGCCGGTGCAGGGCTTCGCTCACCTGAGGTGACAGCTGCTGATCACTTCCAATATAGGTGCTGGCGATTGTAGGTGCGAGCTAGCCGCATGTATCTGCTGGTGATCTGGCCATGTACAGAGGGAGAGCCGGTGCAGGGCTTCGCTCACCTGAGGTGACAGCTGCTGATCACTTCCAATATAGGTGCTGGCGATTGTAGGTGCGAGCTAGCCGCATGTATCTGCTGGTGACCTGGCCATGTACAGAGGGAGAGCCGGTGCAGGGCTTCGCTCACCTGAGGTGACTGCTGCTGATCACTTCCAATATAGGTGCTGGCGATTGTAGGTGCGAGCTAGCCGCATGTATCTGCTGGTGAACTTGCCGTGTGCAGAGGGAGAGCCGGTGCAGGGCTGCACTCACCTGAGGTGACGGCTGCTGATCACTTCCAATATAGGTGCTGGCGATTGTAGGTGTGTGCTAGCCGCATGTATCTGCTGGTGACCTGGCCATGTACAGAGGGAGAGCCGGTGCAGGGCAGCGCTCACCTGAGGTGACGGCTGCTGATCACTTCCAATATAGGTGCTGGCGATTGTAGGTGCGAGCTAGCCGCATGTATCTGCTGGTGACCTGGCCATGTACAGAGGGAGAGCCGGTGCAGGGCTGCGCTCACCTGAGGTGACAGCTGCTGATCACTTCCAATATAGGTGCTGGCGATTGTAGGTGCGAGCTAGCCGCATGTATCTGCTGGTGACCTAGCCATGTACAGAGGGAGAGCCAGTGCAGGGCTTCGCTCACCTGAGGTGACAGCTGCTGATCACTTCCAATATAGGTGCTGGCGATTGTAGGTGCGAGCTAGCCGCATGTATCTGCTGGTGACCTGGCCATGTACAGAGGGAGAGCCGGTGCAGGGCTTCGCTCACCTGAGGTGACAGCTGCTGATCACTTCCAATATAGGTGCTGGCGATTGTAGGTGCGAGCTAGTCGCATGTATCTGCTGGTGACCTGGCCGTGTGCAGAGGGAGAGCCGGTGCAGGGCTGCACTCACCTGAGGTGACAGCTGCTGATCACTTCCAATATAGGTGCTGGCAATTGTAGGTGCGAGCTAGCCGCATGTATCTGCTGGTGAACTTGCCGTGTGCAGAGGGAGAGCCGGTGCAGGGCTGCACTCACCTGAGGTGACAGCTGCTGATCACTTCCAATATAAGTGCTGGCGATTGTAGGTGTGAGCTAGCCGCATGTATCTGCTGGTGACCTGGCCATGTACAGTGGGAGAGCCGGTGCAGGGCTGCGCTCACCTGAGGTGACGGCTGCTGATCACTTCCAATATAGGTGCTGGCGATTGTAGGTGCGAGCTAGCCGCATGTATCTGCTGGTGACCTGGCCATGTACAGAGGGAGAGCCGGTGCAAGGCTGCGCTCACCTGAGGTGACAGCTGCTGATCACTTCCAATATAGGTGCTGGCGATTGTAGGTGCGAGCTAGCCGCATGTATCTGCTGGTGACCTGGCCATGTACAGAGGGAGAGCCGGTGCAGGGCTGCGCTCACCTGAGGTGACGGCTGCTGATCACTTCCAATATAGGTGCTGGCGATTGTAGGTGCGAGCTAGCCGCATGTATCTGCTGGTGACCTGGCCATGTACAGAGGGAGAGCCGGTGCAGGGTTTCGCTCACCTGAGGTGACGTCTGTTGATCACTTCCAATATAGGTGCTGGCGATTGTAGGTGTGAGCTAGCCGCATGTATCTGCTGGTGACCTGGCCATGTACAGAGGGAGAGCCGGTGCAGGGTTGCGCTCACCTGAGGTGACGTCTGTTGATCACTTCCAATATAGGTGCTGGCGATTGTAGGTGTGAGCTAGCCGCATGTATCTGCTGGTGACCTGGCCATGTACAGAGGGAGAGCCGGTGCAGGGCTGCGCTCACCTGAGGTGACGGCTGCTGATCACTTCCAATATAGGTGCTGGCGATTGTAGGTGTGAGCTAGCTGCATGTATCTGCTGGTGACCTGGCCATGTACAGAGGGAGAGCCGGTGCAGGGCTGCGCTCACCTGAGGTGACAGCTGCTGATCACTTCCAATATAGGTGCTGGCGATTGTAGGTGCGAGCTAGCCGCATGTATCTGCTGGTGACCTGGCCATGTACAGAGGGAGAGCCGGTGCAGGGCTGCGCTCACCTGAGGTGACAGCTGCTGATCACTTCCAATATAGGTGCTGGCAATTGTAGGTGCGAGCTAGCCGCATGTATCTGCTGGTGACCTGGCCATGTACAGAGGGAGAGCCGGTGCAGGGCTGCGCTCACCTGAGGTGACGGCTGTTGATCACTTCCAATATAGGTGCTGGCGATTGTAGGTGCGAGCTAGCTGCATGTATCTGCTGGTGACCTGGCCATGTACAGAGGGAGAGCCGGTGCAGGGCTGCGCTCACCTGAGGTGACAGCTGCTGATCACTTCCAATATAGGTGCTGGCGATTGTAGGTGCGAGCTAGCCGCATGTATCTGCTGGTGACCTGGCCGTGTGCAGAGGGAGAGCCGGTGCAGGGCTGCACTCACCTGAGGGGACGGCTAATTGCTCACTTTCAATAAGTGCTAGTGATCATAGGTACTGGCTAGCCACATACAGTATATGGTTGCCGCCTCGTTCCGTGTGCTGGCAGTCACTTTAAACTTATGGTCATTTCTTTTTGATACACAGTGGCCTTTTTTTATGGTTTCATTTTCTCTCACCCGTTAATCCCAAGTGCAGTTGAATTTTCTTTTTTTTCTTTTCTTAAATCTGAAGCTCTTCCCCTATATGTTGAGGAGGATACTAGGGCCTAATTAGCCGGAAACTTTAACTTTACATGGCGTACTAATAAATTAAATATCTACTAATATATATTACACACTCCTATGGTTCTCTATATAAAGAAAAATTTCCAGCTCTTTTTAATACTAATACACCTGATTTACAAGCCTGTAGGTCACAGACAATAACTTGGTTTGGCAGCATAGTCACAATAAAGATGAACGTACTGCCTTGACTGTTATATTTGATTCAAACGATACCGATGCTAGTTCCAAGGGAGGCTTTGAGTCGAATGCAAAGAGACATACTTAAATTTATATGGCTAGACAATCTGCCTAGGCTTAAAACTTCTATCTTAATTAAAAACCCACTAAGTGGGGGTAGAGGGCTGCCTGATATTAGAAAATACTATCAAGTGACCCATTTAAGTCAAGCACTTACTTGTTTCCCACAATCTGTTACTTTACATTGGATACAAATTGAATTGTCAGAAGCCAAAGTCTCTACATTAGCTTCCCTCTTATCTGCAGCCAATTCACACCTGGCGCTGAGAGTATGCACTCCTGCAACAAAACTTACCTGTTCTGTGTGGTTTCTTTGAACCCGACATTATGGCCTATCCTCAAGCCCCTCTCCCATTAGTATAATTTGGGACAACCTGGATTTCCCTCCAAGATCCCTTTTGAGGTCACACTCACGGCTACACTTACTATCATGCCCCAGATTCGTTTTCGATCTTATTGAGGGTAATGCACGGTGCATCCTAGATTACTTAGTTAACAAATATAGAATACTTTGCCCTGTGTTTATTGAATACAGTATCTACAACTTCGCTCTTATCTATATTCTCTTCCTAAGGAAAAGGTCCTCCGGCAATTAAACTCTTTTGAAAAACTGTGTCTCTATACACCAATGAGACGGGGTATTATCTCTGTACTTTATGGTTTATTATGTTCTGTGGACTATGAAGGTATTCTTTCCCAGGAAGATGCATGGAAGCTCATCAGGCAGAATGTAGCACAATCATCTATCTCCTCCTCAATTAAGGAGAACATTTTACACTGGATGGCATTTAGTTCCTTTAAGGCTAAGCAACATCTCCCACGCATCCTCCCCTATGTGTTGGAGGATATGCGGCCAAATTGATGACTTTCTACTTATCTGGTGGAAATGCCCCAAAATGAGTATATTCTGGAATCAAGTTGAGATACCTTTAGGAAATATTTTTAATATCCCAATTTCACTCAGCCCCTGGTCTGCGTTATTGTGGTTTCCTATTGTTGGTCTTAATAAAAATGCTAATGAGCTTATTCACCATGTTCTTAACACAGCTTAGATGCACAGTGGCTAAATGTTGGAAAAACCTTGAACCTCCACCGTTAAGCATGGTAATGGCTAAAATATGGTTTATTTCTACTATGGAATAGATCACTGCATCATTGCACAATAGATCGGCCAGGTTTGATACAATCTGGAAACCTTGGTTTATGTGTAATAATACCTCTTTCCCTAAAATCTGATACACTACAGTGCATAGCATGGCCCAGGTTATTTCTAAGGAGAACCCCTTATAGGGTTTATATTTTGGAGGGCTCATTGGTTTACTGGTGATCGCGGCTGGTATATGTGAATGATTATTCAAATCATGCTTAAAAAAATAAGTGTTTATGAGATTATTACAGGTTGGCCAGTTAATCTGGTCTCTCATGGTGGTCCACCTTCTCCAACCCTTCTCTTTTTTTTTTCTCTCTCTCTCCCTCTTTTGCTTTATACAAAAAGTTGATTGAATGTCTTAAGGTTAATCAATATACTATGCCATCTCTAGCCTTGGTGGCTCAGTATTCAATGTACCGGGAAGCTATGGAATTCGTGCATGTGTTTTTGTATATTTGATTTTTTTTTAACCTTTATTTAGCAAAAATAAATGGTTAACACAATGCGGGAGCATTCAGAACAACAGCGCATTTGTACTTGTGATATCTTTAGACTAGCGTCTTTTCTGTATAGTTACAAATGGACTAGGGAGGCCAATCCTGGAATCAGGATCTGTGGGATCCCGGAATTTAGGACTAAAAATGGCCGGGATTCAATCGCGGGATTGGAAGATCCAATCCCGGGTATTTCAGGATCAGGCAACCCTTTGATTTTGTAATTCCAGGCAGCATTAAGCATCCTCAAGACGCTCAGATGCTGCCCAGCTCCCACTGCGCAGTATGACGTGAAGTCACAGGTCACGCTGTGCAGCCAGCCGTCACCCACAGGAAGTTTCCCACCCTCCCTCCCGCTGGTGTTGGATGGTAAATTATGAGAGCGGAGCGGGAGGGGGACCGCCACACAGGGAATAATCCAATCCCGGGTATCCCGGGAATCCCGGGATTGACCATTTTTTAATCCCGATACCCTGGATTGAAAAAATGGCCCAGGATTGGCCTCCCTAAAATGGACACATGCTTTGTCTACAGTATAATTATTTTCTCTCCCTCTTTGTTTATATATAACCTTATTAATTGTATTCTTATATCTTTGTTGGTATCCACATAAATGAGTCAACATTTCAGATTTCACGTGCTTTATTTGCAAAGCAGTTGCCGCTTCATTGCAAGTCATACTGTAGGTAAAAATGTAAAATGACACTCGTAGTCAGTATAAATCATACCTCCCGACTGTCCCGAATACAGTGGGACAGTCACACTAATTGGACACTGTCCCTCCCACGGGTTGTAGTTTCCTGCAGGTAGGGGTCAGGTTGGGAGAGCCAGTGATCACCACTGCTCTACTCTGCAAAAGCACAAGCGCACAATATCTATCAGTGCAGGGAGGGCTAGCCGGGTGCTGCCCAGCTGCACAGGGAGAGCTGGGCACACCCCCAAAATGACAAAAACAGAGATTGCTGTGCTAGGCCATGCCCCTCCACCCAAGGCCTGTCTACTCCTCCCAAGCTCATGCCCCCTTTTCAGCCATGGCCGTTCCTCTGGCGTGGCAGGTCCCGGGTAAGCAGCATCAAAAGTTGGGAGGTATGATAAAGCATATTTTAAATGTTCGTCTCCAACATGGGAACCAGCGGTTTACAAGCTTTGTAAATAAATCCCAATATATCAGTATACTATAGGCTTGTATTTTGTTGTTATTATTATAATATTACATGTATTATTATTATTATTATTATTATTATTATAGTACATGTGCTTGACAAAAGGTCTAACATGGACCTGAAACATTGCCTTATGCAAAGAAACATATTTCTTGTGAAAGCATCAACTTTGGAGTGCCGTGGCTTGTGTTCATCCATTATAAAGTTTTCCACTGGAATCTGGATGTAACTGTTACAGTATATACAAATAACTGTAATTAAGGAATAAAACAGCCAAAAATTAGAGCAATAAAACAACCAAAAAGAGATTTTTAACTTTATGATTAGAGCACTGAAAGCACTATTAAGAATAGCAAGTTAAGCTAGTATTGGTAGAAAGGAAAATAAAATAGTTAACTTTATACTGTACTTAATTAACACAAACATGAAGTGACACAATTGGAAAGGGGGATAAAAGCGGAACCCTGGACACTGTTGGTTATTCACTATTTGATAGAGAATCAGAACACACACAGTACTGTGTAGTATTTGAATAATGTAAGTTACACAGTTATTATAATATTCATTGCAAAATAAGATAGTAGGGGGAGAATTTTCTACTAATAATTCAGTAAATAGTAAGTCAACTATAGCTGAACTAGAATCCTATATTTGTTCAATATTAAAAAGGTGTTATTGTTGTTTATAGGCGTATTTGACATCTCAAAGTAGAAGGATTTATACAATTGTTTGAGATGCTAGTCTAAACATTAAGTAATTTAATTATTTTTACTTTATTTAAATTTGATTATACTGAGGAAGTTTATATGAAAGATATATTGTAATTAATATAATATTACTGGTGTGATACCCATGTTTACGTTTGTTTTAAGACATCCCTGAGGAAGTCAATAATTCAGCGAAACGCATTGGATGATTAATGCAATAGTGAAAAATAGGTATATTGGGTGCTATGAGCTCACACACCAAGGTTAACAACCTCCGGCCAACCTAAATCACTCTACATTTGCTATGTACTGTAAGATCCTTTTAAACTTTTATGAATAAAAGCAGTTTAAAAGATATACTGTATTCAGGAATTGAATCTGTCTTTTGGGTGAACTCTGCTGTGAGGCTCTCATTATAGAATTATGAAGAAGAAATTCTCTCAAATCCTCCATCTACAGAAAATGTATCCAGGGAACATATCCATCCAGGGTATTGAAGTCATATTTCAATGTGTGTAAAGATATTGTGGTGGCACATTTTAAAGAATTCTACTAAAAATACATTTGTCATTGGACTTGCAAAATCACAGACTTTAGGATTGCAGCCTGTATTGACTAAGTATCACTGATCAATTTCATTAATTGTTTTTAGATTTTACTGCATTGTGGGTAATTGTGATTTTATATATATATATATATATATATATATTAGAGCTTATCTCTTTAATAATATTGTTTCACATGATTCATTCTAACCATATACCATATACAGATATTTGTAGACCTTTGCTTGCAGTCATAGAGCTAGGTACACATTGTCAGATTTTTTTGGGTCGGGCCGGCAATTGGACAATTTTTCGGGAAATTGTAGGCACCAATATCTGAGCTACACACTAAAATATTTATTTTTGAAAGTTTCCAATTTTCTGCCACATCACACTGCATTTGCATATGTACGCACACAAGTAGGATGATGTAGTGAGAGGAAAACATAGGAAATACGGGCAGATTATTAAGAATGCACACAAACTGCTTAATATCAGGAGATTGTGGAAGATATTTTTGGTTTGGGACGATAGACCGGAAAATCGATTGGTCATGTGTGCGTGCATGATTTTCCCGAATTATCGGCGAAACGCTGACACGATCGTTCATACACACTATACAATAACTTTTGGTCGTTCTTCCAATTATTGCCAAATCGGCCCAATAATTGTATAGCGTGTACCTAGCTTTAGTGCTTTCAAACACAGCTTATTTTAATTAATTTTCTGCAATCGGAAATAAAAAGACTTTTCCCACTTCTTCAATGTATTACCCACTTGAACACACCTCTGATGAAAGTGGCAGGTATGAAGAAGAGTGTTAAGATTCCTCCCTGGTCTCCACAAGGCTTTGTCATCTCTTTCACTGTTGCCTTACTCCGTTTTGACTTACCAATCTCATGTCATTGAAATTAATCACTTAGTCTATCAATTATGTAAATTTCCCTCAACCACACTGATATACAGCTCACTTCTGAACTTTCAATGGTAACACAGCCTCAGCATCACACTGAGCACAGCTCACAGAAGTAACTAGCTCTGTCAGCTATGCACACCACACTGATACACAGAACATCATCGTACTTTGGGACAGATTCAGATATGTAAGCTACTGCACTCGTAGCTGCAATCTCGTACAAAACAGATGTGCAAAAAGAAGCTAATGCTGTAGACACCTGGAAAAGTATTTAGACACCCACCAGTGGCTTTACAGATCCCAGCAACCTGCAATAGCGATCACCCATCCTCAATAATTGACCATCTGAGTCACCCTATGGTAGCACAGAATGGCTGTGGGAACTAGATTGCTGGTGACATGTTTTATACATACAGGATCACAGTTGTTGGCTGAGACACACCACAAAATTGATTGCTATGCACCTGGGTTTTTCCTGCCATTTGCCATAACATCTCAAAATAGTCCCTGTCAATCACTAAGTGGATAAATCCTCACTGCAGGCGACATTGTAAAGATACCTTGGCACATGCAGTGTTATCACTGCACATGCACAGTTGGCCAATAAGCTCTCAGCTGCATAAACATCGACCTTGCATACATCTCTGAATCAGGCCCTTCCACCAGTAAGACAGCCTTGGCATTACACTGATTTAAGCTCACATAAGCAACTGGCTCCATGCTGTCAGCTACATACACTGGGATGTTTTCAGTCAATTCAGTCATCAATGGGTACAGTTAAGAGGCCACTACCAGTGGCGTCACAAGGGGGGTGCGGCTCGCTCTCGGGTGTCACCCGCCGAGGGGTGACACCAAAATGCCGGCTCCTGCACAGTGACAGAAGCCGAGTGCTGCACTGTTATATTATGTGCAGCATTCGGCTCCTGTCAATGTGTAGGAGCCAGCACTGCAGAGACAGCACCCCTGGGAGTCAGCCCTCACCTCCCACACCCCCCAGTGACAAATAAACAGCTGTTGGGACGCGAAGCCCCGCCCCTTTTTGTGCCTTCAATGGGCTAAAAACGGGTGCCGTCCGTGGAGCCCCGTCCCTCTATTTAAGCCCCACCCATTCCCACGAAGCCCCACCCCGGTTTTTCTCGCTGCCGCACCAGGTGTTACAGAGGTGAGTGATGCTTCTGGCCACTACAGTATAAAAAGAATTGTAACCTACTCTCCATTGGGCAATTCCCATCTCACCACCACAGGGGGTATACTTACTAATGGTCACTTTGTAATCAATTTTCATAGTTATTAAATAGATGAAAATTTATCGAAATGCATGTTGTGTTTCTGCGGAGCCAAAACACACACTTACAGCAAGTTCTGGAAGCCATTTCCAGATGGCATCAACTAACCTGCACTTGTGGTGCCCTTCTCCATTATGACAATGTACAAGTCCAGAATAGTAGCGGATTTTCTGGCCTAAGAATGTATCCAGGAGCTTGATAATCCGCTGTACAGTACAGTCCTGGCCCCCTGTGGCTTCTTTATGTTCTCACAAATCAAGCGCAATATGTGTGGTATTTAGGTTGAGTCACTGGAAGCTGCAGTGGAGACCTTCATCCAGCATGTAGAAGACATACTTGTTTCAGACTGGTCCAGCTGCTTCACCAAGTGGTTTGAGTGCATGCAGCTTTCCATAGACTCCTCCGGTGAATACTTTGAAAAAATGTAATGTTCACTTTGTATGTAAATATATTTTTATTGTGCTTCCGGAAACTTATTGCACACCCTCATACTGAGATACAGAATAGAAGAATGACGATAGAATACTGGAATTATATGGAATACTGTAATAACACAGCAACTGTCACACTTTTACCAGCAAGCTGGCAAATCTATCCATAGGTGATATTGTAATGTCCTGCGTTCAAAGGAGTAGACTCCCTGGTAGGAAGATGGTCAGTGATGTAAAGGCAGAACCTGACGGCCATATAGCAGGCTGTTGGTGATAGAGGTTGAAGTCCACAATTTGATGCTGGTTGGAGTCATAGGAACGCAAGAGGTGGAAATAGCAGCACATAGGACAATTGAATACTGAATATGCAAAATGTCTGTAAGTTTACACAGATAATTGAATTGAATGCAGGGTAGCTTGAGACTGTGTACAGGAATGACAGATGACTGTGGTGTCATGAAGAGTAGCTTGTAACTCTTCACAGACTGGTAATGCAGAGTAGCTTGTAACTCTTTGCCCATCTAACGGGAGGCGTTTATGTGACCAGAGGTAAGGAGACCGCCAGTCACAATACTGATGCCGGGATCCCGGCATCTGAAAATCCTGCCGGTAGGCATGCTGACCAACAGGGACTATTCCCACTCATGGGTGTCCACAACACCCATAGAGTGGGAATAGAACCTGTGGCGAGTGCTACCAGGATCCCGCCATTGGTATTGTGACCGGCGGTCTCCTGGCCGCCGGTCACACATACCCAACCCCATCTAACAGATGACTGTGGGAATGCAACTGTCGGAATAGCAGTTATGGTTCAAGAGTTACAACACTTTTTTTGTTGGAATTACAGGCTGAACTGTTCTCCATAAAGGACAGTTATTTAATGTGTTCAACATGTTGTCCCTCTTGGTCAACACAAATTCAAAGGCGCTGGATTCAATCGTCATGCACTCGCAGAAGGATTTCCGAAGAAATGCTGGCACACGCTTCTTCAATGCTGGAGATGATGTCTGTTTCTTATTTCGATGACTGGCTGATTCCACATTCTGCTGACAAACATAATGTGCTGCATTGTGGGCTCTTCATGAAGGATGCCAAAACCATTGTTGAAGTTGTCTCGTCAGTAGCACTTTTTTGATGACCACTCCGTGACTTGTCAGCCACAGTCCCAGTTTCTTGGAATTTGGAAATTAGGCACCTGACCGTGTTATGTGAAATTGGAGGTCTTTCTGGGTGCTGGTTGTTAAAATCTGCAGCTATGACACGGAAACTAACTCTCCCGTCTTTAGTCAAAGCCATCTTCAGCTACCTGCAACAATAAAAGTGTTGTAACTTTTGAACCATTACTGCTATTTCAAATCTGTTTGCAGCAATAAACTTTACAGCAAATTCTGATGTTGTTTTGACATGTTACACGACCCCCTTTCTGTTTGAAAAAACTGACTTAGATTCAAGATAGCTGATTTCAAGATGGCGCCCATGTTCGGTACATACCCTAAAAGGTAGCCCACCTCACCCATACCTTACTGGAGTATTCAGTTTTCCCATTTCCTGCACAGTTTTTTAAACAAAAGGGTGAACTGCGACTTTTGAATCACCCTGTACAGTAGCTTGTTACTCTCAAAGAAACAGCAGGACACACTGCACAGTCACTTTACTGACAGCTAAGGATTGAAGCAGCTTGATTGGCTGAGGATGGCAGTCTTGGCAGAACTTGAGAAGGCAGATGTGTCTGACTTTAAAGAGATACTTGGATACAAGACAAAGCAACAGGACTGGTAGCAAAGAAGGGTTTACACCAGCAGACGTCTGCATCTGGATGCAGACTCAGAGATCAAAGAAACAGCACTTATTGCAACACAGGGTTAACCCAACCGACTTGAATTAGAAGATAGCTGATGTGATTTGCTGAATAGGAGCTTGAACTCTGGAACTCCAAAGCAGATAGGCAGGCAGCAGCAGAAGGTTACTTTAATAGAAGTCTAAACACAGCTGATGGCTGAGATTGATTAGTAACTGACAGACAAACAAAAATTATCTTACTTGCTGAAGAAATAGAACAATAACACACAGGACACTGGTGCCAATATTCTGGAATATGCTTGTATAAGCATACATGCATGGAACATTATAGATGTACTGGCCTTGGAGGAAGCACCTGAAGGACTTTAAAATTAAATAGAAAGCCTAGCCTGCTGATTGACAGCAGCAGTCATGTGCAGTAAGACTAATTCTGTACTGGCTGGCTTGCAGTCACTTGACACAAGATGGCGGCACCCACACCTCTGCTTACCAATTCAAAACACTACTGGAAAACCTGTTCTGCATATTAGGTCAGTGCTGAATTGCAATGAAGCACCATTGCTTAGTACATAAATTGGTTCTGCAGGCACAGTTTATGACATTAATCTTTACACAAAAGTTTCTTATGTGTTAGTGGTATGATGCAGCAACCTGAACCATAGGTAATTCTTCCCTTACAACATTTGTCTTAATTTACATTTCATAGTAATAAGCCTAAAATAATTATTTATCTGAATTTATCATAGAAAATTGTTTTTAAAACAGCTCTTAGAACTTTGTTGAATGTAACCATATCCATAAACTGGAAAATGCAGATGCTACTGTTATAATTGGTACATAATTTATCTCTGCAATTAGCTGCATGATTATACATAATATTAGTAACTATTAACTATCACATCTTGGTAATTAGTCACTGTCGAGAGAATTGTTGTTCGTAAATGTGTCATTATAGTAAAAAGAGTTTACTATTTGTAGCCCATATTTTATAATTAACTAACTCTGCTTTTAATCAAGATCTATGTAATATAGATCCATATATTATAAAATACATAGATTTTAAATAAATGTACTTTGTATCAGTCAATAAATGCATACAGTAAGTCAAATAACTTAAAAATAAATGTTCTATAAATCCATTAGTCTGCATATGCAATTACATTGAGCTTTTCACAAAGTAACTGATGCATACTAGAAAATAAATGGGCAGAGAGGAACATTTTAAAATAAATTAGAACTTTATATACACTAATGCCATGTCACATTTAGAATGTGATTTACAGCAGTAGCAAATAAAAGCAGTTGAATTCCCTTAGCAAATTGGAAAATCAGTGTCAAAGGTGTCTAAAAAGTGACTTCAGACAAGTATGTACAGCAGAGACAGGGAGAAAATATTTTTCAGAGCAGAGACTGTATCCTTAGGAGACCATTATGGGAGCTGGGATCAGTGCAAATCTGCTGCAACTAACTACAGTACTTTTGCAAAAATTGAGTGGTGGAAACAGCATAGGCAATTACCTGACAGGTAGTGGAAGAAGGTGATATGATCAGGTGAATCCTCCATCAATATGCTGATGACAAATTAATAATGTTACCTATGACAGCAATTTACAAATATCAAAACATTAAGGGCCGGAAGTAAAGACGTCAAAGTTCTACGGCCATGCGGGATGCCGGTCGAACTCAGACTTTTTTTTATGGAGCAATCACTAACAAGGTATGTTTTTCCCTTGTAAGTGACTGACCCTTTGAAAAAACGCCCAAGTTCAGCCAGCATCCCGTATGGCCGCCTAACTGGGACAGTAGTACGTCCAGCTTGTTTGAGATCTGTATAGTTGTTCTCTAATTAACACTATACATTGGCTGCTCTAATATGACCACTTTTATTTCCGTTTCATCCTCTAAACACAAGGAGATCAATTTACTGTCGGTTTTGGCTCTAAGCCAAAACTGACAGAAACCGATGGACATTATCAGGTATAGATGTTCAAAAACTGACTATTTTTCATCCATCGGGTTTTAGTCTCAATGGAAACCCGACATCAATGTCAGTCAGTTTTTGCAGCTCAAAACACTGTCAGTTTTGATCTTTAATTTCACAACTGAAGAATGTTTGTAGGAAGGGAAGTAACTCAAAATTTGTGGGCTCCATAGCAAAATTTTAAAAGCTCCCCCCTCCCCCAGCTTCTAGAGAGACACCCATAAGAAGTCTATATGTTTACCTCCTGTAGACTCTGGCAGCCTAGCCAGGTTCATGAGACGACACTACTCACTGCAGAGACCAGGGCTGCCAGCAAAAGTCTCCAGAAAAGGTAGCTGATGACCCTATAAGGGCCTTAGCATGAAGGCTGGAAAGGGGAAAGCATGAGCTATACTGGCACCGTGTGTACAGCACACTGCTGCCCTAACTACTTTCTACCCTCATGATTACATACCAACCCACCACCTGACACCCCTCTACCCACTGCTGCCCTAAAACCACCCATAATTACATACCACCCACCCCCTACTAGTACCCACTACTGGCTGGCCATCTATACTGTATATGAATTAAACATACATATTGGTTATAACACATTTGTGCATTTCATATACTCCTGTTCAATCTAGTTAGCTGCACCACACACACGTCTTACTTAGCTACCATGCATGTGCTGCAGAGCAGGCTCTGGCTGAGAAATGAACCAGCTTGGTTTTGTGCTGTTGACATCAGGCTTAGCCCCACCCACCTAGCCGAGGTTGAACCTACAAGTCCAAAGGGCCCAACTCACCAGTCTGATCCTGCACACACCCAGCCGTCACCGTTTATCTTTCTCTGCTGCCTTCCATGCTAGACATTAAAGCCTCCAGACTCCTCCCAGTGGGAGAAGTAATGGACTTCCAAGCAGAGCAGGCACTGGCAGCATTGAGGCGCCTCCTGATCCTCAGCCTATTATAACTGTTGTAGCGCAGCATGATTGGGTGCAGGGGGAGCGACGGGCCCTTGATGTAGCCAGGGCCTCATAGCAGCTACACCCCCTGCACCCATGGTAGTTATGCCACTGTTTGTAGACTTTGTTAGGTTAAAATGTAAATAAAGGGTTGTTGTTTTTTTTAAATGCATGGGGTCCCAATCAAATCAGTAACTAGCACTGGACTTCTCAGCCAGGGTTGGAACTGGACAATAAGGGAAACGTGGTGTTCCCCCTATTTTACTATAACAAGCGCTGGGCTGAACCAGCCATGGAAGAGAAAGCTATACAGGGGAAGGCAGCATGTAGTCATTCTGCCATAACAGCAGCCAGCCCCAATCTTGTCAGCCCAGATCTGGAATTCCTGGGGAAGTTGGTACCCTCCAAAAAAATGGTGGACTACAGGTAGCTGCAAGCCTGCCTTACCACTCCAAATTGATAAAAAAAATTATTGTTGGTCTTATGTAATATAGGAGTCTATTCAGAGCCGGCCCTAACCTATGTGATGCACCGACGCTAGTTCCACCTCCGACCATGCACCCATTTCCCAGCATCATCACCCCTCACCACAACAGTGCTCATTTTGGTGTTCCTACCCCCTATATTTTAAATAGGAACAGTGCACACATTCGGCACACAGTCCAAAAAGTGGTGTGTTCTTGCTCGGAAGGGGCATGTCCACACAATAGTACCCCCAATTCAAATTACGCCACACAGTAGTGCAACTTTCTTCACATTTTATCATGCGATAGTGTCCTTGATTCACATTACATCACACAGTAGTACCACTTTACCTTATAATCGTTACTCCTCCCAGTAGAGCCCCCTATTCACATTACATCACACTGCATTGCCCCTTATTCACATTACACCACACCATATTGCTCTTTATTCGCATTAGACCACACAGTAGTCCCCTTTCTATACGTTACGCCACACAGTAGAGCATCTTATACACATAATGCCACACATTAGTAATGCATTTATACACATAATACCACACAGTAATGCCCCTTACATATATGACACACTTTATTAATGTCCTTATAAACATAATGTGCTTTACACATTATGGCAACCTTTATTAATGCCCTTGTACACAAAATGTCCCTTACACATAATGAAGCACATTATTAATGCCCTTATACACATAATGACACACATAATGTCCCTTTCACATATGCCACATTAGTAGTGCACTCATACACATAATCACACATAATGCCCCGTACACATATACCGAACACTACTGCACAACCAACCCACCCACACACAGCACTCACATGGCCGCTAACACTGTGATCTCTGCCTCTGCTTGGATACAGATGTGTTTGCATACATCTTGCCTCAATACGCCATGCAGCAGGAGATGCCTGGCATGAGTCAGCCGGCAGATCTGCTAATGTTGGGCGCCTTTTTTTATGAAAATGCATTTTATTTGCATTGCTATGTGGATAGGATACACAAGCAGCTTCTGCTGATTAAATGATATGCGGCATGCCTATATTCTGTGTGCAACTGTGACTGTGTCTGCATATGAAATGCTACATTACAGTGATTTCCAGGAATACACTGTAACGTAGCATTTTGTATGCAGATACAGCCGGAGTCACTCACAGAATATAGGCATGCTGCATATCATTTTAATCAGCAGAAGCTCCTTGTGCCCCTAGGCATTTGCCTAGTTTGCCTATGCCTAAGCCCAGCTCTGAGTCTATTTACTAAGCATTGGATAGAGATAAAGGGGGACATTTACTAAGCAGTGATAAGAGAGCGGAGAAGTGAGCCAGTGGAGAAGTTGCTCCATCAACCAATCAGCAGCTCTGTATAATTTTATAGTATACAAATTATAGATGTTACTTCAGTGCTGATTGGTTGCCATGGGTAAGTTCTCTACTGGTTCACATCTCCGCTTTTATCACTGCTTAGTAAATGTCCCCCAAAGTCGCTGTAGATAAAGTACCAGCCAATCGGCTCCTAACTGCTATTCCACAGGCTGTGTTTGAAAAATGACAGTTAGGAGCTATTTGGCTGGTACTTTATCTCCAGCGACTTTATCTCCAGCCAAGGCTTAGTAAATAGACCTCAAAGTGTTCTAAAGTCAGGTTTTTGGTCTTTTTTTTCCAACGGTTTTGACTTAAGTAAATGAGATAATTGATCAAAAACTCAAAACCGACCTTAAGTAAATTTTCCTCAATGAGTGTAAAGCACAAAATGTGACTCAGTGGGCATGGCTATAGATGTGTAAGGATTTTTTTAATCTCCAGCAAAGAAGAGAGCAGTTAGCAGGTAATCAAATAATCAAATTGTGTTTGCATTCATCTTTACATAAACATAATAATGAGTATAGAATAGATAATGTTGAATTTCTAGATTTCATTTTAGCCCCCAAAGTTCTAAATTTGTCCACTAAAAATACATCTTATAATAGCTAGAGATTTAATAGTGGACACCAAATCAGTGTAAAGCATGTATCCATTTCCTGTGTTTCCATATTTAAGAAAAGATATATCCTTGAAGCTTTAAGTCACCCTGAAGTAACTGTTAATGCTGCCCGATCTGAGCTCCAATCGCAGCAGTTGGCTGGCCATTGGAGAGGTTGACGGGTGGCCAATGGAGGTGACAACGGGACTGGTCTAGTGGAGACCATCCCAGTATCCCGGTGCGCCAGTTAGCTTATGAATAATTCTCACATACACTCACCACCAGGCTGTAAGATATGTTCCAGCGCAGTCATGGAACCACACCCTTCTTCCACTGCAGGTCCACTCATGCTGTGATTGGTCACAAATGGAAGCAGTTTAACATGAAATCATTTTCCTTACCCAGCCACACAGCATTTTCCACTCAGCTCTACTTTTCCTACTTGGCTCTGTATTTTCTTGTATGTGTGTTATATCAGCCCCTGTGATGTGTAGTCATACCTGCTTTCTCCAGGCGACGCTTGCTGCTTTCAGACCTCTCACGACTTCTTCCTCAGGAGCCTATAGCAGAAGAATAGTCACCCCAAGGAGGACCCCACGGATAAAGGAAATGCAAATGGATGGTGACAGCACATTTATTAAATCAAGGGAAAGAAAAGTCACCGTTTAATGTATTCAAGTGCCGGCTAGTAAGTCAACTCTACCTCAGAGGGCACATTATGGAACATCACATATCATTTGCATAATAGGCATAAGTGTTATCACAACATCGACATAAGCTTACCTCCCAACATGACCCTCTCCAGGAGGGAAAGGATGCTCTGCTTCTGGACTTCATTCTTACTGTATGATTGCCATCACCTGTAGTGAAACACCTTTCTTATCCATTACCTGTTCAACACAGGTGCCGAAAATCATACATTAGAGGGAAGTCCAGAAGCAGAGCATTTTGTCCCTCCTGGAGAGGGTCATGTTGGGAGGTATGCATAAGTGCTTTTCAGAACATAGAAGAAAACCCAAATACCATTTTGCAGGGCAGGTTCAAGAATGTACAAACAGTATACTAATGAACCACTAGGTGGCAGTATGAACTCAAATAAAAGAAAACCTTTAACGTTACACACAATCCGGAGAAGTCCACATGTAAGTATATGCAAAACACACATTACCCATAACTAAATTTTTGGGTTATTTTTCCACTGTCTGGTTTGGGAAAATCCTGCTCACAGCTGGCAGTACGAATATCACTGAGTGAGAAATCGAGTGGACAATCAACAGTGGTAGCTCCAAAGGGCTGTCCAATGAACTCACTCAGGGTACAAAGGAATAGTTCATGCAGTGGGTATCTCAGTTCCCTTGTATAGCTGCGTAATGTGGCTGGAATAGGGGCAATCTGTTAAGATTGGGGACTTGGGTATGGCTTTATAACACTGCCACGGGGGAAGTTCTGGTAGCAAACAAAGTAGCAAGGCTGTGGCAATGTTCTGTGGAGCCCAGTATGTGCATATATTCTGGTAGGGGTGCACACAGCGTCAGTAGTGAGTTGGCAAAGGCTGAGGTAATAGGAATGATGCAGGATACTATCTTTCCCAAAGTCTCTAGTACTGCAGGAGGTATGGCGTTTGGGGATACTCAATGTCTCTTATGTGGCAGGAAGTGGCAGCCAGGGCACCAAAGGTATGTTCCTCAGGGAAGCTAATATAGGTCTCTCACGCACCTGCAGCCTGCCTTCGGTCAATTCAAGTGGAACGCATAGCTTGGGGGAACTGTTTGTGGAGTAAGTACCTGCAACCTTCCGTGTCTTTTTACTCCTCTGTGCTGTTGTCCGCTCCAGTCATGGCACCCCCCTCTCAGTGATGCACGCTGCCCTGCTCTCTGGGTCATGGCTGCGGCTCTCCCCCTCACAGCGCGGCTCTCTCTCTTGCCGCACTCTGCTCCCCTTCTTCTATCCTCACGCGGCTCCGGCTCGGCCGCGGCGCTCCTAGGCAGCGGTCGGATCACGGCTCTCTCTTTGTGGCTGGCAGGCGGACTGTGGCTAGTGGGTCCTGGCTCTCTCCCTCTGCAGGCTGAGGGGCGGGTGACTGCTGGAGGGTCCCGGTCCTCCCTCTTACGCGGTGACTCTCTTCCAGTGGGCAGTGGCAGTGCACACCGTCTCTGCGTTCTGTCACACGCCAGGGCCCTGGTTCAAACTGCGGCTGCCTCTCCGTCCTCTCCACACGCGGGGTCAGCTCACCATGCGCACTCTGCTCCTCTCTCCTTTTAACACAGCCCCTCCTCTTTCCTTTGCCGCGTCTCTCCCACCAATCACACGGGATTCCAGGGCTTCCCGCTTTCTGGCATCGGGCCGGCGGTCCTGGGTCCCAGTGCCCCAGCTGTTACAGGCATCAGACAAAGGGTTTTAAACCTACCAGTGCCTTTTACTTAAAAGTCTCTCTGGCAGCACTGGCTGCCATTAGAGCTGCAATGACATGCAGCAGGGATACTCAAACGTGAGTATCACATGTGCTTTCCTATATTCTGCTCTACCATTTCAAACTTTTTATTTGCTGAACCCTCCTTCTTCCCCATGACTGTTATTTTCACCACTCTTAGTTGTTTCTGTTTTTCTCTTAAGTCCTCCTTCTGTCAGTCTTCTGCCCCAGATAATTCCCTGCACTGTCCTCCATTACTGTCTCTCTACACCCCTCAGCTGATTCAGTTTGTTTCTCCAACTGCCAATACTGACTTCTCATTTTCTCATTGCACAGAAGCTGCTATGATTGGCACAAGCAGCAGTGCAATGTAAGCTCCTTTGTAGTGTGTAACAGCGTGAACAACATTTCACTACTGAATGTACATTTCACATGAGCTTTTTCAACGGTTAAAATGTTCTTGTGAAAAATACGTTCAGCATGGGGGTCCAGTGGTGCACAGCAGAACTTCCACATGACCTCTGGAGGTTAACGGGTTGGGGCTGACCCTTCCTCCACCCGCACAGGTACTATCCTTTATGTCCTTTTCAAACACTCTCTCACGGGGTCCGCATCACAGTAGCAGCATTGCAATATCAGTGCTTTGAGATCTCAGCGGACTCTGCAGCAGAAGTGTTCCTTATCTCACTCTGCAGCATACATGCTATGACCTCATCTCCCCATTTACTGCTTGCACATGGGGAGACAAAATAAATAGCCAGAAAATTTTGAAATTGAATTCTGCAATCACATCAGTAAACCTAGTGATGATAACAGCTAATTGTGACTGATATAATTATATCAAATGTCAATTTATGATACCCACAAAATTTGGGTTAAAAAATATATATTAAATCCTGCCTGACACATTTTCTTGAACCCTGCATATATAAGACAAGACTACATATATTACAAGTTTTTTTTGTCAAGATTTGAAACTGAACTATATGATGGAATCTATGGGCCTAATTCAGACCTGATCGCTCGCTTTTTTTTTGCAGTCCTGCGTTCGCATAGTCGCCGCCTATAGGGGAGTGTATTTTCACTTTGCAAGTGTACGAACGCATGTGCAGCAGAGCTGTACAAACAGATCTTGTGCAGTCTCTGAGTAGCCCAGGACTTAATCAACTGCTGCAATCACTGTCAGCCTGTTCAGGACTGGATTTGACGTCAGACACCCGCCCTGCAAACGCTTGGACACGCCTGTGTTTTTCCAACCACTCCCAGAAAACGGTCAGTTGCCACCCACAAACATCTTCATCCTGTTAATCTCCTTGCGATCGCCCGTGCAAATGGATTCTTTGTACAATCCCGTCACTGAGCGGCGATATGCTTTGTACCCATGCAACGCGCTTGCGCATTGTGGCGCATACGCAAACGCAGCCTAGCGATCAGGTCTGAATTAGGCCATATAACCAGTATACTGTCAAATTACAGGGATGGTTAATGCATGTTCTAATAAATATTGCTGGTAGTAGTAAGAACATCTGACTCATACTAATGACTACTGTGTCTTTGCTACTTGATATGCTTTACCAGCAGTCCGATGGTTACATGGATATTTAATTCATACTAGTGTACTGTATGTTGATTAGTCCTGTTTTGTATACATGTTACTGTTGTGGTTTTTCTGATCCCTTTATTCCATGATGTGTGGGACCAGTGTATTGACTGCTGCAAGGATAACCCATTGATGTTTATTGATACAAACAACTTTGAGAATATTTGGCTTATGCTACCTTGCTTCACATGTAAAATAGGGGTCTATTTACTAAACCCTGGATGGAGATAAAGCAGACAGAGATAAAGTACCAGCCAATCAGCTCCTAACTGTCATTTTGCAAACCCAGCCTGTGACATGGCAGTTAGACACTGATGGGCTGGTACTTTATCTCCGTCCACTTTATCTTCATCCAAGGCTTAGTAAATAGACCCCTATAGTCTCATTGTTTCTAGTGCTTAATACTGTAGTCATAATTAACACTGTACATTGTAACAATTCAAATTGTTTATTATTGAAAATGCTACAGTACATGGGAGGTATCTACATTTCTGAGATATGAGAGTGCTGGAGTCTATTTGTATAATTTGCCTCCGGTTATTACAGACCACTTAATACCAAGAAATTTGAATTACGATATTTTATTTAATTGGTTTGTCATCTTCCTGACTCGAGTCAAACAGAAATTAATGCAAGATATTTATCCATTTAATTTACTCTGATTAGGAGTCAGATGTTAATATCCACATGCCTTTTTCCCCCAGGAGTAAGATGTGAATTTTCTTACTCATATATTTAATACACTTTTTATTTAGTTTATTTTGCAACCCTATCTGAAATCTGAGAAATCCAAGGTTTGATAGAGGAAAACCACTCAGGTTCCCTTGCTGGAATCTGTGCTAAACCAGTGCTACCCTGATTACATGGAATGGGATCATCCTGAGAGGACATATCTTCTGCAGCATATGACACAGTGGGCCTAATTCTGAGTTGATCGCAGCATCAAATTTGTTAGCAGTTGGGCAAAACCAGGGTGGTCATTCCGAGTTGTTCGCAATTTTTTTCGTTCGCACAACATATTCGCAAAATAGCGAATATGTTGCACAATAGCGATTATCCGCCCCAACGTAATTTTGCAATTTTGTACGCAGTAGTACACAAAGTAGGCGTATGCCAAATGACATCGCACTAATGCGAACCCATCGCAATACCACAAACCTCAACGTAACAATCCTAACTTCTCATACATTTACACATTCCTCTTAAAATTGCACACGCTTTAGCTAAAAAACGCACAGCAATGGGGTTTTTTTTTAAGTTAAATAAGGCTCCACAAGACTTCTTCAATTACGAATCCAATTAGTGTAATGATTGTTAATGGTCATGACCAATTAAGTCTTCAAATAATACCTGACGAACACTTTGTATGCATAATTGGCCATCCACATTAAAAATAAGTAATTTAAAATATAGATGTGGTAATTTTTTTGTTTTTGTTTTTTGTAGAGGTGTAGTGTGTGAATAACTGTGTTAAAATGTTTTTTTAATTAATAAGCTCCTAACTATTTTGTTTTTAAATTGTCGGTTTTAAATTTAAATTCACATTCTTAAGTTACATGTCTGAAATGTTTAAGTTAAACAATTTCTGCTAGCCAATCTGCAGTTCCTTTATTGCATAAATAAACACAACACCCGATTAACTTGAAACAAAATTATTTATTTGTATTTTTAAAATTAGATTTTTTTCAATTATTTTAATAATAGAAATAATTTTTGCTTTTAAACTAATTTCTGCATCAACTCAACATTTTCAAGTAGATTTAGGAGTTGCTGGCGCATATTTGCCAGAATTCCTGACAAACTTGGGGGATCTCCAACCGCAACATCTGAAATTAAGATGCAAAATAAACATTACTAACTTCCTCACATTACCTATTATACAAACAAGGCACAAAGCACACTTTAATGCAGGCATGTCCAAACTGCGGCCCGCCAGCTATCTGGAAAATACATATACCAGCATGCCTTGCCCCAGTTTTGCTGTTAGAGAATGCAGAAACTGTGTCTGGCCATGCTGGGATGTGTAGTTTCTCACCAGCTGGAGGTCCGCAGTTTGGGCAGGCTTGCTTTAATGGCCAAGCAACTACATCATGGATGTTTTAATGACAAAACATTAGCAGAACAACACACAAGCTTGCTCAGCAAGGTTTTAGTTTTATTTTAAAAACAAAGTGTACGACACCATGGGGTACATACAGTAATATGGGAGTTATATTTTAGATGGGACGTTACCCATAGC
The DNA here is from genome assembly GCF_028390025.1 of Pseudophryne corroboree. Classification (NCBI taxonomy): domain Eukaryota; kingdom Metazoa; phylum Chordata; class Amphibia; order Anura; family Myobatrachidae; genus Pseudophryne; species Pseudophryne corroboree. The sequence goes on from NC_086448.1 coordinate 454,029,159, forward strand.
AACCAATAAAATTCAACATATTATCGTGTAGAAGGTGCAAAATAAATGAAAAGTATGATCTGCTTGGTTGCTATGGGCATTATCCCAACTTAAATAGTAATACCATCTTAGTAAATGTAGCCTCATGCAGGGATTCATTCACATCTGGAGTGAAGCAGTCTTTTATTTGTTGTTTTTGGTCCAGCATCATCACACTGCATATCCACATCTTCAGAAGGACCACATATCCTAGCATGCCCACCCTCCATGAAAGCCTGCCTTACAACATAAGGTCTACCAGCTTACAAAAAGTAAAATGCATAAATAGTAGGAGTGTAACTTTCACAACCCAAATCACTGTGTCCTTAGCCTGCCTAACAAAGTAACTCCTGTGAATTTAATGTGCAAATATTGCAATAACCAGGCACAATTGTAAAAGTAAAACCACACAAAAAGTACCACTCAGGTCTAAATGTTTGGCATATAATGTTTCACATACAAACCCTGTTGGGCAGGCAAACCTGTCGACATAGTGATTGGCGACCCAGAGTGGCCATCCTCAATATTGCAGATGTAGACACTGTACATATAATGTGCCTCACACAAACGTAAAAGCATCATCCATACCATGATGAAGAAGACAAGCATTTAACCTTGACAAAAGATTAGCCACAGTACAACACTGCATTTATTTGAATGTGTCGTAAAATACTTTTTTATAAATCAAAACAATGTGTGTGAACTTACTCTCCTCTGCCACTTGCCCACCTCCCTCAAGTGACTCCGGGGCCTCTGCTGCCCATTCTGATGGGGGCGAAGGTGGCTGGCTGGGGGATGGAGCCTGGATGGGTGAGGTTGGCTGGATGGGGGATGGGGGCTGGATGGGGAAGGAGGCAGGATGGGGGAAGGAGGGTCGATTTGTGTAAGAGGATGGAAGGGGGAGGACCTTACAGAGGGGGTTTGAGAATGATAGGGTTAGGGTGGTGGAGAGGTGGTTTGGGACACAGAGGGGGAGGGGGGCAGAGAGGGGAATTGTGAAAGAGAGGGGTATTGGGCCGGAGAGGGGGGTTGTGAAAGAGAGTGGGTTTGGGCCGGAGAGGGGGAGTGGGCCGGAGAGGGGGAGAGGGCCAGAGAGGGGGAGTGGGAAAGAGAGGGGGAGGGGGCCGGAGAGGGGAAGGGGTGCGGAGAGGTGGAGTGGGCCACAGAAGTGGAGGTTTGTGGAGAAGGGGCTTGGGTTGGACGTCTTCTGCGAGCCACTGCTCGCCGTTGTGCTTGCCCTAGAATGACATGTAATAATTAGGTTGTGGCTTTTATTGTTTACAAAACATCATGTTTCCAAAACATTGTTATGTACCATGTTAAATACACATATAAAGTTATTTGGTAGAGCCGATAGCATGTGTACCAACTCAGTACAACGCCATTAACAGTTTCACAAGCACGTTGCTACACACTCAGTACTGCAAACCATAAATACACACAATGTAGAAACTTGTGTAATTTTTTGCCTACAATAGTGTCATTACACAGTCTGCAAAATGTATATGTATAGGTCCTCTTAGTGTAAATGTGATTTTTAGACAATTTAAAAGTGAAGCAACTAATCTCAGTGTAATCAAAATTTATGTAGTGTTCAACTTACTGCGTCTACGCCGTATGCGTATTTGTTGGCGTAGCTCCGCCAACAGCTCCAGTGTGCGACGGCGGAGGTCGCTCCACCGCCTTTCTAGGTGTATAATACTGCGGCGAGTGCGGGTGTTTCTCCGCAGGATGCGGCAGACCTCCGCGTAGGCCTCGCGCTTAACCCTATTAGGGATAACGGGCCTTGTGCGGCCTACGCGGCGGTCCATCACGATCCACAAGCACGCGCAGCTCCCGGCGTGAAAAGGCAGCTGCGCGCATGGTGCCAATGGCGTTTTCCATACCTGGACATATATTTATAGTGTGTGGTGTGCATTTTAATTGGTTGAAATAGGATGGTGTCATCTGGATTAAACTTTATTGATATGTGAACAATAATGTTCAGGACAGTGTGTACATTTTGCATCAGCGGAAATTCGCATCTGTGTAAATTTAGTGTTTAAAAAATATGAAACCAAATAAAACATTCGCACACAAACTCAATCACAGTCACACACTCACATACACACACACACACACACACACACACACACACACACACACACACACACTTCTTGGTGCAAATTGGTGTCCACATGCAGGATTTAAAATTACTAGCATTGTAGATTTATATGATAAAAGATAAATTTATAAACAAAGTAGGTTTATAAATATGCCTCTATAGAGTTAGATATATATACATACACACACATATAGCGTTTTTTTTTGTTTGGTAATCATAAACATATACGTCTCTCTCTCTCTCTCTCTCTCTCTATATATATATATATATATATATTTATTATTACATTATATGTTTTACAAAAAACCAACATAATATATATATTTAACTTTTAAAATATAAAAAAATATATAGAGAGAGAGAGACACAGAGAGAGAGTGAGAGTGAGAGAGAGAGAGAAAGCGAGAAAACACAACTAAAAACCAAAAACCAAAAATCCCCCCCCCAAAAAAAGTTTACTTACCACATTTTGCAGGGAACAATCAGCTAAACAAAGTCATAAAGGGTACGACATTTAGGAACATATGTTGTGTCATTTGTAATGTAAACAGATGCACAATCGAAACATAAAATAAAAAAAAGGAAATTAAAAATGGACATTAACACAATAAACCTAAATAAAATTAAATATAAATAAAAAACACAAAAAAACATTGTCAACAACAATATTACTCAAAAAAACATGATAAGGAGAACATTACAGATTTATTTAAAAAAAAAATAGACTCACAAAACAACAACAACACACTATCAACTTTACCAAGCTACCTAAATGACATCAGGCCAAAATTACAATAAAAATACAGAGAGCTTTGGAAAAACAAAATAAAGGAAGGGAAAAAAAATACCTGAAATAATCACGGACAATTCTTGCCCTTACTTCATTCCCCTGCCGGGACACACTCCCCCCACCGATTGTCCGGCAAACCCCTGGCTCCTCATCAGGCAATTCCTCCGTTTGAGGAAGCTCTACGCGACTCCTTACAGCGATGTTATGTAGGATAGCGCACAGGACCACAATTTTACTTACCATCTCCGGCGAATACATGATGTCACCACCAGTGTGGTGGAGCACACGAAAACGCCCTTTATGGACACCAATCGTGTGCTCCACCAGCTGTCTAGTGGCAGTAAGCGCGGAGTTAAATGCCGTCTGTGGTCCTGGCCTGGGTTTACTGTAAGGAGTCATGAGCCAGGGGGTGCAAGGATATCCACGGTCTCCTGTTTGATAAGATGAAAATAGCAAAAGTAAAATTGGCCAAAACATAATGTAATTACAAAAATATGACTGTTCAAAACATAAAAAACAAAAAACTCACCCAATAACCACATGTCTTGGCCTTACATCGTTCTTAATCTCTGCCATATCCCTGATTGTCTAATGACATGTGCATCATGGGAGTTCCCAGGGAACTTAGCATTCAGGGACAGGATCTGGAGGGATGGCCCACAAACATCCATTACATTCAGAGAATGAAACAGTTTCCTGTTTCTATAAATTTCTTAATTATGTCTTGGTGCCACAATAGCTACATGTGTTCCATCCACAACCCCAATAACGTGTGGGAAGCGACTACCACCTTCCTGAAATTGCCGCTTCACCACATCCAGGGCACCAACATCCAAAGGCATTGCTATAAATTGCTTTACTCTCTTTATGAAAGCATGGCTGACACACCGCAGTACCTTACTGAACTGGCCCTGTGACATGCCAACCAGATCTCCAACCACATGCTGATACGAACCAGTGGCCACAAAATGTAACACAGCAAAGAATTGTGTCAATGCTGGTATTGCTGTAGGATACCTAATGGATTGTTCTAGATCACTCTCTATTATGGAGAGAGTGTCTAGGATTAGATGAGGTGGCAGTCTGTATCTGCGCAACACTACATCATCAGGCATCCCAAAAAGGAGGACACGGGTACGGAAAATTGGTGGCCTAGCACGCCTCCGTTGCCTTGGAGGATGAAGAGCCGGTTGTGGTTGGAGGGCTTGCGGCGATTGGGGCGGGAGTGGTTCCGTGGGTTGTGGTGGGAGGGCTTCAGCTGCCATGGACATCACCAACTTAAAATGAAGGTAAGAATCATTAAAAAACACAAACAATTAACAACACACAGTGTCAACCAAAATCTAAGTCAAAGTGTATGGATGTTCACTTACTGCAGGAGCGTACTCCATTTCTTCAAGATGAAAATACGGGTCCAAAACACATAATTTTTAAGAAATAAAAAAATAAATAAATAAAAAATTAGCTAATTACCTCCAACATAGGTTAACATCACAAATCACAAAGTTTTTGAGATTTAAAACATACCTATAGAATTACTGCAACAATATATTTCTAAAATACTAAGTCTGTATTATTTAAAAAAAACAAAAACCAGAAAAAAAAATACACAGTTCCGAAAATAAGCGGGGCTCATTAGTAGCAAATTGAGCAAAAATCTGGCCTTTTTTGTCAAAAGTAAATGCTTTGTAAACAAAAAGAAAAGAGACACCTACAAGAGAGAGAAATGGACTATAAGAAAACACATACACACTTGCTACAAACACAAACCATGACACCCAGGGACAGGCAACTTACCTGCTCCAAAAATGAACTCGCAACTTTTGCAGAAAAAAAAACTCAGAAAATGAGGACTACTTGGCACAAAATAAATTTCTGACCAAACTGCAGAAAAGAGACACCTACAAGAGAGAGAAATGGACTATAAGAAAACACATACACACTTGCTACAAACACACACCATGACACCCAGGGACAGGCAACTTACCTGCTCCAAAAAAGAACTCGCAACTTTGGCAGAAAAAAACCTCAGAAAATGAGGCCTACTTGGGCACAAAATAAATTTCTGACCAAACTGCAGAAAAGAGACACCTACAAGAGAGAGAAAGGGACTATAAGAAAACACATACACACTTGCTACAAACACACACCATGACACCCAGGGACAGGCAACTTACCTGCTCCAAAAATGAACTCGCAACTTTTGCAGAAAAAAAACTCAGAAAATGAGGCCTGCTTGGGCACAAAATAAATTTCTGACCAAACTGCAGAAAAGAGACACCTACAAGAGAGAGAAATGGACTATAAGAAATCAAATATACACTCTCAACAACAGAATGGACACACTGTAAATTACAGGATGACAAAACTATTAGATAGTACATGATATTAAATTTATAGGCAAAAACATTAACCAACAAACTACTAAGACCCTGTTTAAAACACTACAAAGGACCATTGCACACCCATACATACTTGGTTTGTTAATATCCTAATTTAACTATATTTATTTTAAAAAATTAGCAGAAAATAAGCACTCCGCAACACAACACAACAGTAAAACATTTGCAAGCAAACAAACGCACATTTTTCTGCAATATACTGCAATAAAAACTCACTCAGAAATGTGTGAGCAAACACGACCACCTTGCATGAAACATGACCAAACAGCATTTTGCATCATACACCCACTCGCACAGGCTGCACTCCAGGCTTTTAAATAGGCTGTACAATTAATGGAAGTATTAGCATAATTGACACCTGTGCGAATTGCCGCACTGGAAACCACACGCAGCTATAAATCGCTAGACACCTGTGCAAACACACATGCCACCAGCAACATGGCTACTCGTGAGCAGATGGCAGCAGAGATGGCCCGGGTGCAGCAGCAGATGTCCGCTTTGACACATAGGCGGCTAGCGCTGCGGAGGCAGATGTTGGAAGCTGCAAATTTGGAAGTTGAAATATCAGGACCCAGTACTGTACAAACTCCATCTTCTGATACCCAGGAGTTAGGAGTGAATCCCCTGCCAGACATAGATACTGTGGAAACTGAGGGAGATTCCGGAATACCATCTCAAACACAAAGTACACAAGCAGCTACTGAAGAGGAAGATGGTGAGGAGGGCCAGGACGATAGCTCACAGGCTACATCCAGAAAAAAAAAGACAGCCCGCCTTCACTAAGAGGGAGTTACGTGTTTTGGTTACACAGGCCATGGAAAAAATTAATCGAGGACCCAAAAACATGGGTGCTGCATCCAAAGAGCGAATCTGGAGGGACATCACTGATTCTGTTAATGAAGTCGGCTCAATAGTCCGCACATCACAGGAAGTTAGAAGACTGTAAGTGTATATTGACACACCATTTTCTGACCCAAGTATTATTAAAAACTTAGCTAGATGTGATGTTACCTATAGCAACCAAATACCTAACATGTGTACTATCAATTAAAGCTGGTATTCATAACTTTTCTGTACCTTGCCCCTATTTTTCATCACATATGTAGTTGGGCCGACTTCAAATCCCGCCTGAAGGGCAAGAGGTCTGTGGAGTGGAATGCCTCAAGGGCAACGGGGGGAGGTCCAGCTGCCACTGTGGAGTACACAGATCTTGAGGAGATGGCGATGGAGTGTGTGAGTTACGAGGAGGGGGTTGGTGTGTCTCATATGGACACAGACCTGCCTGAAATACTGATGGCACATGACTTGCCAGGTAAGTTTACACACATATTCCTAAACAACTAATTTAGTGGTTCAAAAAGTCTCATGTTGTTTTTTTCTACTCTTTTTCCACTCATTCTTATTTTTGATTTGAACATAACACAGCACAGGTGGGTGAGCAGGTAGAGTCAGAGGAGGGTTATGTGGCTGAGGCTGAGGTGGGGGGACGTAGTGTCTCTGGCACTGTGGGACCACAAATTCCATCCGTCCAGATTCCAACTGGCTTCCCCACCCAACCCTCTGCTATCCCGGACATCCTGTCTGAAATTGCAAGGTATGGTGAGAGCCTGAATGCTTTTCAAGACAGGATGATCCGGGAGGTAAGCCAGATACCTGTCTGGCTCACTGAGCACAGAACCAGTGTGGAGCAAGGTGTAGCTCAACTCTGCCAAGGTCTGGCAGAGATCAGGCAGGGCCAAGAGCAACTCGCCTCCTCCTTCCAACAAATTGCCAATTCCATTCTGCAGGGCTCGGTCTGCGAAGCGACCTTCGAGGGCCCTGCCCAGTGGGATGTTCTTCCTGGGCAGAGGGAGGGGAGGGAGCAGATGTGGCTGGCTCTCTCCCTTGCCCACAGTGGCAGAGAGCCAGCCACAGAGAGCCAGCCACATCTGCTCCCTCCCCTCCCTCTGCCCAGGAAGAACATCCCACTGGGCAGGGCCCTCGAAGGTCGCTTCGCAGACCGAGCCGTGATGAACTACATCAGGCGGGTAAAAAGAAGAGAAAGTGATGTCTCTCCAGATGGGCAGCCCCCATGTTTTACATGTTGCCTCGATGTGTTTTTTTTTTGGCTTGTGTGGCCAGAATGTACAACTCCCTCAAAGTGAAAGGGTATATTTGTGTTTATTTAAATTGTAGCCTGTGAGTTATTTTCGTGTACACCTGAGCCATCTTCCTCTTCATAGCGTGCTGTGTATGTTTGTGTTTGTGTGTTGGTTCCAGAATCGACCTCAGTTCCCCTAAAAGTTTCATCTGGCTAAGGGGTTCACAACATATACTTATTAAATTTGAAACATCATATTTTGTCAGAAGATGGTGTTACCATAGTACTGGGTTCTGCTATGTGAATTTTTGCACTGCCATCTGCTTGTTGCTATGTCCATCTTTGTATGTGATGCTCATCTGTAGCCATGTTGTGTTTCTGATTTATTATATTTTTTGAAGTAAAAAAAGATTGAATACAAAATTGTTTATGTGTTTTATTAAAGTTTATGCACTATGGAAAACTGAGCCCTGTAAACTTTAACATGGCATATAGACATTTATGGAACAAGGGAACAATCAGAATATTCATACAAACATTGCATATTATAATTTAAAACATGTATGCCTTGCATAACACTTAACTGGGCATATATATAAAAATTTAAAAAATAGGACCTTTGGTTACTAGGGGCAACATGGCATAATATTCGATATGGACACATATTCCCACCAAATGTCTAAAAAATTGTATCAAGTAACATTAAGTGTAGGCTGCATTATGTTGTTCATGTTATTTGGTATGTACAAAGGAATATGTCTATGTCAAGAAGATTTAGCTGATGTAGTTTAGAAGTTGGTTTATTCACACTTGATTACATTTGCTAGTATTAAAGAAGTAATTACAACATGCATTTAACATCAAAGTTTATTTTGAAATTAAAATAAAAAATGCATTATTTGGTTCCGTCTTAGATTTATAGGTGCTAACAATAAAAATGTTATGTGGCCAGACAATTGCTGTTTGTAGCATTTTGTCAGAGCAGTGTTTGCCAAGTAATTGGTCAACAGGTGAATTCTTTTGCAAATTAATTGCTAATTAGGGCAAACACACTTGTAACAGTACTTCGCAAGTGCAGAGTAGCTGCAGACTTACTCCTCGGCTGCGACAAGATAGCGAACATTTGTTGTGTACATTTTACCATCGGATATGCATTTCTGCTAAAAACACGCCTACTGCTGGTTGCATACTCCCACACTAGCCGCCCACTTTAACGCCCATTTCGTTAGATAGCGAAGCCGAGCCTCTGTCACGCCTCCGTCACTCGCTGTTTTCGGTGGTGTAGTACGAGCAGATTTTCAGTTAGTAAGTTTGCACAAGCGTCGTATCGCTCCCTTTGCGCACGCGCAGTTCAGCATTCGTGCATGCGCAGTTTGCGGAGTTTCACCGTTTGCGATGCGATGAACTGCTGTGATCAACTCGGAATGAGGGCCCATGTGCACTGCAGGGGTGACAGATATAACCTGCGCAGAGAGAGTTAAATTTGGGTGGGGTGTGTTCAAACTGAAATCTAAATTGCAGTGTAAAAATAAAGCAGCCAGTATTTACCCTGCACAGAAACAATATAACCCACCCAAATCTAACTCTCTCTGCAAATGTTATATCTGCCTCCCCTGCAGTGCACATGGTTTTGCCCAATTGCTAACAAACTTACTGCTGCAATCAACTCAGAATTACCCCTAGTGTCCCTGGCCATAGGTAAAGGAGACCACAAAACATTCAACACAAGCACAGGGGAGGGCAGAGTTTCCCCCCCCCCCCCCAGAATGGCAAGAGAGACAGAGATTGGAGCCAACCCACACACAGCGCTTTTAACCAAAGGGAGACCCCTTGTCAGTGTTGTGCACCTTAATAGGATACACAGTCTTATTGCAGCCTCCCCCCCTTTCTACAACCCCCTGGTACCGTGAGAGATAGCTGGAGTTGCTGTGGAGGGACCTTCTTTCTCCTGATCAGCGCTGTGCAGGCAGGAAAATGGCACTGAACGCTGCTGGGTCCGCTCTGAGGAGAAGCTCCACCCACAAAATGGCGCTGTCTTCCCGCTTTTCACATGATTTTACTGGCCTGAGGATTGATGCTGTCTTAGATCCTGGGACCCCGACAGGATTTGTGACCAGTGTAGGGTGTAAGCGCTGGCCCAGGGCGCCCCTCACCGCGCCGCACTATGTACCGCTGAGCCATCCCGGAGTGCAGTTAATATTGCGCTCCTACCCTGCTGTCACCATCTTCACACCGGCCCCCCGCTTGCTAGGGGGGTCGGTGTCTTACTCGCCACAATTTTCAGCTCTGTAAGGGGTTGGCGGCATGTTGCTGGGGTGAGCGATCCCCTGGGGTGGGGAATGATCTATCCCCTCAGGAGCTCAGTGTCCTGTCAGCGGAGTAAGTGGCTCAGACTCCACAGGGCAGACACTACTCCACCCCTTAGTCCCACGCTGCAAGGAGGCTGTTGCCAGCAGCCTCCCTGTAAAATAATAAACTCTAAAATAAAATTTTACTAGAAAAGCCCTGGAGAGCTCCCCTAGCTGTGACCGACTCCTCTGGGCACATTTTCTAAACTGAGTCTGGTAGGAGGGGAATAGAGGGAGGAGCCAGCCCACACTCTCAAACTCTTAAATTGCCAATTGCTCCTGGTGGACCCATCTATACCCCATGGTACTAATGTGGACCCCAGCATCCTCTAGGATGTAAGAGAAATACGGGGGCCAGGAGAGGGATTTGGTGACAAACATACTGGGGGAGGAGGGGCATGGTGACATACACACTGGGGCCTGGGACGGTATAAGAGCAGACACTCACTTTAGCTAGGAGAAGAGGGGGGAGACGTTGCACACACACACACTTTAGCTAGGAGGAGAGGGGGAGAGATGTGGCACACACACACTTTAGCTAGAAGGAGAGGGGGGGAGACGTGGCACACAGACACTTTAGCTAGGAGGAGGGGGACGACGTGGGACACACTTTAGCTAGGAGGAGAGGGGGAGACGTGACACACAGACACTTTAGCTAGGAGGAGAGGGGGGAGACGTGGCACACAGACACTTTAGCTAGGAGGGGGGACATTGCGTACACTTTAGCTAGGAGAAGAGGGGGGAGAAATGGCGCACAGACACTTTAGCTAGGAGAAGAGGGGGGAGAAATGGCACACAGACACTTTAGCTAGGAGGGGGGACATGGCACACACAATTTAACTAGGAGGAGAAGGGGGGGAGAAATGGAACGCACACACACACACACACACACACACACACACACACTTTAGCTTGGAGGGGAGGGGGGGGGGAAGACATGGCATACACTGACACCTACTGTATTCTGGAGTCCGCAGCAGCATGAAGAGACAGATAAGGGACAGCAGAGGCAGCAGTGTACACAATCACTGTAGACTGTCCCACTGGCCTCTGTTCTGACCACGCCCCCTTGTCCCTGTACTCTCATCAGGACGCTCTCTCTCCCCTTCCCCTGCATCGCTCTCCAGTCCGTTCCCAACACAGCGGCGAGACCCGGACATCCGTCCCTGTGCCGGTATGTGTAGGGGGGGGGGCGTTCGCCCTAATCGCCCCCCCGCTAAATCCACCACTGAGGGGGCATGCCCCCGGGTGCAGAATCTGAGAGGGAGCAGAGATGGGTTCTCTGCCTTCCCTCCTTCCTCTCTGCCCTAAGGGGCTACCTTCTGCCGGCTCCAAGAACCCTCACTGCAGGTACCAGCACCACCAATGGAACTCCCCCATCTCCGGCAACTAGATCGCTAATGAATGGGGCAGAGGCGGTGACCAAGGACTCTCCAGCTGCCCCTTTTCATTTCCAAAGCACTGGTCCATGGCCACTCACACACTCCTGTGCCTGTGTAAGCGATGTCTGCCCCCAGGCCTGTTCCCCAGCACCTCCCACTTCCCACAAGCAGCTCCACCAGAGGAGGACAGGGCCCTAAGGGGCTACCTACTGCCGGGCCCCAGAACCCTCGCTGCAGGTCCCTGCTCACCCAGTACTACCAATGTGGACGCCTTGGAAACCAACCCCCCCGGCAACATTATCACTTATGAATGGGGCGGAGGTGGTCGTTCACACTCTCCTGTGCCTGTGTAAACTGCCCCTGGCCCTGTACCTTAGGGTCTCCCCCTTCCTGTACGGCAGCTCCACCAGAGGAGGACAAGGCAAGAGGAAGCTGCAGCAATCGATAATTAGTGTGGGTAAGTTCTCTAAATGCCAGGACAGCTGCTGCCTCCTAAAGTGGGGTCCTAGGTCCCAACTGTAAATACCAAATTGCTTTCTCACAAATATTTAAAATGCTCGCTCAAATATATATTGTAAACGCCTGCACCTCTTATTACCATGTGCCATGAATGTGCGCTATACATCGCAAAACACTGCATCCCATAAGAGAAAACAATACACCCACATATTATCTGAGTTCCAAAGCTCATTGATGTATATATTTGTTATTAAAAGGATATGGATTCAATATATTACAATATACAGTATACCTATAGTTACATGGTTACAACTTATACAGTAAGCAGTTAATACATATATACAGTTACAGCATACAATACCATTCCTTTCTCATATAAATTTGTCTCTCCATATCACTCTCTCTCTCTCTCTCTGTAAAATCATGCAGGAACTGGTCTGGCAGCAACTCCATCATCGTCTGAGACAAAAACAGCAACTGAGAACTGTGTGTCTCTGCAATGTGTTATCTTGTTTTGGGGGAGGGAACTTTCTCATTCATGATGAGTCACTAGTTTATTTGTATGCTAAACAGCTTCAACCTTGAAGACATCAAAAGGGGCTGGACTGAGCTTCCTGTCCACCATCCTAATGAGAGTGATTTTAGCTATATATATATATATATATATATATATATATAGATAGATAGCTGCATACATACATGTACATGTTTTCCTGATGGGATGCTCGTCTCCTCGAAGCCGGTAGGGACAGACAAGTAAGTCAGGGCCAGAGCAGAGTCATGACGACAATGCAGCATGGACTGCTAGACCGGACCAAATTATTGAGTAACCTAGGGGGCAGGGACAGTTTTAGACTAATAGGCCCTACACATCAGGCGATATAACTGAACGATATGAACGTTATCGTTCAGTGTGTAGGCACCAACGATGAACGATGCGCAGTCCCCGCGCTCCTTCATCGTTGGTGCCGGGTCGCTTATGCATGCAAGCCAATATGGACAATCTCGTCCATATTAGCATGCACTGCTATGGAGCCGGGTGATGGGGTGAGTTAAGAAACTTCACTCCCCCCGTTACTGCCCACCCTCCTGCTGCCGGGTCACCTTTCGGCTGTATCGGTGGTCAGGCAGCTAGGCGGCGGGTCGTCGAATGTGTAGGGCCCTTAAGTGGAGCACAAAGCAAAAAATTCCTACGGTAGGGGGTGGCCTGTTAAAGCTCCACATGCTGGCAATGGTAGTTACACTGCCATGTAACACCATGCCAAGTGTACAGTAGACAACAAACATGCTGGGACTTCTATTCCCACAGCTAGATACTCACATGGCGGTGGTCTGGTGGAGCAATGCTCCCAGGGGAAGGCTCCTGTAGGTATCCAGTTTGCTGCACACCACTTTCCCATCTCAGCTCTGCCCGTGCCCTGGGGTCTCTAGTTCTCTAGTCCTGCTTACAGCTGGGGGGGGGGGGGGGGGGGCGTGGACAGCACAGCTGCTGCCACTGATCTAGTCTGTCTGTGTTGCTGCTGGCTTGGTAGTGGGAGTCATCAGGGGTGCAGTATGAAAATTTTTTTGAGCAAATGACTTAGCCTGCGCTGTGAGAATGTGGTCCTTGCACAATCTTCTTATACTTCCATCTCCATAACACTTAGTTTCACCATAGGGAAAATGAAAAAAGTGTTCATAGTGAAGTATGTTTTATTACAGTGTGCAAAAATACAGATAAATAAATTAGTGAGATAATTCACAATATAAGTCAATAAAAACACCAATCCGCTCCTGGTGATAGGTAAATGCAGAGAAATTACCGGAAATAAATGGAACCGTGGCCAAACAGTTCCAAACAGCGCATGGATAATTGGAAGAAACTGGCACCAGTCCGATCCAAATCTCCTCCTGGTTCCCGGCTTCAGACTCCGCAATCCTCATACACCTGGGGGCTCCCAACGCGTTTCCACCCCTGCCTGGGGTCTTTCTCAAGGTTTCCTGGTGAATGATTGACTTTCAAACATGCATGTGTATTTAAATGTCCTCTAACCAATCACAAGCCTGGAAGCACAGGTGGACCCTATACATAAATCTCCTAATAGTCTTTGGTCCCCTGCTGTGCTCCTCCCTATTGGCTGTGTCCATGTCCGTGTTAATGTTACCATGGTAACTCAGTCTGGGCTCAACTTGCGTCGCGTCACTTCCGGTGACGTATTTCCTGTTATCCGAGGAGTCCCGGGTCCTCCCCACGGGTATCATACAACTTTATCCCCTTCTCCTCGCGTCCGCGTAGTTTCCGGGTTTCCTAGGCAACTAGGTAAACATCCTCCGTTCCCCGTCGCGTCATTTCCTTTGACGCGCCCCTTGGTTACCATGGTAACCCGACGTATCTGCGGCTGATGTCTTTAAAGCAGTCCCAAATTCCTTTGTTGTCTCTATTTATATAAAAAAGGGCTGTGTCCATATTATTGTTTGTTTAACTCAGTAAATATCTAAGATGGTATAGGAAATAGAGAAACAGAGTGTTATAACTTGTTTTGGAACATTCATAAAGTGCATAATTTATAGCTCATCCTTCTGACTAAAAACGGAATAAAATAAACATATACATTAAAATTCACTGCTAAAATTATAAGAACCACTTGATTTCGAAATCAATGTTTAGGCCCCCTGGTGCAAGTGTCCCTAAATCAAAAATTGTTTTCATCTCGGCTTGGGCCAATTGATTAGCCAAATCCTTTCTTCTCCAGTGACCTTTGATATGTTTTATACCACAGAATTGTTTAATGGCTGCCGAATTGCAGCCATGGTGGGTTTTAAAATGATCTGAGAGTGCGTGGGTGGTGAGGCCTCTTTTTATATTTCTAAGGTGCTCGCTTATACGTATTTTCAAGGGTCTTGAGGTCCTCCCTATGTACCATAGTCCACAAATGCATTCTATACCATAAATCACGTTGGAACTATTGCAGGTAATAAAATCTCTAATATTAACTGTCTGATTTTTTATTTCTACATTGGTGATTTTGCTGTTTTTTGATGGTATACCCCTGCAACCCAAACAAAGGCCACACCTAAAAAAACCTTTCGATTTAATAGTCCCCATAGCCTTCTTTGGTGGTATTGCACTCTTCACTAGATTTGATCTTAAATTTGGTGCCCGCCTAAAAATGCATTTCGGTCTATCAGGTAGAATGTTTCCTATTATTGGGTCCTTTTTTAGGATCCCCCAGTGTCGTTTAATAGATTTTTCTATGGTCTTATATTGTGAACTGAACGAAGTCACAAAAGCCCATTCCAGATGTTCTCCCTTCTTCTTGACTATTGGGTGAAATAATTGTTCCCTGTCCACCAGGGCCACTTTTTCTCTTGCTAAATTGATTTTTTCTGGGTTATAGCCTGAATCTACAAATCTGTTTCTCATATCTTCCGCTTGTGCAGTGAATGTTTCAACGTTAGTACAATTACGTTTCAAACGTTTAAATTGGCCTTCTGGTATCGAGTTTAACCAGTCAGGATGGTGACAACTGGTGGTGCCAATGTAAGTCCCAGAGTCTGTCGGTTTGATGAAATTCTTTGTTTCTATATGTCCGTCCTTGATAAAAACTGTGATGTCTAAAAAATTTATCTTTAAAGTGCTGTATTCAAAAGAAAATAATATATTCAGGGTGTTATTATTCAAAAATGTAAAAAAACTTTTGAGAAGATCTTCTCCGCCAGTCCATATAAAAAATACATCATCTATAAATCTTTTCCAGGACACCAGGTTCGCTCTAAAGGGGCAATTGTTCCAAATATTATTTTCTTCCCATCGCCCCATAAATATATTGGCGTAACTTGGAGCGAACCTGGTGCCCATGGCTGTGCCGACGTTCTGTATGTAAAAATTCCCGTTAAAAGAAAAATAATTATTACTTAAAATGAACTGTACTCCTTTAATTAAAAATTCCTGCAATTCTTTTTCTAAAATACTTTTCCCTAATGTGGTAGATAGTGCCTCTATACCATCCTGATGTCTAATAATGGTATAGAGAGATTTAACATCTGCTGTCACCAGAATAAAATCCTCCTGCCATTCTATATTACGGATAGTCTCCAAAAAATCTTCAGTGTCCTTTAAATGGGACTCATTTTCTAACACAAGGGGCTGCAAATAAAAATCAATGAATTCTGAAAGGTTGGATGAAATGGAACCAACTCCAGAGACGATAGGACGCCCTGGAGGATTGATCGGATCTTTGTGAACTTTTGGTAAGACGTATAGGACCGGAATAGTGGGTTCTTCAATTAGGATAAATTTCTTCTCTCTTTCTATCAACGTTCCCTTCGTCCAATATTCCTCAACCAGTTTGATAAGTTCTTTTTGTATCCGGTTGGTAGGGTCCAATCTCAACTTGCTGTAGGTAACTCCATCCTCTAACTGTGACATGACTTCTTTCTCATAGTTTTCCCTGGTCATTATTACGACCCCCCCCCCCTTGTCGGCTGGTTTAATGACCAGCTCCTCATTTGCTTTCAAATTCTTCAAAGCTTGGCGCTCCTTAGCCGTCAAATTCGATCTAATTTTTTTGGTGTCTATTTCCTGAATCTCATCTAAAACCATTTTTAAAAAGGTTTCTAAAAAATTTCCACGTGCAAACGTCGGGTTAAAAACCGACTTTGGCTTAAATGGAGTATTTTCCCTGATAGGAGCGGGTGTAATCGATTCTCCTTCTTTTGTCATGAAAAATTTCCTCAAACTGAGTTTCCTCACAAACTTGTGTAGATCCACAAATGTATTAAATTTGTTTAGTGGAAGTGAGGGGGCATATTTCAACCCTTTCTCTAACAGGGAGATTTCTTCTTTTGCCAGTGTATGTTGGCTCAGATTGAAGATTTTTACTCTTCCACCTGATTCAGTTTTTTTGGGGGGTATATCTCCTTCGTTCGTTTTCTTTTTTCTTCTCTTTGGTTTTCCTTTTCTCCCCTTCTTAATTCTTCCCCCCCTTTTTCCCCTAGGTCTCATCTTCTTTCCTCTCGCCTCCTGACTCTGTCTAAAAAAGGGGACCTCGCTCGTGTTTCGAGTGGTCTGAATCGGTTATGTGTCTCTATAGGTTCCATGAAAGGGCGTATTGTCTCTTCTTGGAATATGGGTTCTCTTCTTCTTTGCCATCTGGGGCCCTGTGTTCGGGTTCTTACCATGTCACTCGTATAGTGATTCTTTCTAAAGTTGTCTGATCTCCTATCATTCCATTGATCTCTTGAATTTTCGTATCTACTGGAAGAAAATCTCGGTTTGGGACTATAAGCCCTATTCCTTTTTAAGGGATACACAGAATGAGGGTATTCGTTGGTAATATATTTATTATTTCTTGAAGGCGGTCTATCCCTTTTCCTCTGAGGTGGAACATTTGGACATGGTGACATTGGTGTTAGAGGTTCTGTTTCTACCTCATCTTCCTGTTCCAAATCTTCCATCTTCTTGTCTCTATTAAATTTGCGTACTTTTTTGTCCACTACCAATTTTTCGTTTTTTTTTGGTAGTGGACAAAAAAAGGAAGATGAGGTAGAAACAGAACCTCTAACACCAATGTCACCATGTCCAAATGTTCCACCTCAGAGGAAAAGGGATAGACCGCCTTCAAGAAATAATAAATATATTACCAACGAATACCCTCATTCTGTGTATCCCTTAAAAAGGAATAGGGCTTATAGTCCCAAACCGAGATTTTCTTCCAGTAGATACGAAAATTCAAGAGATCAATGGAATGATAGGAGATCAGACAACTTTAGAAAGAATCACTATACGAGTGACATGGTAAGAACCCGAACACAGGGCCCCAGATGGCAAAGAAGAAGAGAACCCATATTCCAAGAAGAGACAATACGCCCTTTCATGGAACCTATAGAGACACATAACCGATTCAGACCACTCGAAACACGAGCGAGGTCCCCTTTTTTAGACAGAGTCAGGAGGCGAGAGGAAAGAAGATGAGACCTAGGGGAAAAAGGGGGGGAAGAATTAAGAAGGGGAGAAAAGGAAAACCAAAGAGAAGAAAAAAGAAAACGAACGAAGGAGATATACCCCCCAAAAAAACTGAATCAGGTGGAAGAGTAAAAATCTTCAATCTGAGCCAACATACACTGGCAAAAGAAGAAATCTCCCTGTTAGAGAAAGGGTTGAAATATGCCCCCTCACTTCCACTAAACAAATTTAATACATTTGTGGATCTACACAAGTTTGTGAGGAAACTCAGTTTGAGGAAATTTTTCATGACAAAAGAAGGAGAATCGATTACACCCGCTCCTATCAGGGAAAATACTCCATTTAAGCCAAAGTCGGTTTTTAACCCGACGTTTGCACGTGGAAATTTTTTAGAAACCTTTTTAAAAATGGTTTTAGATGAGATTCAGGAAATAGACACCAAAAAAATTAGATCGAATTTGACGGCTAAGGAGCGCCAAGCTTTGAAGAATTTGAAAGCAAATGAGGAGCTGGTCATTAAACCAGCCGACAAGGGGGGGGGGGGTCGTAATAATGACCAGGGAAAACTATGAGAAAGAAGTCATGTCACAGTTAGAGGATGGAGTTACCTACAGCAAGTTGAGATTGGACCCTACCAACCGGATACAAAAAGAACTTATCAAACTGGTTGAGGAATATTGGACGAAGGGAACGTTGATAGAAAGAGAGAAGAAATTTATCCTAATTGAAGAACCCACTATTCCGGTCCTATACGTCTTACCAAAAGTTCACAAAGATCCGATCAATCCTCCAGGGCGTCCTATCGTCTCTGGAGTTGGTTCCATTTCATCCAACCTTTCAGAATTCATTGATTTTTATTTGCAGCCCCTTGTGTTAGAAAATGAGTCCCATTTAAAGGACACTGAAGATTTTTTGGAGACTATCCGTAATATAGAATGGCAGGAGGATTTTATTCTGGTGACAGCAGATGTTAAATCTCTCTATACCATTATTAGACATCAGGATGGTATAGAGGCACTATCTACCACATTAGGGAAAAGTATTTTAGAAAAAGAATTGCAGGAATTTTTAATTAAAGGAGTACAGTTCATTTTAAGTAATAATTATTTTTCTTTTAACGGGAATTTTTACATACAGAACGTCGGCACAGCCATGGGCACCAGGTTCGCTCCAAGTTACGCCAATATATTTATGGGGCGATGGGAAGAAAATAATATTTGGAACAATTGCCCCTTTAGAGCGAACCTGGTGTCCTGGAAAAGATTTATAGATGATGTATTTTTTATATGGACTGGCGGAGAAGATCTTCTCAAAAGTTTTTTTACATTTTTGAATAATAACACCCTGAATATATTATTTTCTTTTGAATACAGCACTTTAAAGATAAATTTTTTAGACATCACAGTTTTTATCAAGGACGGACATATAGAAACAAAGAATTTCATCAAACCGACAGACTCTGGGACTTACATTGGCACCACCAGTTGTCACCATCCTGACTGGTTAAACTCGATACCAGAAGGCCAATTTAAACGTTTGAAACGTAATTGTACTAACGTTGAAACATTCACTGCACAAGCGGAAGATATGAGAAACAGATTTGTAGATTCAGGCTATAACCCAGAAAAAATCAATTTAGCAAGAGAAAAAGTGGCCCTGGTGGACAGGGAACAATTATTTCACCCAATAGTCAAGAAGAAGGGAGAACATCTGGAATGGGCTTTTGTGACTTCGTTCAGTTCACAATATAAGACCATAGAAAAATCTATTAAACGACACTGGGGGATCCTAAAAAAGGACCCAATAATAGGAAACATTCTACCTGATAGACCGAAATGCATTTTTAGGCGGGCACCAAATTTAAGATCAAATCTAGTGAAGAGTGCAATACCACCAAAGAAGGCTATGGGGACTATTAAATCGAAAGGTTTTTTTAGGTGTGGCCTTTGTTTGGGTTGCAGGGGTATACCATCAAAAAACAGCAAAATCACCAATGTAGAAATAAAAAATCAGACAGTTAATATTAGAGATTTTATTACCTGCAATAGTTCCAACGTGATTTATGGTATAGAATGCATTTGTGGACTATGG
Source organism: Pseudophryne corroboree (assembly GCF_028390025.1). Taxonomy (NCBI): domain Eukaryota; kingdom Metazoa; phylum Chordata; class Amphibia; order Anura; family Myobatrachidae; genus Pseudophryne; species Pseudophryne corroboree. Next base: position 454,048,777 of record NC_086448.1, read on the forward strand.
TACATAGGGAGGACCTCAAGACCCTTGAAAATACGTATAAGCGAGCACCTTAGAAATATAAAAAGAGGCCTCACCACCCACGCACTCTCAGATCATTTTAAAACCCACCATGGCTGCAATTCGGCAGCCATTAAACAATTCTGTGGTATAAAACATATCAAAGGTCACTGGAGAAGAAAGGATTTGGCTAATCAATTGGCCCAAGCCGAGATGAAAACAATTTTTGATTTAGGGACACTTGCACCAGGGGGCCTAAACATTGATTTCGAAATCAAGTGGTTCTTATAATTTTAGCAGTGAATTTTAATGTATATGTTTATTTTATTCCGTTTTTAGTCAGAAGGATGAGCTATAAATTATGCACTTTATGAATGTTCCAAAACAAGTTATAACACTCTGTTTCTCTATTTCCTATACCATCTTAGATATTTACTGAGTTAAACAAACAATAATATGGACACAGCCCTTTTTTATATAAATAGAGACAACAAAGGAATTTGGGACTGCTTTAAAGACATCAGCCGCAGATACGTCGGGTTACCATGGTAACCAAGGGGCGCGTCAAAGGAAATGACGCGACGGGGAACGGAGGATGTTTACCTAGTTGCCTAGGAAACCCGGAAACTACGCGGACGCGAGGAGAAGGGGATAAAGTTGTATGATACCCGTGGGGAGGACCCGGGACTCCTCGGATAACAGGAAATACGTCACCGGAAGTGACGCGACGCAAGTTGAGCCCAGACTGAGTTACCATGGTAACATTAACACGGACATGGACACAGCCAATAGGGAGGAGCACAGCAGGGGACCAAAGACTATTAGGAGATTTATGTATAGGGTCCACCTGTGCTTCCAGGCTTGTGATTGGTTAGAGGACATTTAAATACACATGCATGTTTGAAAGTCAATCATTCACCAGGAAACCTTGAGAAAGACCCCAGGCAGGGGTGGAAACGCGTTGGGAGCCCCCAGGTGTATGAGGATTGCGGAGTCTGAAGCCGGGAACCAGGAGGAGATTTGGATCGGACTGGTGCCAGTTTCTTCCAATTATCCATGCGCTGTTTGGAACTGTTTGGCCACGGTTCCATTTATTTCCGGTAATTTCTCTGCATTTACCTATCACCAGGAGCGGATTGGTGTTTTTATTGACTTATATTGTGAATTATCTCACTAATTTATTTATCTGTATTTTTGCACACTGTAATAAAACATACTTCACTATGAACACTTTTTTCATTTTCCCTATGGTGAAACTAAGTGTTATGGAGATGGAAGTATAAGAAGATTGTGCAAGGACCACATTCTCACAGCGCAGGCTAAGTCATTTGCTCAAAAAAATTTTCATACTGTATTACTGTGGGGAGGGGTGAAGGAAACCTCGTAAGAGTACTTGTAAGCCAGCAGCAGTTTCTGTGGCGCATAGAGAGATTTATATCATTTGTTTGGTACAGTCATCAGGGGTGGCCTGCTTCTGCCAGACTCTAGTCTGGGGCTGTGAAGGGATGGTGGCTGGGCGCCGTTTAGCGGGTGGGGGCAGTGTGAGGGTCTCTGTCGGGGAGCGCAGCCAGAGGTCCGTGCTGCCGATGTCTTCCTGTGGCTCCTGGGTGGGACGGGAGAGGCCTCTTGAACCCTCCCACATTACAGGCATGCTGCTGGTGGAAGGTGAGAGTGCGGCAGAAGATTGACGGCACTGGCGGGGTCACAGTGCGATTGCTCCGCTTGCCAGTAATGAACCGCTACTGCGGGAGGGGGTGGGGTGGGAGGGAGAGAGTCGACTTGGTGACGCCTGTACAGTGTTTTCCTTACTCTCGGGGCCCGGTACGGATGTCCCATTTGTCCCCCCGTCGCCGGGCCTGTGACAGGGAACGCTGGAGACGAGAGCTCCTTCACCCTGTCACTGTGCTGAGTACGGGCAGCGGCGGGACCTGGCGGCGGCAGCATCAGTCCGGGCTGAAGGGAGCTAGAAGGAGTGCCCCAAAATCATGACCCGCCCACCCCCCTGCGCACCGCCGCGCCGCTCCGGCCAGCCCTGTTGCTATGCGGCCGGAATGTAATGACCATAAAGGATTAAAAAATTATCCTAAACAACAGGGGGGGCACGTGCCTGGGTGCCCCCCCCCCTGAATCCGCCACTGCCCCCCAGCAGTGCCAGCTACACATGATATGACCCACAACAGTGCCAGCTACACATGATATGCCCCACAGCATTGCCAGCTTCACATGATATGCCCCCCAGCAGTGCCAGCTACACATGATATGCCCCACAGCAGTGTCAGATACACATGATATGCCCCCCAGCAGTGCCAGCTACACATGATATGCCCCCCAGCAGTGCCAGCCCAAAGATTTCTGTTGCCGGCCCTGGTCACGCAGGCTGGGTGCTGGGCAGCTCAGACTCCCCGAACTCCTCCCATGCTTTGGTGCTCTCTCTCCCTTCTGGAGACCCTGGTTGACCAGGGAGCCAGAGCTGGCATCTTCACCAACGGCTCCCCTCGCTGACCACTGTAAGTAAGATTGGTATCTCTGGCAAGGGGGCAGAGGTTGCGGGAAATACTGACAAAATACAGAGGGATTATGCTTCATTTTTTAGTGTTTATATTTTTAGTGTTTTACAGAAAATAAACTCTGCACTCTTTCCCCAAAACGTTCCCTGTTCAGATTTACATACAGCGATTCTGTCAGAGAGCTCAGGTGCAGATTTATTAAGCATGATGAAATGATAAAGTGGAAGGTGATAAAGCACCAGCCACTCAGCTCCTGTCATTTTTTAAACCCAGCCTGTAACATAGAAGTTAGGAGCTGACTGGCTGGTACTTTATCACCTTCCACTTTATCACTTCACCGAGCTTAATAAATCTTTATTAGGCATCGTCTTAAACTGTCATTCAGCCATCTGCTCAGTGGCGGAACTACCGCCAGTGCAAGCAGTGCCTTGCACTGGGGCCCGCCACTGTCCAGGGGCCTAAATCCAGCGTGGCATGTAATGAGTCAAGCTGACTCATTACATGACGCTGTCTGCCGTAATGTGTAAAAAAAAGGACGCTGTCTGCCGTAATGTGTAAAAAAGGGGACTCTGTCTGCTGTAATGTGTAAAAAGGGGGACTCTGTCTGCTGTAATGTGTAAAAAGGGGACGCTGTCTGCCATTATGTGTAAAAAGGAGACACTGTCTGCCGTTAGGTGTAAAAAGTGGACACTTTCTGCCGTTAGGTGTAAAAAGGGGACGCTGTCTGCCATTATGTGTAAAAAAGGGGACGCTGTCTGCCGTAATGTGTAAAAAAGGGAGACGCTGTCTGCCGTAATGTGTAAAAAGGGGACGCTGTCTGCTGTAATGTGTAAAAGAGGGACGCTGTCTGCTGTAATGTGTAAAAGGGGCTCTGCCTGGTGTAGTGGTGCTACTGTGCGGCGTAATTTGAATAATGGAGACTACTGTGAATTGGTATTATTTTGTGTCCACGCCCCTATATTTTTTGCGCGCGCCTACGGAGCGCACTGCCCCTGCTATACATAGAAGGGCCACACCCAGGAGCATGAGCAAAAGAAACACCCCTCCACCCCCCCCGACTTTTACTATCATGGTGCCCCCCCTGTCATTTTGTTCTGGATCCGCCCCTGCTGGGAGGCATATTATGTGTGTAGCTGGCACTGCTGGGAGGCATATGTGTAACTAACACTGCTGTGGGGCATATCATGTGTAGCTGGCACTGCTTTGGGGCATATCATGTGTAGCTGGCACTGCTGGGGGCATATCATGTGAAGCTGGCAATGCTGTGGGGCATATCATGTGTAGCTGGAACTGTTGTAGGGCATAGCATGTGTAGCTGGCACTGCTGGGGGACATATCATGTGTAGCTGGCACTGCTGGGGGGCATATTATGTGTGTAGCTGGCACTGCTGGGAGGCATATGTGTAACTGGCACTGCTTTTGGGCATATCATGTGTAGCTGGCACTGCTTTGGAGCATATCATGTGTTTTGGTGACTAACAGTATATAGTTGTACAGTAGGCCATTGCTGTATCTTGCAGCTCTGTGTCGCTGCAAGTATCCATTCCATATATGTGCGGCATTTTTGTGAGCAGTATATATAGTATTACAGTGCAGCATTTTGGTGACCAACAGTATATAAGCACATGAGGGAAAAGGGCCCTGCTTGTGAGAGTTTACAATCTAAAGGGGAGGGGTAGACAGACATGGGTGACACAGATGGGGTACATAGAGAACGTGGAACAGATGGTTAAGAATCAGGATGAGATTTGGCTGGGTTTGGTGAAGAAGTGGACCCCCAGAAGGTACAAGTCAAGACTTAACATTGCAACATTTTGCTGGGCTATGCAGGAGAAAATTAAAAATAGGGGAAAAAAAAAAAAAAGAATCGATAACTTCTACCGCTTTCAAAAAGGTCAATGTAAGCTGAAATAATGGACAACTACCTCATGGAAGCCAGATACAGTATGCCAAACAGTACTTAGCAGAGTTAGGAATGAGTGCTTATGAAATACAGTAACATTTTGTCATAATATTTCAGAAACTGCATGGCTGGTCTCTTGCACTCTTTTGCTCTAATACACCACCTGCTTTAGGATTTATATTCAAAAACATTATGTCCCCATAATCCCAAAAACGCCAGTCTTCTTAAAGTGATTTGGACCAATAATACCATTGATTAGAACAAATAATTCCTGTGATTTTGTCATTTTCTTCCAGTGATTTGGACCAATAATACCATTGATTAGAATGAATAATTCCAGTGATTTTGTCATTTTCTTCCAGTGATTTGGACCAATATTACCATTGATTAGAACAAATAATTCCTGTGATATTGAGGTGTTTGTGTCGCTTAGCCGTCCAGCAACCACAGTCCACCTCTTTTTCTCTTTTCTTTGCATCATGTGCTGTTTGGGGCCAATTTTTTTAAGTGCCATCCTATCTGACACTGCAGTGCCACTCCTAGATGGGCCAGGTGTTTGTGCTGCCCTCTTGGGTTGCTTTACTTAGTCATCCAGCGACCTCTGTTCAAATTTTAGCACTAAAAATAGTATTGTGAGGTGTGAGGTGTTCAGAATAGACTGGAAATGAGTGTAAATTGTGGTTATTGAGGTTAATAATACTATAGGATCAAAATTACCCCCAAATTCTATGATTTAAGGTGTTTTTGAGGGTTTTTTGAAAAAAAAAACACCCAAATCCGACAAAAAAATTTCAGGGAGATTTTGCCAAAACGCGTCTGAATCCAAAACACGGCCGCGGAACCGAATCCAAAACAAAACACAAAACCCAAAAAATGTCCGGTGCACATCTCTAATTACAATAAACACACAGATACCGTAACAGTAAAACTTTAATAAAACATACTTTCACACTCACACACAGCCATTCACGTAGCCATTCACGCCCACTTGTCCTGTAGCATCCACGCTTGCTGTAAAAAATAAATACTCACCTACCTCTTGTGTCTAGTCGTCTTCTTCCCCTGTAAGCATCCATAGGTTAAATAAAAATACACCGCAAAAAACTGGAACCCTCAAACTAAAGGGGATCCATGTTTGCACATAGATCCCCTTTCCCCGAATGCCGGGAACCCCCCCCCCCCCCCCCGTGACTCCTGTCACTAGAGGACACGGCAGCCAATCAGGGAGCGCCACGTCATAGCGCTCTCCTGCTTGGCTGTGTGCTCCTGGCCTATCAATCAGGCTTAGTGCATCGGCTATACTGGATAATAGCGGTCTTCCATTATAGTCAATTGTGGGAAAATTGCGGTCTGCGGTAGACCGCAAGGTTAATTGATGTCACTTTTCAAAGAGCCCGGGGCTGGTTATGCTTTTGGGGGGGACCTGCACGTTTTTGTTTATTTTTATTTTTAACACTGTCTTTCTTTTTACAGACTTTCACACTGATCTGTGCATGCTTCTCTAAAAATTGCCAATCTACATGATGCTCTCATGGCCGGCTCCAGGCCTGCTAGCACCCCCCTCCTGGAAATGTGGACGTGGCCTTGCAACTTCATATTATCAAACTATAAATAAATAAATATATATATTTTCACACACCCTGTACGCACACAATGTCTACAGTATTATGCCAGATACACATAATGTCTACAGTAGTGTAGTGCCAAATAGACATGACATGCCCCACAGCAGTGCCAGCTACACATGATATGCCCCACAGCAGTGCCAGCTACACATGATATGCCCTTCAGCAGTGCCATCTACACATGATATGCCCCCCAGCAGTGCCAGCTACACATGATATGCCCCACAGCAGTGCCAGCTACACATGATCTGCCCCCCAGTGTGCCAGCTACACATATGCCTCCCAGCAGTGCCAGATACACATATGCCCCCCAGCAATGCCATCTACACATGATATGTCACACAGCAGTGCATTCTACACATGATATGCCCCACAGCAGTGCCAGCTACACATGATATGCCCCACGGCAGTGTCAGATACACATGATATGCCCCACAGCAGTGCCAGCTACAGATATGCCACACAGCAGTGCCAGCTACACATGATATGCCCCACAGCAGTGCCAGCTACACATGATATGCCCCACAGCAGTGCCAGCTACACATGATATGCCCCACAGCAGTGCCAGCTACACATGATATGACCCACAGCAGTGCCAGCTACAGATATGCCCCACAGCAGTGCCAGCTACACATGATATGCACCACAGCAGTGCCAGCTACACATGATATGCGCCCCAGCAGTGCCAGATACGCATGATATGCCCCCCAGCAGTATCAGATACATATGATATGCCACCCAGCAGTGCCAGATACACATGATATGCCCCCCAGCAGTGGCAGCTACACATGATATGACCCGTAGTGCCAGATACACATGATATGCCCCACAGCAGTGTGAGATACACATGATATGCCCCACAGCAGTGCCAGATGCACATGATATGCCCCACAGCAGTGTCAGGTACACATGATATGCCCCCAGCAGTGTCAGATACACATGTCCCCACAGTGCCAGATACATATATGCCCCACAGTGGCAAATACATAAATGCCCACAGTGCCAGATACATAAATGCCTCAAAGTACCAGATACATAAATGCCCCCACAGTGCATGATACATAAATGCCCCCACAGTGCCAGATACATATATGCCCTCACAGTGCCAGATACATATATGCCCCCACAGTGCCAGATACATATATGCCCCCAGTGCCAGCTACACATGTCCACAGAGTGACAGGTATGCCCCCACAGTGCCAGATACATATATGCCCCCAGTGTCAGATACACGTCACCACAGTGCCAGATATGCCCCCAGTGCTAGATACACATGTCCCCACACAGTGCCAGAAATTCCTCCAGTGCCAGATACACATGCCCCCACAGTGCCATATATGCCCCCAGTGCCAGATACACATGCCCCCACAGTGCCAGAAACACATGTCTCTAGAGTGCCAGATATGCCCCCACAGTACCTGTGTGCCAGCGACGAGGGAGGGGGAGTGCTGTAGGTGGTACTATTCAAATCTGCTCGCTGTGCACGCTGTGCTGCGCTGGCATCAGACGCCAGCGCCGCACAGCGCACACAGCGCGCACAGAGCAGTTTAGAATAGTACCACCTATTAACACACAGGCAGCCACTGGTAATTGCCGGAGGTGGGCTGGGACAGACGTCATAGACTGCTGCAGGCTCCAGGACCAGGCTGCCTCCAGGCTCCAATATGACAGTGCCAGCGTGCGGCGCCCACTAAGGTAAGGTTTTGTGTGCAAGTGAAAAAAATTGCATTCTATTACATTTGCGATTTTCATTGTTTTCAATGGGAAAACATCTGGATGCGATTTTTCACTTGCGATTTTTGGTATACTGTATGTAAAAAAACTTGCGATTTTTTAAAAAATCATGAGCTATTACATTTGCGATTTTTGGAAAACTTGCAAATTTGCAGGTAAAAATAGCATGTTTTCTGAAATTGCACACTATTACATCTGGCCCTTGGTTTAATGTGCAGCACATCTTCCATTCCTGATTAGCATCAATGGACTACTATTTCACTGTATAGTAATAGACAAAAGACAGTCTTACACAGTAACAGCAACTTTAACGATATACTGTACAATATATTAGACAGAAGCCTATCGATTTGTTTTTTGTATTTTGTCAAACCCAAACTGTGTACAACAATTTAAAAACTGTGTCGGTTGCAGCGTAGAACTGGTGCGCAAGAGGAATGAGGCCGCAAGCACGAATCACCATAGCAAGCTGCTATTTAATAAAAAATATGTTCTAGTAGTTTTAGTACAGTATATACTTGTCCCTTTCATTTGTTGCTGCATTCTTCAGTGTATGGAAGCAGTACACATTGTGACAGCCCATGAACACCTGCAGCCACTGGCTCTCCCACTGCGTCTAATGCATTGTGGGAGCGTGCATATTATGCATGTGCCCTGATATGCTGGGAATCGCCTGCTGCATTGCTTATGCAAAGCAGCAAGGCTAAAAAGCCTAATTATTGTAAGCAATAATTGTGAAATACATCACTACTGTATATACAACAATATTGCATCACATGGACACAGCAGATGTAGTGGCCATTTTTTGACCTATGCTATTTGCTATTTTAAATTAGTGATGTGCACCGGAAATTTTTCGGGTTTTGTGTTTTGGTTTTGGATTCGGTTCCGCGGCCGTGTTTTGGATTCGGATGCGTTTTGGCAAAACCTCCCTGAAATGTTTTTGTCGGATTCAGGTGTGTTTTGGATTCGGGTTTTTTTTTACATAAAACCCTCAAAAACAGCTTAAATCATAGAATTTGGGGGTCATTTTGATCCCATAGTATTATTAACCTCAATAACCATAATTTACACTCATTTACAGTCTATTCTGAACACCTCACACCTCACAATATTATTTTTAGTCCTATAATTTGCACCGAGGTTGCTGGATGACTAAGCTAAGCGACCAAGTGGCCGACACAAACACCTGGCCCATCTAGGAGTGGCACTGCAGTGTCAGACAGGATGGCAGATTAAAAAAATTGTCCCCAAACAGCACATGATGCAAAGAAAAAAAGAGGCGCAATGAGGTAGCTGTGTGACTAAGCTAAGCGACCCAAGTGGCCGACACAAACACCTGGCCCATCTAGGAGTGGCACTGCAGTGTCAGACAGGATGGCCGATTAAAAAAATTGTCCCCAAACAGCACATGATGCAAAGAAAAAAAGAGGCGCAATGAGGTAGCTGTGTGACTAAGCTAAGCGACCCAAGTGGCCGACACAAACACCTGGCCCATCTAGGAGTGGCACTGCAGTGTCAGACAGGATGGCACTTAAAAAAATAGTCCCCAAACAGCACATGATGCAAAGAAAAATGAAAGAAAAAAGAGGCGCAACCCTTATGTTGTATAAACAGGACATGCACACTTTAACAAACCCATCATTTCAGCGACAGGGTCTGCCACACAACTATGACTAAAATGACTGGTTGGTTTGGGCCCCCACCAAAAAAGAAGCAATCAATCTCTCCTTGCACAAACTGGCTCTACAGAGGCAAGATGTCCACCTCCTCCTCATCGTCCGATTCCTCACCCCTTTCACTGTGTACATCCCCCTTCTCACAGATTATTAATTCGTCCCCACTGGAATCCACCATCTCAGGTTCCTATGTACTTTCTGGAGGCATTTGCTGGTGAATGTCTCCACGGAGGAATTGATTATAATTCATTTTGATGAACATCATCTTCTCCACATTTTCTGGAAGTAACCTCGTACGCCGATTGCTGACAAGGTGAGCGGCTGCACTAAACACTCTTTCGGAGTACACACTGGAGGGGGGGCAACTTAGGTAAAATAAAGCCAGTTTGTGCAAGGGCCTCCAAATTTCCTCTTTTTCCTGCCAGTATATGTACGGACTGTCTGACGTGCCTACTTGGATGCGGTCACTCATATAATCCTCCACCATTCTTTCAATGGTGACAGAATCATATGCAGTGACAGTAGACGACATGTCAGTAATCGTTGGCAGGTCCTTCAGTCCGGACCAGATGTCAGCACTCGCTCCAGACTGCCCTGCATCACCGCCAGCGGGTGGGCTCGGAATTCGTAGCCTTTTCCTCGCAGCCCCAGTTGCGGGAGAATGTGAAGGAGGAGCTGTTGACGGGTCACGTTCCGCTTGACTTGACAATTTTCTCACCAGCAGGTCTTTGAACCTCTGCAGACTTGTGTCTGCCGGAAAGAGAGATACAACATAGGTTTTAAATCTAGGATCGAGCACGGTGGCCAAAATGTAGTGCTCTGATTTCAACAGATTGACCACCTGTGAATCCTGGTTAAGCGAATTAAGGGCTCCATCCACAAGTCACACATGCCTAGCGGAATCGCTCTGTTTTAGCTCCTCCTTCAATGTCTCCAGCTTCTTCTGCAAAAGCCTGATGAGGAGAATGACCTGACTCAGGCTGGCAATGTCTGAACTGACTTCACGTGTGGCAAGTTCAAAGGGTTGCAGAACCTTGCACAACGTTGAAATCATTCTCCACTGCGCTTGAGTCAGGTGCATTCCCCCTCCTTTGCCTATATCGTAGGTAGCTGTATAGGCTTGAATGGCCTTTTGCTGCTCCTCCATCCTCTGAAGCATATAGAGGGTTGAATTCCACCTCGTTACCACCTCTTGCTTCAGATGATGGCAGGGCAGGTTCAGGAGAATTTGCTGGTGCTCCAGTATTCGGCACGCGGTGGCCAAATGCCGAAAGTGTCCCGCAATTCTTCGGGCCACCGACAGCATCTCTTGCACGCCCCTGTCATTTTTTAAATAATTCTGCACCACCAAATTCAATGTATGTACAAAACATGGGACGTGCTGGAATTTGCCCAGATGTAATGCACGCACAATATTGGTGGCGTTGTCACAAATCCCCTGGAGAGTCCAATTGGGGTAAGCCATTCTGTGATGATGTACCTCAGTTTCCGTAAGAGGTTGTCAGTAGAGATGAGCGGGTTCGGTTCCTCGGAATCCGAACCCGCCCGAACTTCATGTTTTTTTTCACGGGTCCGAGCGACTCGGATCTTCCCGCCTTGCTCGGTTAACCCGAGCGCGCCCGAACGTCATCATGACGCTGTCGGATTCTCGCGAGGCTCGGATTCTATCGCGAGACTCGGATTCTATATAAGGAGCCGCGCGTCGCCGCCATTTTCACTCGTGCATTGAGATTGATAGGGAGAGGACGTGTCTGGCGTCCTCTCCATTAGAATAGAGATAGATTAGATAGAGAGAGAGAGATTGTGCAGAGTCGCAGACAGAGTTAGTTTACCACAGTCAGTGACCAGTGCAGTTGCTAGTTAACTTTTATTTAATATAATATATCCGTTCACTTCTCTCTGCTATATCCGTTCTCTGCCTGAAAAAAAAAACGATACACAGCACAGTCAGTCACACAGTGTGACTCAGTCTGTGTGCACTCAGCTCAGCCCAGTGTGCTGCACAGTCATCAATGTATAAATTAAAAGCTTATAATTAATTGTGGGGGAGACTGGGGAGCACTGCAGGTTGTTAGCAGGAGCCAGGAGTACAATTATATTAATTAACAGTGCACACTTTTGCTGCAGGAGTGGTGACCAGTGCCTGACCACCAGTATAGTATTGTTGTATACTACTAATATCTCTTTAAATATCAACCAGTCTATATTAGCAGCAGACACAGTACAGTGCGGTAGTTCACGGCTGTGGCTACCTCTGTGTCGGAGTCCGTCCGACCAGAATTGTATTATTTATTATTATATACCTACCACCTAACCGTGGTTTTTTTTTCATTCTTTATACCGTCATAGTGTCATCCTAATTGTTACGAGTATACTACTATCTCTTTATCAACCAGTGTACAGTGCGGTAGTTCACGGCTGTGGCTACCTCTGTGTCGGCACACGGCAGGCAGTCCGTCCGACCAGAATTGTATTATTTATTATTATATACCTACCACCTAACCGTGGTTTTTTTTTCATTCTTTATACCGTCATAGTGTCATCCTAATTGTTACGAGTATACTACTATCTCTTTATCAACCAGTGTACAGTGCGGTAGTTCACGGCTGTGGCTACCTCTGTGTCGGCACACGGCAGGCAGTCCGTCCGACCAGAATTGTATTATTTATTATTATATACCTACCACCTAACCGTGGATTATATGAGTGACCGCATCCAAGTAGGCACGTCACACAGTCCGTACTTATACTGGCAGGAAAAAGAGGCAATTTGGAGGCCCTTGCACAAACTGGCTTTATTCTACCTAAGTTGCCCTCCCACAAGTGTGTACTCCGAAAGAGTGTTTAGTGCCGCCGCTCACCTTGTCAGCAATCGGCGTACGAGGTTACATCCAGAAAATGTGGAGAAGATGATGTTCATTAAAATGAATTATAATCAATTCCTCCGCGGAGACATTGACCAGCAGCAATTGCCTCCACAAAGTACACAGGGAGCTGAGATGGTGGATTCCAGTGGGGACGAATTGATAATCTGTGAGGAGGGGGATGTACACGGTGATATATCGGAGGGTGAAGATGAGGTGGACATCTTGCCTCTGTAGAGCCAGTTTGTGCAAGGAGAGATTAATTGCTTCTTTTTTGGGGGGGGTCCAAACCAACCCGTCATATCAGTCACAGTCGTGTGGCAGACCCTGTCACTGAAATGATGGGTTGGTTAAAGTGTGCATGTCCTGTTTTGTTTATACAACATAAGGGTGGGTGGGAGGGCCCAAGGATAATTCCATCTTGCACCTCTTTTTTCTTTTCTTTTTCTTTGCATCATGTGCTGATTGGGGTGGGTTTTTTGGAAGGGACACCCTGCGTGACACTGCAGTGCCACTCCTAGATGGGCCCGGTGTTTGTGTCGGCCACTAGGGTCGCTAATCTTACTCACACAGCTACCTCATTGCGCCTCTTTTTTTCTTTGCGTCATGTGCTGTTTGGGGAGGGTTTTTTGGAAGGGACATCCTGCGTGACACTGCAGTGCCACTCCTAGATGGGCCCGGTGTTTGTGTCGGCCACTAGGGTCGCTTATCTTACTCACACAGCGACCTCGGTGCAAATTTTAGGACTAAAAATAATATTGTGAGGTGTGAGGTATTCAGAATAGACTGAAAATGAGTGTAAATTATGGTTTTTGAGGTTAATAATACTTTGGGATCAAAATGACCCCCAAATTCTATGATTTAAGCTGTTTTTTAGTGTTTTTTGAAAAAAACAGCCGAATCCAAAACACACCCGAATCCGACAAAAAAAATTCGGCGAGGTTTTGCCAAAACGCGTTCGAACCCAAAACACGGCCGCGGAACCGAACCCAAAACCAAAACACAAAACCCGAAAAATTTCAGGCGCTCATCTCTAGTTGTCAGCTGTGTGCCTCTTATGGAAAGCGGTGATACAAAGCGTAGCCTGCCTAGGAACGAGTTGGTGTTTGCGAGATGCAGCTACTGGTGCCACCGCTGCTGTTCTTGCTGCGGGAGGCAATACATCTACCCAGTGGGCTGTCACAGTCATATAGTCCTGAGTCTGCCCTGCTCCACTTGTCCACATGTCCATGGTTAAGTGGACATTGGGTACAACTGCATTTTTTAGGACACTGGTGACTCTTTTTCTGACGTCTGTGTACATTTTCGGTATCGCCTGCCTAGATAAATGGAAACTAGATGGTATTTGGTACCGGGGACACAGTACATCAATCAATTCTCTAGTTCCCTGTGAATTAACGGTGGATACCGGAAACACGTTTCTCACCACCCAGGCTGCCAAGGCCTGAGTTATCCGCTTTGCAGCAGGATGACTGCTGTGATATTTCATCTTTCTCACAAAGGACTGTTGGACAGTCAATTGCTTACTGGAAGTAGTACAAGTGGTCTTCCGACTTCCCCTCTGGGATGATGATCGACTCCCAGCAGCAACAACAGCAGCGCCAGCAGCAGTAGGCGTTACACTCAAGGATGCATCGGAGGAATCCCAGGCAGGAGAGGACTCATCAGACTTGACAGTGACATGGCCTGCAGGACTATTGGCTTTCCTGTCTAAGGAGGAAATTGACACTGAGGGAGTTGGTGGTGTGGTTTGCAGGAGCTTGGTTACAAGAGGAAGGGATTTAGTTGGCAGTGGACTGCTTCCGCTGTCACCCAAAGTTTTTGAACTTGTCAATGACTTCTGATGAATGCGCTCCAGGTGACGTATAAGGGAGGATGTTCCTAGGTGGTTAACGTCTTTACCCCTACTTATAACAGCTTGACAAAGGCAACACACGGCTTGACACCAGTTGTCCGCATTTCTGTTGAAATAATTCCACACCGAAGAGGTGATTTTTTTTGTATTTTGACCAGGCATGTCAATGGCCATATTCATTAGATGGACAACAGGTGTCTCCCCGGGTGCCTGACTTAAACAAACCACCTCACCATCAGAATCCTCCTTGTCAATTTCCTCCCCAGCGCCAGCAACACCCATATCCTCATCCTGGTGTACTTCAACAGTGACATCTTCAATTTGACTATCAGGAACTGGACTGCGGGTGCTCCTTCCAGCACTTGCAGGGGGCGTGCAAACGGTGGAAGGCGCCACCTCTTCCCGTCCAGTGTTGGGAAGGTCAGGCATCGCAAATGACACAATTGGACTCTCCTTGGGGATTTCTGATTTAGAAGAACCCACAGTTCTTTGCTGTGCTTTTGCCATCTTATGTCTTTTAAGTTTTCTAGCAGGAGGATGAGTGCTTCCATCCTCATGTGAAGCTGACCCACTAGTCATGAGGAACATAGGAGAGGGCCTCAGCCGTTCCTTGCCACTCTGTGTCGTAAATGGCATATTGGCAAGTTTACGCTTCTCCTCAGACGATTTTAATTTTGATTTTTTGGGTCATTTTACTGAACTTTTGTTTTTTGGATTTTACATGCTCTCTACTATGACATTGGGCATCGACCTTGGCAGACGACGTTGATGGCATGTCATCGTCTCAGCCATGACTAGTGGCAGCAGCTTCAGCATGAGGTGGAAGTGGATTTTGATCTTTCCCTATTTTACGCTCCACATTTTTGTTCTCCATTTTTTAATGTGTGGAATTATATGCCAGTAATATATTTATCAATAGCAATGGCCTACTACTATACATACTACGCACAAAAACTGAAATGCACCACAGGTATGGATGGATAGCATACTTGACGACACAGAGGTAGGTAGAGCAGTGGCCTACTGTACCGTACTGCTATATATTATATATACTCGTGGTCAGCAAACTGTGCAAAACTGAAATGCACCACAGGTATGGATGGATAGTATACTTGACAACACAGAGGTAGGTAGAGCAGTGGCCTACTGTACCGTACTGCTATATATTATATATATTGGTGGTCAGCAAACTGTGCAAAACTGAAATGCACCACAGGTATGGATGGATAGTATACTTGACGACACAGAGGTAGGTAGAGCAGTGGCCTACTGTACCGTACTGCTATATATTATATATACTGGTGGTCAGCAAACTGTGCAAAACTGAAATGCACCACAGGTATGGATGGATAGTATACTTGACGACACAGAGGTAGGTAGAGCAGTGGCTTACTGTACCGTACTGCTATATATTATATATACTGGTGGTCAGCCAACTGTGCAAAACTGAGATGCACCACAGGTATGGATGGATAGTATACTTGACGACACAGAGGTAGGTAGAGCAGTGGCCTACTATACCGTACTGCTATATATTATATATACTGGTGGTCAGCAAACTGTGCAAAACTGAAATACACCACAGGTATGGATGGACAGTATACTTGACGACACAGAGGTAGGTAGAGCAGTGGCCTACTGTACCGTACTGCTGTATATTATATATACTGGTGGTCAGCAAACTGTGCAAAACTGAAATGCACCACAGGTATGGATGGATAGTATACTTGACGACACAGAGGTAGGCAGAGCAGTGGCCTTCTGTACCGTACTGCTATATATTATATACTGGTGGTCATCAAACTGTGCAAAACTGAAATGCACCACAGGTATGGATGGATAGTATACTTGACGACACAGAGGTAGGTAGAGCAGTGGCCTACTGTACCATACTGCTATATATTATATACTGGTGGTCAGCAAACTGTGCCAAACTGAAATGCACCACAGGTATGGATGGATAGTATACTTGACGACACAGAGGTAGGTAGAGCAGTGGCCTACTGTACCGTACTGCTATATATTATATATACTGGTGGTCAGCAAACTGTGCAAAACTGAAATGCACCACAGGTATGGAAGGATAGTATACTTGACAACACAGAGGTAGGTAGAGCAGTGGCCTACTGTACCGTACTGCTATATATTATATATATTGGTGGTCAGCAAACTGTGCAAAACTGAAATGCACCACAGGTATGGATGGATAGTATACTTGACGACACAGAGGTAGGTAGAGCAGTGGCCTACTGTACCGTACTGCTCAGTGGCGTAAGTTCGTCCCAGTCGCCCGGAGGCATGATAAATGTTGGTGCCCCCCTACATATACACACACATACCATATGTAACTATCCGGCACTCAGGGTGAACAGTAGTAGCGTGCTCAGGTACCTTTCCCAATAGTAATATACATACACATACAAAGTGGATGCACTCCAAGTCAGTCAATACAATAAAACAGACACCAGCATACCATTATAGTACACCTACAGTGCTCCCTCACCCGCCAGCAGGTCTCGGTGGAGATGTTTTAGCGCAGTGGTGTGCCGATATATATAAAAAAACACGCAAACACCTAATTCACTTAAAAACACACACGCCTCTTTCACTTAAACATATACACACGCCTCTTTCACTTAAACACACACACGCCGCTTTCACTTAAACACACACAGGCCTTTCACTTACACATGGCTCTTTCACTCACACATACACACCTCCTTCACTTAAAAACACACACACACATACACACACACACACACACCGCTTTCACTTAAACACACACATGCCTCTCACTTACACACGCGCTCCTCTCACTTACACACACATGCCTCTCATTTACACACACACATGCTTCTCACTTACACACACACATGCTTCTCACTTACACACACACATGCTTCTCACTTACACACACACATGCCTCTCACTTACACACACACATGCTTCTCACTTACACACACATGCCTCTCACTTACACACACATGCCTCTCACTTACACGCACACACACATGCTTCTCACTTACACACACACATGCTTCTCACACACACATTCAGAAACTGACACCCCTTCATATATTTGTACAGTAGTGTGTACCCAGACCATGTGTGTGCTCTGTACATAGTCCTGTAGAAATGCTCAAATGCCCCTTTAATCCTTGCCTCTCACACACATGCCTCTCACTTACACACACACACTCACACACACACACACACACACACACACACACACGCCTCACACACACATGCCTCACACACACACATGCCTCACACTTACACACACACACACACACACACACACACACACACACACACACACACGCCTCTCACTTACACACACACACACACACACACACACACACACAAACTCACACATGCCTCTTTTACTTGAACACACAACTTTCTTTAAAAACACACACACACACACACACACCTCACTTAAAAACATGCACACACAAATCACAGTGCTTCCAACATTTATTAAAGCTTGAGGCAAGTGCTGCCAGTGCCTACCTTTGGCTATCATCAGCCTGATGGAGGAACAGAGAGCTTCCCTCGGCTGGCTTGCTTAACTGGAAGGGCCCGGGAGGAGCCGCGCTCTGGAGCTCCCCCTAGCTGCAGCCAGTGCCAGCTCTCTGTATATACAGGAGGCAGCTTCCGTGCCACTGACACAGCTCCTTCATCTGTAAAAATCATAAAAAAAATAAGAATTTACTTACCGATAATTCTATTTCTCATAGTCCGTAGTGGATGCTGGGGACTCCGAAAGGACCATGGGGAATAGCGGCTCCGCAGGAGACTGGGCACAAAAGTAAAAGCTTTAGGACTACCTGGTGTGCACTGGCTCCTCCCCCTATGACCCTCCTCCAAGCCTCAGTTAGGATACTGTGCCCGGACGAGCGTACACAATAAGGAAGGATTTTGAATCCCGGGTAAGACTCATACCAGCCACACCAATCACACCGTACAACTTGTGATTTGAACCCAGTTAACAGCATGATAACAGAGGAGCCTCTGAAAAGATGGCTCACAACAATAATAACCCAATTTTTGTAACAATAACTATGTACAAGTATTGCAGACAATCCGCACTTGGGATGGGCGCCCAGCATCCACTACGGACTATGAGAAATAGAATTATCGGTAAGTAAATTCTTATTTTCTCTGACGTCCTAGTGGATGCTGGGGACTCCGAAAGGACCATGGGGATTATACCAAAGCTCCCAAACGGGCGGGAGAGTGCGGATGACTCTGCAGCACCGAATGAGAGAACTCCAGGTCCTCCTCAGCCAGGGTATCAAATTTGTAGAATTTAGCAAACGTATTTGCCCCTGACCAAGTAGCTGCTCGGCAAAGTTGTAAAGCCGAGACCCCTCGGGCAGCCGCCCAAGATGAGCCCACTTTCCGTGTGGAATGGGCTTTTACAGATTTTGGCTGTGGCAGGCCTGCCACAGAATGTGCAAGCTGAATTGTACTACAAATCCAACGAGCAATCGTCTGCTTAGAAGCAGGAGCACCCAGCTTGTTGGGTGCATACAGGATAAACAGCGAGTCAGATTTTCTGACTCTAGCCGTCCTGGAAACATATATTTTCAGGGCCCTGACTACGTCCAGCAACTTGGAATCCTCCAAGTTCCTAGTAGCCGCAGGCACCACAATAGGCTGGTTTAAGTGAAATGCTGAAACCACCTTAGGGAGAAATTGAGGATGAGTCCTCAATTCTGCCCTGTCCGTATGAAAAATTAGGTAAGGGCTTTTATAGGATAAAGCCGCCAATTCTGATACACGCCTGGCTGAAGCCAGGGCTAACAGCATTACCACTTTCCATGTGAGATATTTTAAGTCCACAGTGGTGAGTGGTTCAAACCAATGTGATTTTAGGAATCCCAAAACTACATTGAGATCCCAAGGTGCCACTGGAGGCACAAAAGGAGGCTGTATATGCAGTACCCCCTTGACAAACGTCTGAACTTCAGGAACTGAAGCTAGTTCTTTTTGGAAGAATATTGACAGGGCCGAAATTTGAACCTTAATGGACCCTAATTTGAGGCCCATAGACAGTCCTGTTTGCAGGAAATGCAGGAATCGACCCAGTTGAAATTCCTCTGTAGGGGCCTTCCTGGCCTCACACCACGCAACATATTTACGCCAAATACGGTGATAATGTTGCACAGTTACATCCTTCCTGGCTTTGATCAGGGTAGGGATGACTTCATCCGGAATGCCTTTTTCCTTCAGGATCCGGCGTTCAACCGCCATGCCGTCAAACGCAGCCGCGGTAAGTCTTGGAACAGACATGGTCCCTGCTGGAGCAGGTCCTTTCTTAGAGGTAGAGGCCACGGGTCTTCCGTGAGCATCTCTTGAATTTCCGGGTACCAAGTCCTTCTTGGCCAATCCGGAGCCACGAGTATAGTCTTTACTCCTCTCCTTCTTATGATTCTCAGTACCTTGGGTATGAGAGGCAGAGGAGGGAACACATACACTGACTGGTACACCCACGGTGTTACCAGAGCGTCCACAGCTATTGCCTGAGGGTCCCTTGACCTGGCGCAATATCTGTCCAGTTTTTTGTTGAGGCGGGACGCCATCATGTCCACCTTTGGTTTTTCCCAACGGTTCACAATCATGTGGAAGACTTCTGGGTGAAGTCCCCACTCCCCCGGGTGAAGATCGTGTCTGCTGAGGAAGTCTGCTTCCCAGTTGTCCACTCCCGGAATGAACACTGCTGACAGTGCTATCACATGATTTTCCGCCCAGCGAAGAATCCTTGCAACTTCCGTCATTGCCCTCCTGCTTCTTGTGCCGCCCTGTCTGTTTACGTGGGCGACTGCCGTGATGTTGTCCGACTGGATCAACACCGGCTGACCTTGAAGCAGAGGCCTTGCCTGACTTAGGGCATTGTAAATGGCCCTTAGTTCCAGGATATTTATGTGAAGTGACGTTTCCATGCTTGACCACAAGCCCTGGAAATTTCTTCCCTGTGTGACTGCTGCCCAGCCTCTCAGGCTGGCATCCGTGGTCACCAGGACCCAATCCTGAATGCCGAATCTGCGGCCCTCTAGGAGATGAGCACTCTGTAACCACCACAGGAGAGACACCCTTGTCCTTGGAGCTGATGCATTTGAAGATGCGATCCGGACCATTTGTCCAGCAGATCCCACTGAAAAGTTCTTGCGTGGAATCTGCCGAATGGAATTGCTTCGTAAGAAGCCACCATCTTTCCCAGGACCCTTGTGCATTGATGCACTGACACTTGGCCTGATCTTAGGAGGTTCCTGACTAGGTCGGAAAACTCCCTGGCTTTCTCCTCCGGGAGAAACACCTTTTTCTGTACTGTGTCCAGAATCATCCCTAGGAACAGCAGACGTGTCGTCGGAATCAGCTGCGATTTTGGAATATTTAGAATCCATCCGTGCTGTCGTAGTACTACTTGAGATAGTGCTACTCCGACCTCTAACTGTTCTCTGGACCTTGCCCTTATCAGGAGATCGTCCAAGTAAGGGATAATTAAGACGCCTTTTCTTCGAAGAAGAATCATCATTTCGGCCATTACCTTGGTAAAGACCCGGGGTGCCGTGGACAATCCAAATGGCAGCGTCTGAAACTGATAGTGACAGTTCTGTACCACAAACCTGAGGTACCCTTGGTGAGAAGGGCAAATCGGGACATGGAGGTAAGCATCCTTGATGTCCAGAGACACCATATAGTCCC
Source organism: Pseudophryne corroboree (assembly GCF_028390025.1). NCBI lineage: Eukaryota > Metazoa > Chordata > Amphibia > Anura > Myobatrachidae > Pseudophryne > Pseudophryne corroboree. The sequence goes on from NC_086448.1 coordinate 454,069,651, forward strand.
CTTCTTCCAGGTTCGCTATCACTGCTCTGAGTGACTCCATCTTGAACTTGAACCTTTTTATGTAAGTGTTCAAGGATTTCAGATTTAAAATGGGTCTCACCGAGCCGTCCGGCTTCGGTACCACAAACAGCGTGGAATAATACCCCTTTCCCTGTTGTAGGAGGGGTACCTTGATTATCACCTGCTGGGAATACAGCTTGTGAATGGCTTCCAATACCGCCTCCCTGTCGGGGGGAGACGTTGGTAAAGCAGACTTCAGGAACCGGCGAGGGGGAGACGTCTCAAATTCCAATTTGTACCCCTGAGATACTACCTGCAGGATCCAGGGGTCCACTTGCGAGTGAGCCCACTGCGCGCTGAAATTCTTGAGACGGGCCCCCACCGTGCCTGAGTCCGCTTGTAAGGCCCCCGCGTCATGCTGAGGACTTGGCAGAAGCGGGGGAGGGCTTCTGTTCGTGGGAAGAGGCTGTCTGCTGCAGTCTTTTTCCCCTTCCTCTGCCCCGGGGCAGATATGAGTGGCCTTTTGCCCGCTTGCCCTTATGGGGACGAAAGGACTGAGCCTGAAAAGACGGTATCTTTTTCTGCTGAGAGGTGACCTGGGGTAAAAAGGTGGATTTCCCAGCCGTTGCCGTGGCCACCAGGTTCGATAGACCGACCCCAAATAACTCCTCCCCTTTATACGGCAATACTTCCATATGCCGTTTGGAATCCGCATCACCTGACCACTGTCGCGTCCATAACCCTCTTCTGGCAGAAATGGACATCGCACTTACTCTTGATGCCAGAGTGCAAATATCCCTCTGTGCATCTCGCATATATAGAAATGCATCCTTTAAATGCTCTATAGTCAATAATATATTGTCCCTGTCCAGGGTATCAATATTTTCAGTCAGGGAATCCGACCAAGCCACCCCAGCACTGCACATCCAGGCTGAGGCGATTGCTGGTCGCAGTATAATACCAGTATGTGTGTATATACTTTTTAGGATATTTTCCAGCTTCCTATCAGCTGGTTCCTTGAGGGCGGCCGTATCAGGAGACGGTAACGCCACTTGTTTTGATAAGCGTGTGAGCGCCGTATCTACCCTAGGGGGTGTTTCCCAACGTGCCCTAACCTCTGGCGGGAAAGGGTATAATGCCAATAATTTTTTAGAAATTAGCAGTTTTTTATCGGGGGAAACCCACGCTTCATCACACACCTCATTTAATTCATCTGATTCAGGAAAAACTACGGGTAGTTTTTTCACACCCCACATAATACCCTTTTTTGTGGTACTTGTAGTATCAGAAATGTTCAAAACCTCCTTCATTGCCGTGATCATGTAACGTGTGGCCCTACTGGAAAATACGTTTGTTTCCTCACCGTCGACACTGGAGTCAGTGTTCGTGTCTGTGTCTGTATCGACCACCTGAGGTAACGGGCGCTTTAGAGCCCCTGACGGTGTTTGAGACGCCTGTACAGGTATCAACTGATTTGCCGGCTGTCTCATGTCGTCAACAGTCCTTTGTAAAGTGCTGACACTATCACGTAATTCTTTCCATAAGACCATCCAGTCAGGTGTCGACTCCCTAGGGGGTGACATCACTAACACAGGCAATTGCTCCGCCTCCACACCATTTTCCTCCTCATACATGTCGACACAACGTACCGACACACAGCACACACACAGGGAATGCTCTGATAGAGGACAGGACCCCACTAGCCCTTTGGGGAGACAGAGGGAGAGTTTGCCAGCACACACCAGAGCGCTATATATATATAGGGATAACCTTATATAAGTGTTTTTCCCTGATATAGCTGCTGTATATATTTATCTGCCAAATTAGTGCCCCCCCTCTCTTGTTTTACCCTGTTTCTGTAGTGCAGGACTGCAGGGGAGAGTCAGGGAGCCTTCCTCCAACGGAGCTGTGAGGAAAAAATGGTGCCAGTGTGCTGAGGAGATAGGCTCCGCCCCCTTCTCAGCGGCCTTTCTCCCGCTTTTTTATGGAAAAATTGGCAGGGGTTAAATGCATCCATATAGCCCAGGAGCTATATGTGATGTATTTTTTGCCAAAAAAGGTGTTTTTATTGCGTCTCAGGGCGCCCCCCCCAGCGCCCTGCACCCTCAGTGACCGGAGTGTGAAGTGTGCTGAGAGCAATGGCGCACAGCTGCGGTGCTGTGCGCTACCTTATTGAAGACAGGACGTCTTCTGCCGCCGATTTTCCGGACCTCTTCAGTCTTCTAGCTCTGTAAGGGGGCCGGCGGCGCGGCTCTGGGACCCATCCATGGCTGGGCCTGTGATCGTCCCTCTGGAGCTAATGTCCAGTAGCCTAAGAAGCCCAATCCACTCTGCACGCAGGTGAGTTCGCTTCTTCTCCCCTTAGTCCCTCGGTGCAGTGAGCCTGTTGCCAGCAGGTCTCACTGAAAATAAAAAACCTACTTTAAACTTTTACTCTAAGCAGCTCAGGAGAGCCCCTTAGTATGCACCCTTCTCGTTCGGGCACAAAAATCTAACTGAGGCTTGGAGGAGGGTCATAGGGGGAGGAGCCAGTGCACACCAGGTAGTCCTAAAGCTTTTACTTTTGTGCCCAGTCTCCTGCGGAGCCGCTATTCCCCATGGTCCTTTCGGAGTCCCCAGCATCCACTAGGACGTCAGAGAAAACAATTATCAATGGCAGTGGCTGAACTAGAGAATAGTGGGCCCAGGTGCAACAATATGCATTGGGCCCCCCTCCTATATTATAAATAGGTGAAGCGCATCACCCAGAAAATAGAGTTTTGTCTCACTGAGAAGGGTGTCGCCATACAATAGTACTCTAAGGTTACATTGCGCCACACAGTAGAGATCCTTATACACGTTACGCCACACAGTAGAGAGGCTTATACACGTTACGTCACACAGTAGAGAGGCTTATACACGTTACGTCACACAGTAGAGAGGCTTATACACGTTACGTCACACAGTAGAGAGCCTTATACATGTTACGTCACACAGTAGAGATCCTTATACACGTTACGCCACACAGTAGAGAGCATTATACACGTTACGTCACACAGTAGAGAGGCTTATACACGTTCCGTCACACAGTAGAGAGGCTTATACACGGTACGTCAAACAGTAGAGAGCCTTATACACGTTACGTCACACAATAGAGAGCCTTATATACGTTACGCCACACAGTAGAGAGGCTTATACACGTTACGTCACACAGTAGAGAGGCTTATACACGTTACGTCACACAGTAGAGAGGCTTATACACGGTACGTCACATAGTAGAGAGCCTTATACACATTACGCCACACAGTAGAGAGCCTTATACATGTTACGCCACACAGTAGAGAGCATTATACACGTTACGCCACACAGTAGAGAGTATTATACACGTTACGTCACACAGTAGAGAAGCTTATACACGTTACGTCACACAGTAGAGAGCCTTATACATGTTACGCCACACAGTAGAGAGCCTAATACATGTTACGCCACACAGTAGAGAGAATTATACACGTTACGTCACACAGTAGAGAGGCTTATACACGTTACGTCACACAGTAGAGAGGCTTATACATGTTACGCCACACAGTAGAGAGCCTTATAGACGTTACGCCACATAGTAGAGATCCTTATACACGTTACGCCACACAGTAGAGATCCTTATACACGTTACGCCACACGGTAGAGAGGCTTATACACGTTATGTCACACAGTAGAGAGGCTTATACACGTTACGTCAAACAGTAGAGAGGCTTATACACGTTATGTCACACAGTAGAGAGCCTTATACACGTTACGCCACACAGTAGAGAGCCTTATACATGTTACGCCACACAGTAGAGAGCATTATACACGTTACGCCACACAGTAGAGAGCATTATACACGTTACGTCACACAGTAGAGAAGCTTATACACGTTACGTCACACAGTAGAGAGCCTTATACATGTTACGCCACACAGTAGAGAGCCTTATACATGTTACGCCACACAGTAGAGAGAATTATACACATTACGTCACACAGTAGAGAGGCTTATACACGATACGTCACACAGTAGAGAGGCTTATACACGGTACGTCACACAGTAGAGAGCCTTATACATGTTACGCCACACAGTAGAGATCCTTATACACGTTACGCCACACAGTAGAGAGCATTATACATGTTACGTCACACAGTAGAGAGGCTTAGACACGTTACGTCACACAGTAGAGAGGCTTATACACGGTACGTCACACAGTAGAGAGCCTTATACACGTTACGTCACACAGTAGAGAGCATTATACACGTTACGTCACACAGTAGAGAGGCTTATACACGGTACGTCACACAGTAGAGAGCCTTATACATGTTACGCCACACAGTAGATATCCTTATACACGTTACGTCACACAGTAGAGAGGCTTATACACGGTACGTCACACAGTAGAGAGCCTTATACACGTTACATCACACAGTAGAGAGCATTATACATGTTACGTCACACAGTAGAGATCATTATACACGTTACGTCACACAGTAGAGAGCCTTATACGCGTTACGTCACACAGTAGAGAGCATTATACACGTTACATCACACAGTAGAGAGCATTATACACGTTACGTCACACAGTAGAGAGCCTTATACACGTTACGTCACACAGTAGAGAGCCTTATACACGTTACGTCACACAGTAGAGAGCCTTATACACATTACGTCACCCAGTAGAGAGCCTTATACACGTTACGTCTCACAGTTGAGAGCCTTAAACACGTTACGCCAGTGTCTACCTGATGTGCACACCAACATTAACTACGAGGAATGTGAGCTAGATAGAAACAGATGTAGCCAGCCTCATTTTTGCCGTGATGCGCTGGTATGGGCGTACGCATTGCGACAAGCTTCAGTGAACGCTGTGCTGCGCTAAGTCGCAGCCGACGTTCTCTCTATAGCGCACGCACAATTTATAGATCTGGGAACACTAGTCGTGAGTGTGGCTACATCTGTAGATATGGATATACAGTATACTGTATATACACACATAGTAAACACACACACATCAAAATACATATACACACATACATCCATAGCAAAAACGTACAAACACACACACACACACACATTACTAAACATAGCAAAACACATATATACATACACAAACACACACCCATAGAAAAAAAATACAGTATACATACACCAATAGCAAAATACATACACACCCCCATAGCAAAACCACACACATACATCCCTAGCAAAACACATACACCCATAGCAAAACACACACACAGCCAGCATTTGCATGTGTGTATAACATACTTTGCACCTCCTGGCTCCTGTAAGGCTCCTCACTGCGGCTGAGCCGATGTCTCCCAGTCCTCACTCTCCACACACACTGCTGCCGTAACTGTCCCTCCTCCCCCTTCTCCCAGCATGCAGCGGTGGCAGAGACCAGGAGTCTGGAGGAAGCTGCAGCAGCGTGGTGCCGAGATGAAGGGTGATGAGCTCACCCTTCTCACTTGCTGGCACTGTGCGCTCACGTCCAGGGCGGCTTCCTCCTGTGTCAAGGCCTGCAGCGCAGCAGCGGCAGCGTGTAATGAGTCAGTGTGACTCATTACACTGCTGCCGGCTGTGGGCCCCTTCTTAGCGCTGAGCCTCGGTGCATTGCACCGCTTGCACAGGCGCAAGTTCCGCCGCTGAGCAGCGGCGATAAGGCAGCGGGAGACAGTGGAGGAGATGTGCCCCCTGCAGATCAGGAGCCCGGCGGCAGCCGACTCCACTGCCTCCCACAGTTCCGCCCCTGGTACTGCTATATATTATATATACTGGTGGTCAGCAAACTGTGCAAAACTGAAATGCACCACAGGTATGGATGAATAGTATACTTGACGACACAGAGGTAGGTAGAGCAGTGGCCTACTGTACCGTACTGCTATGTATTATATACTGGTGGTCAGCAAACTGTGTAAAACTGAAATGCACCACAGGTATGGATGGATAGTATACTTGACGACACAGAGGTAGGTAGAGCAGAGGCCTTCTGTACCGTACTGCTATATATTATATATATTGGTGGTCAGCAAACTGTGCAAAACTGAAATGCACCACAGGTATGGATGGATAGTATACTTGACGACACAGAGGTAGGTAGAGCAGTGGCCTACTGTACCGTACTGCTATATATTATATATACTGGTGGTCAGCAAACTGTGCAAAACTGAAATGCACCACAGGTATGGATGGATAGTATACTTGACGACACAGAGGTAGAGCAGTGGCCTACTGTACCATACTATATACTGTATATAGTTATACTGGTGGTCAGCAAAATTCTGCACTGTCCTCCTACTATATACTACAATGCAGCACAGATATGGAGCGTTTTTCAGGCAGAGAACGCATAATACTGGTGGTCACTGGTCAGCAAAACTCTGCACTGTCCTCCTACTATATAATAATGCTGGTCCTCAGTCCCCACAATAAAGCAATTAGCACACTGAGCACAGATATTTGCAGCACACTGAGCACAGATATGGAGCGTTTTTCAGGCAGAGAACGTAGATATTTGCACTTGCGGCACACTGAGCACAGATATTTGCAGCACACTGAGCACAGATATTTGCAGCACACTGAGCACAGATATTTGCAGCCCACTGAACATAGAAACTGAGAGGACGCCAGCCACGTCCTCTCACGATCATCTCCAATGCACGAGTGAAAAATGGCGGCGACGCGCGGCTCCTTATATAGAATACGAATCTCGCAAGAATCCGACCGCGGGATGATGACGTTCGGGCGCGCTCGAGTTAACCGAGCAAGACGGAAGGATCCGAGTTGCTCGGACGTGTGCAAAAAAAGGTGAAGTTCGGGCGGGTTCGGATCGCAAGGACCTGAACCCGCTCATCACTATTTTAAATATTTGCTATTTTAAATTGTGTCCCATGTTACCCAGCCACCAATAATTACAGTTAATTTTGCATAATGTCTTGTACTAATGTGCACTCTATTTTTTTTATTTGAAGTTTACACTGTTCCACTAAGGCTGAAGAAAAAGTCCAAAATGGAACTTGCCAATTGAGTAATGACAGACATATTGCTATCATTGCTACTTACATAGACACTTACATAGAAGCAGCAGCAATAGAACTAATATGGTAATACAGCAGGGTACTTCAAACATCCTGCTGCAGTTCTGATCTGAACTGCATCCTTGGATGCAGTATCGGATAATCTCTGACACCATCGGCCGGCTGCATGAACCATGCGGCCGCACAAGCTGACTGCTGCAGCGGCTACCTAGAGACCAGGATTCTTTATCCTCTGACGAAGATCTTGGCCAACAGGAGTGACATGCCTCAGTTTAGAGAAACAGAGGCCATAGCACCCTTCCCATTGGCATCAGTCTGATGGTATCCTATGGCCATCATTGCAGGACCCATTCATGCCTGAGCAGAATGGGTCCTGCACATGCGCAAAGTACTGATACACTGTACTTTGCTGCGGATGCAGCAAATCCAACCACATCTGAATGACTCCCATTGTGTGATCAGCTCTGTGAAATGGATGCAGCCGTACATGCCCAAGAAGATGCCAGGCTACAGCATTTTCTTGAGAATGAAAGAGAACTCTAGAATTCTTTCCTCAAAGATCATGCATAAATGGGTTAGTTGGCAGAATCACACAATTCTGGGTCAATTGTGCACAAGTTCGGAGCACCACACCACACCAGCACCACACCACAGCTGTCACCCCCTATACATTATGCACAGCAACCACATTCTCTCCAAAATTTAGCAGCAGGAAGCAATAGAAATGTGCCTAGAGGCTCACCGTTTTTTCGAGCCACCCTTGTTTAGTACTCCACAACATAGTGCCCCAATCCAATTCCAGTTTAGGCTTGTTACATTTTTTAAATTACCCAAAAGGATGTGTTATAGCAGGGTGCCTTGCCTATTTTTTCTTATTTATTTTAGTGTATTATATATCTTTTAGATGCTAACTTTATATCACCTGCACTTAGTTGAAGAAGTGCACATAAGCAATTGTTATGAGTCATGGCATTGGTTATGTTTTTTGGATGACCCAAAATAAGCCTCCTAAAAGGTGCAGGGTGCCTTGCAACTTAAAAGTGAACATAATATTTTATACTTTATACTTTTATATCTCTAAAAGCTATGCAAATATTCATATGCTATTATAGTATAAACAGCACTTTTTTTTAAACCAAAGATTGTTTTATTTTGCATATGCATATAAAATGTTAATAATATAAACAAAAATTGGTGGTAACTCTCCCATGTTTGCTCTACTCTATCATGGAAGATAGGCTGGTGGTAATTGTGATGCATATAAGTTCTTCAGCACTACTGATACTCTGTCCCTCTGTGCTGGCTGACAGTAGAGTAGCATCATACACTTCAGGTGTTAGGGAACTCTAGCGATATTTGTGTGAGACCCCTAGAGCAGGTGAGAGGGTCTTCTGCCAATAACAGCCCCCCACTGTTCCCTTAGTGCACAAAACAGACACCAGTACTTAGGTTGCCACTTGGATTTAAACCTCTACCAGTTGGGGCTCACGCAATAGACTAGAGACCACAGGTAACAAACTGGACTATAACTCACAGGAATAGAGATGATTAAAGTCCAGACTAGGTTGGGATCTCAACCTGAACAGAGGAGGCACTATGAGGTGAAAAACATACACTATGCAGGTGACTTTTAGGCACAGCACAGATAGTGTGCGGATACTGTGCAAATGACACCCTCTGAAGGCTGAGAGCAGGAGCCCTGGATTGGCAGGCTGAGGATAACACCTGGGACTGGAGGTAAATGCAGGTAGGGCAAAAGTAGGGCCGGATATAGACCTGGTGGCACCCAGGGTGAAAAAATAGGGGCGTGGCTTCACGGAGAAGGGGCGTGGTCAGTTATGCCCCCTGTTGCTGTGCCCTCAGCAGTTGTGCCCCTAGTACTGTGCCACCTGTAGCTGTGCCCACAGTAGTATTGCCCCAGTACAGTGCCGCCTGTAGAGTTGTGCCCCTAGTAGTATTGCCCCCAGTACTGTGCCTCCTGTAGAGTTGTGCCCACTAGTTGCACCACTTACAAAAAATTAATTAATTAATTAATTAATTAATACTCACAATCCCTGCTCCTGCTTCTCGACCGCTGCTGCCCTTCGTCTCCGGCCACCAGCGCTGCTCCTCGGATCTATGGGAGAGACGTCATGACGTCTCTCCCATAGCACTGCAAAGACACTAGAGGTCAATTATGACCTCTAGAGTCTATGTGCCGCTCCCACAATGCAGTGCGGTGCACGATGACTTCATCGCGCACCGCACAGCACCGCATCTACACAGCACCGGGTGGCACCAGTAGCGGAGCTTGCCAAGGCGGTGGCGCCCTCCGGATAGCGGCGCCCCGGGCAAAAATCCTGCTTGCCCGTAGCAAGATCCGCTACTGGGCAAAAGACTAGGACACAAACAATAAATCCATCAGTATCCATAGGACAGGCAAAGTCTGCAGACGAGGACCAGTCACTTATAGAGATAGGCACAAGCTATAACCAGCACAGAGCTGGGCTGATTTTCTTATAACAGTAGCACTGAACAATAAGGAAAGCTAGTCTGGGAGTGCTCATTAAATTGCAAAACTCTGTGCAGCTGCAGTGCTACATGTACATGTCAAATTGACAGGAAGCGGTTACTTTAGTAGGCAACCAGGGACACGGTAGCTGAGTGTCGCCCTGGTTGACTAGAGACAGGTGGGGACAAGGAAACCACCAAGACTCACGTAGAGAACAAGCCGCTCAGCAGCTTGTGACATCAGGCTCCTCCATGACATCCCACTCTGGCAGAACTGCTTCTTCTGTATCTCACAAATACTATGTATGCAGCTATTATGTAAGGGATCACTCTAATGTCTCTGTCATTCCTCTTAAGTAAACAGCGCCAACATCCTGTCAAGCATTCAAATGTGTTCTTTACTACCATCTATAGAGCTGAGGTTATGGGTATACCGAATCTGTTCTAGCTGCTGAGTATGTCCTCTCATAAGCCATCTTCTCAATGGATAAGCTGATCCCCAGATGCTGTGTACTGATCGCACACACAGGCTACGCTGTGGCATCCTATCACAATGTGTATGCATCACAGCAAGGATGTAGAAGGACACATCTGTAGTTGGTCAAAGTTTGTTCAAGTGCTTGTCTAACATATTGTATGTAATTCACTCACTGCAGAATATATGTGTATTTCATTTTCCTTTCATAAAAATCTTTCAATAATACACACATATTCTGCAGCACTTTCCAGAGAATATTTTGGACAATCATCTCAGTCACTACACTGGTGGAGTTTACAATGTTTATTCCCTATTACAAGCACACAATGGACCTGATTCAGTATCAGTTGCAGTTTTCCTAAATTAGCAAAACTGCAACTGCCAACAATCGCATGCTGGGGGGCACCCAGCACAGGGCATGGCTGTCCAACATGCTAATGACCGCCAGCGATGCAATCTGAATTAAATTGCAATTACATTGCTGCCCCCGCAAAATAAGTGATGCACCCCTGCCTGCGCAGACTGGCTGCAAAGGCAGGTACAGCACAGCCATGTTACCTGTCACAGAAGTTGCGTGTGATGTCCCATGGCCACCCCAAAAACGAGCTGAACCTACCTGAGTTCCCATCGCCATGCCCCTGCAATGTTGCGCCGCTGGCCACGATGTGATTGCATCTCCCTTCCCGCGAGCACTGGCCTAATATTCATGAGTATACAATCACATCTCAGATGCGACTCATACTGAATAAGGCCCAATATACACACTATCTAGGGTATTCAATTATCCGCAAATTCACGGCAAAATTGCCGCGAAAATGCTCCGTTTTTTGACCTATTTAATTCCAAACGGGTTTCACGTGAAAATTCTTGCAGTGAAAAGAGCAGGTGAAAATGGGGAAATCAGCCTGTACCCCAAAAAATGCTAAACTAACATAGGAAAACAGAAGAAAAGTGTGTTAGAGATCACATTAGAGCATTTTTGGGGACTTAAATTGTGTGAAATGGCTTTTATATGCATTTTTTTTTTAAATGCAAAAAAATGATAGAAAGCAAGTTTTTTTGAGCAAAATAAATGCTCTCATTAAATTTGGGGTACATGAAAATGGGTATAAGTATATATTTGGGTCATTTTAGGGTACTTTAAAAAAAGGGGAAACAGACCGATTACTTCCATCTGCAAGCCTAAGAACACCTGTCCCACTCATAAAGCACCCCAATATACCTGTCCCATACCTTGAACCCCAATTTCCATCACTTTGTATTTTTTCTCCCCAAAAATGACATGTCATTATTGGCCAATTAAAAATAATTAAAAACCTCAATGTGCCTAATTAGTCATTAAGGGGGGGTGTCCCAGGAGTTCTGTACCATATCCAAACATTTTTACCTTAAAATAGTGACTTTTCCCAACTTTTCACCTGCTTCAGAGTAGGTGAAGTGAAATTAGTGAAAAAATGATCACCGATAAATTTTCCAGGAAAATCGAATAGGCTGTAATTGTGTTTCGCGGGAAAAGTCAGTTTTTTCTGCGCGAAAAACTGACTTTTCACGTGAAAAGTCCGTTATCGCTGCTAATTGAATATACCCCTATATATTTAATGTTTTGGACCAGGTTAGCATGAAAAATTTAATTTGACCATACTGTAAATGTTTACCTCACGAGGGAACAGCCAGCCATGTTGCCTCTCCTCCACAATCTTGGCCAACATACGGGAATCATGTGCATGACGCGGCCAGCCAAAAAACTCATACTGTATGTCAAACTGAAAGAATAGATATTAGCTATGTTGAACTATATATATCATGTGCACTGCTTGACAGGCAGCGGAACCGGCAGCACAGGGATGGGAGGAGGGGTTAGATCGTACTCAATGTGAGAGCAGCAGCAGGGGAAGTCCCTGCAACTCACTGCAGTGCCTCTCATATCCTCCCCTCCCTGATATCAGCAATAGGGTCAGAAGAACATGTGCTGAGCAGTGATTGGAGGAGCTCGGCACATGCTGATTAGAAGAGCCCCTGATTGGAGGAGCTGTCACATGCTCCTCTGACCCCTGGAACACTGAGGATGTCACAGCATGGTCTCTGTCTAAATGTGAGTATTCAATCTGCCTCCTCTGTCTCCATAGCTCCTGCCTGTCTCTGCCACCCTCTCTATTCAGCTGCTACATGGTTCTCTCTCTGTCCAGCATCTGCTTCCCCTCCTCTCTCTCTGCCCAGAATCTGCCTCCCCTCTCTCTGCCCAGCAACTGCCCCCCTCTTCATAGCATCTGTCCCCCCTCTCTCTGCCCAGCATCTTCTCCCCCCTCTTTCTGCCCATCATCTGCCCCCCTGTCCGCAGCATCTGTTCCCCCTCTCTCTGCCCAGCATCTGCCTCCTCTCTCTCGGCCCATCATCTGCCCCCTCTCTGCAGCATCTGTCCCCCCTCTCTCTGCCCAGCATCTGCCCCCTCTTTCTGCCCATCATCTGCCCACTCTCCGCAGCATCTGCCCTCCCTCTCTCTGCCCAGCATCTGCCTCCCCTCTCTCTGCTCATCATCTGCCCCCCTCTCCGCAGCATCTGCCCCCTCTGACCAGCATCTGCCCCCCTCTTTCTGCCCATCTTCTGCTCCCTCTCCCCAGCATCTGCATCCCCTCCTCTCTCTGTCCAGCATCTGTTTCCCCTCCTCTTTCTGCCCAGAATCTACCTCCTCGCCTCTCTTTGCCCATCATCTGTCCCCCTTCTCTCTCAGCCAAGCATCTGTCCCCCCTCTCTCCAAAGCATCTGCCCCCCCCTCAACATCTGTCTCTCCCCAGCATCTGTTGCCCCCCCTCTATCTGACCATCATCTGTTCCCCCCTCTCTCTGCCCAATATCTGCCTCCCCTCCTCTCTCTCTGTCTGGCATCTGCCTCCTGCTGATGATGCTCCTGTGTACCAGCGCCTCTGCCCCTGCTCACGCCGGCACTAAGAGCGCTGCAGTTGGATACCCGCCACGCAGCGGCGGAATTACTGCACCGGGGCCCAAAGCAACAAAGGGGCCCACAGCAGTAGTATAAGCAGTACTAATAATGAGTCAAACTGACTCATTCTATTTCTCCAAGTACGCAGCCGGCTGCAGGACATGACAAAGGGGAAGGAGGCGGTTCGGGGGCTTCTGTTTCCTTCCATCCCCTCCTCTCTCCTCTGACCTCCTCCGCTGGCACTGACACACTGCCGTTTCTGGCTGGGATCTGACCGTGACGTCTGATCTCATGACGTCCCCAGTGCAAAAATTGAGGAGAGGATGCCCACTGCAAAGTACCCGCTTTTGCAAGTTTGGCAATATACCAGAAACCAGCCAGTGCTTACCTAAGCACTATGAGATATTAACTTATGTACTGTATGTGGGGCTGAACTGTCAAGCAGACACAGAGACCAGCTAGGGTACAGTATATATTATTCAACTGCCTGCACACTGTCAGAACACCTAAAGCTAAATCCCCATGCACAGAATCTGACACCTGGGAGTTAAGTGTCCTAACCCACCCCCTCTACCCCTCCCCTAGCCCTCCCTACCTGGGGTCTCAACCTAACCCAATCCCCGTAGCCTAACCCTAACCCTCCCTTCCCGCAGCCTAACCCTAACCCTCCCCCTTAGAGCCTAACCCTCCCCACCCCACAGCCTAATCCTCACCGGGGTGCATAACCCTAATCCCCCCTTTCCCACAGCCTAAACCTAACCTCCCCCTCCCCGCAGCCTAACCCTAACCCTCCCTTCCCACAGCCTAAACCTAACTCTTCCACCACCCCCCACTTCCACCCTCCACGGCTTACCTCTCCGGTTGCCCAGCACACAGACGTCCAGGATCCGGCATTGGGATTGTGATCCTGTTCAGGATGACAACGCCAGCATTCCAAGCAGTGTCGGGATTCCGACATAGGTATTTTGACTAGTGATGTGCACCTGAAATTTTTCAGGTTTTGTGTTTTGGTTTTGGGTTCGGTTCCGTGGCCGTGTTTTGGGTTCGGACGCGTTTTGGCAAAACCTCACCAAAAATTTTTTGTCGGATTCGGGTGTGTTTTGGATTCGGGTGTTTTTTGTCAAAAAACCCTAAAAAACAGCTTAAATCATAGAATTTTGGGGTCATTTTGATCCCATAGTATTATTAACCTCAATAACCATTATTTCCACTAATTTTCAGTCTATTCTGAACACCTCACACCTCACAATATTATTTTTAGTCCTAAAATTTGCACCGAGGTCGCTGGATGGCTAAGCTAAGCGACCATAGTGGCCGACACAAACACCTGGCCCATCTAGGAGTGGCACTGCAGTGTCACGCAGGATGGCCCTTCAAAAAAATACTCCCCAAACAGCACATGACGCAAAGAAAAAAAGAGGCGCAATGAGGTAGCTGTGTGACTAAGCTAAGCGACCCTAGTGGCCGACACAAACACCTGGCCCATCTAGGAGTGGCACTGCAGTGTCACGCAGGATGGCCCTTCAAAAAAATACTCCCCAAACAGCACATGACGCAAAGAAAAAAAGAGGCGCAATGAGGTAGCTGTGTGACTAAGCTAAGCGACCCTAGTGGCCGACACAAACACCTGGCCCATCTAGGAGTGGCACTGCAGTGTCACGCAGGATGGCCCTTCAAAAAAATACTCCCCAAACAGCACATGACGCAAAGAAAAAAAGAGGCGCAATGAGGTAGCTGTGTGACTAAGCTAAGCGACCCTAGTGGCCGACACAAACACCTGGCCCATCTAGGAGTGGCACTGCAGTGTCACGCAGGATGGCCCTTCAAAAAAATACTCCCCAAACAGCACATGACGCAAAGAAAAAAAGAGGTGCAATGAGGTAGCTGTGTGACTAAGCTAAGCGACCCTAGTGGCCGACACAAACACCTGGCCCATCTAGGAGTGGGACTGCAGTGTCACGCAGGATGGCCCTTCAAAAAAATACTCCCCAAACAGCACATGACGCAAAGAAAAAAAGAGGCGCAATGAGGTAGCTGTGTGACTAAGCTAAGCGACCCTAGTGGCCGACACAAACACCTGGCCCATCTAGGAGTGGCACTGCAGTGTCTCGCAGGGTGGCCCTTCAAAAAAATACTCCCCAAACAGCACATGACGCAAAGAAAAAAAGAGGCGCAATGAGGTAGCTGTGTGACTAAGCTAAGCGACCCTAGTGGCCGACACAAACACCTGGCCCATCTAGGAGTGGCACTGCAGTGTCACGCAGGATGGCCCTTCAAAAAAATACTCCCCAGACAGCACATGACGCAAAGAAAAAAAGAGGCGCAATGAGGTAGCTGTGTGACTAAGCTAAGCGACCCTAGTGGCCGACGCAAACACCTGGCCCATCTAGGAGTGGCACTGCAGTGTCACGCAGGATGGCCCTTCAAAAAAATACTCCCCAGACAGCACATGACGCAAAGAAAAAAAGAGGCGCAATGAGGTAGCTGTGTGACTAAGCTAAGCGACCCTAGTGGCCGACACAAACACCTGGCCCATCTAGGAGTGGCACTGCAGTGTCACGCAGGATGGCCCTTCAAAAAAATACTCCCCAAACAGCACATGACGCAAAGAAAAATGAAAGAAAATAGAGGTGCAAGATGGAATTGTCCTTGGGCCCTCCCACCCACCCTTATGTTGTAAAAACAGGACATGCACACTTTAACGAACCCATCGTTTCAGCGACAGGGTCTGCCACACGACTGTGACTGAAATGACTGGTTGGTTTGGGCCCCCACCAAAAAAGAAGCAATCAATCTCTCCTTGCACAAACTGGCTCTACGGAGGCAAGATGTCCACCTCATCATCATCGTCCGATTCATCACCCCTTTTACTGTGTACATCCCCCTCCTCACAGATTATAAATTCGTCCCCACTGGAATCCACCATCTCAGGTCCCCGTGTACTTTCTGGAGGCAATTGCTGCTGGTGAATGTCTCCATGGAGGAATTGATTATAATTCATTTTAATGAACATCATCTTCTCCACATTTTCTGGAAGTAACCTCGTACGCCGATTGCTGACAAGGTGAGCGGCGGCACTAAACACTCTTTCGGAGTACACACTGGAGGGAGGGCAACTTAGGTAGAATAAAGCCAGTTTGTGCAAGGGCCTCCAAATTGCCTCTTTTTCCTGCCAGTATACGTACGGACTGTCTGACATGCCTACTTGGATGCGGTCACTCATATAATCCTCCACCATTCTTTCAATGGTGAGAGAATCATATGCAGTGACAGTAGACGACTTGTCAGTAATCGTTGGCAGGTCCTTCAGTCCGGACCAGATGTCAGCATCAGCAGTCGCTCCAGACTGCCCTGCATCACCGCCAGCGGGTGGGCTCGGAATTCGTAGCCTTTTCCTCGCAGCCCCAGTTGCGGGAGAATGTGAAGGAGGAGATGTTGACGGGTCGCGTTCCGCTTGACTTGACAATTTTGTCACCAGCAGGTCTTTGAACCTCTGCAGACTTGTGTCTGCCGCATAGAGAGATCCAATGTAGGTTTTAAATCTAGGATCGAGCACGGTGGCCAAAATGTAGTGCTCTGATTTCAACAGATTGACCACACGTGAATCCTGGTTAAGCGAATTAAGGGCTCCATCCACAAGTCCCACATGCCTAGCGGAATCGCTCTGTTTTAGCTCCTCCTTCAATGCCTCCAGCTTCTTCTGCAAAAGCCTGATGAGGGGAATGACCTGACTCAGGCTGGCAGTGTCTGAACTGACTTCACGTGTGGCAAGTTCAAAAGGTTGCAGAACCTTGCACAACGTTTAAATCATTCTCCACTGCGCTTGAGATTGGTGCATTCCACCTCCTTTGCCTATATCGTGGCCAGATGTATAGGCTTGAATGGCCTTTTGCTGCTCCTCCATCCTCTGAAGCATATAGAGGGTTGAATTCCACCTCGTTACCACCTCTTGCTTCAGATGATGGCAGGGCAGGTTCAGGTGTTTTTGGTGGTGCTCCAGTCTACTGTACGCGGTGCCTGTACGCCGAAAGTAGCCCGCAATTCTTCTGGCCACCGACAGCATCTCTTGCACGCCCCTGTCGTTTTTTAAATAATTCTGCACCACCAAATTCAAGGTATGTGCAAAACATGGAACGTGCTGGAATTTGCCCAGATGTAATGCACTCACAATATTGCTGGCATTTTCCGATGTCACAAATCCCCAGGAGAGTCCAATTGGGGTAAGCCATTCTGCGATGATCTTCCTCAGTTGCCGTAAGAGGTTTTCAGCTGTGTGCCTATTCTAGAAAGCGGTGATACAAAGCGTAGCCTGCCTAGGAACGAGTTGGCGCTTGCGAGATGCTGCTACTGGTGCCGCCGCTGCTGTTCTTGCAGCGGGAGGCAATACATCTACCCAGTGGGCTGTCACAGTCATGTAGTCCTGAGTCTGCCCTGCTCCACTTGTCCACATGTCCGTGGTTAAGTGGACATTGGGTACAACTGCATTTTTTAGGATACTGGTGAGTCTTTTTCTGACGTCCGTGTACATTCTCGGTATCGCCTGCCTAGAGAAGTGGAACCTAGATGGTATTTGGTAATGGGGGCACACTACCTCAAGAAATTGTCTAGTTCCCTTTGAACTAACGGCGGTTACCGGACGTACGTCTAACACCAACATAGTTGTCAAGGCCTCAGTTATCCGCTTTGCAACAGGATGACTGCTGTGATATTTCATCTTACTCGCAAAGGACTGTTGGACAGTCAATTGCTTACTGGAAGTAGTACAAGTGGTCTTCCGACTTCCCCTCTGGGATGATGATCGACTCCCAGCAGCAACAACAGCAGCGCCAGCAGCAGTAGGCATTACACTCAAGGATGCATCGGAGGAATCCCAGGCAGGAGAGGACTCGTCAGACTTGCCAGTGACATGGCCTGCAGGACTATTGGCTTTCCTGGGTAAGGAGGAAATTGACACTGAGGGAGTTGGTGGTGTGGTTTGCACGAGCTTGGTTACAAGAGGAAGGGATTTACTGGTCAGTGGACTGCTTCCGCTGTCGCCCCAAAGTTTTTGAACTTGTCACTGACTTATTATGAATGCGCTGCAGGTGACGTATAAGGGAGGATGTTCCGAGGTGGTTAACGTCCTTACCCCTACTTATTACAGCTTGACAAAGGCAACACACGGCTTGACACCTGTTGTCCGCATTTCTGTTGAAATACTTCCACACTGAAGAGCTGATTTTTTTGGTATTTTCACCAGGCATGTCAATGGCCATATTCCTCCCACGGACAACAGGTGTCTCCCCGGGTGCCTGACTTAAACAAACCACCTCACCATCAGAATCCTCCTTGTCAATTTCCTCCCCAGCGCCAGCAACACCCATATCCTCATCCTGGTGTACTTCAACACTGACATCTTCAATTTCACTATCAGGAACTGGACTGCGGGTGCTCCTTCCAACACTTGCAGGGGGCGTGCAAATGGTGGAAGGCGCAAGCTCTTCCCGTCCAGTGTTGGGAAGGTCAGGCATCGCAACCGACACAATTGGACTCTCCTTTGGGATTTGTGATTTCGAAGAACGCACAGTTCTTTGCTGTGCTTGTGCCGCAAGTCTTTTCTTTTTTCTAGCGAGAGGATGAGTGCTTCCATCCTCATGTGAAGCTGAACCACTAGCCATGAACATAGGCCAGGGCCTCAGCCGTTCCTTGCCACTCCGTGTCGTAAATGGCATATTGGCAAGTTTACGCTTCTCCTCAGACGCTTTTAATTTTGATTTTTGGGTCATTTTTTTACTGATCTTTTGTGTTTTGGATTTTACATGCTCTGTACTATGACATTGGGCATCGGCCTTGGCAGACGACGTTGATGGCATTTCATCGTCTCGGCCATGACTAGTGGCAGCAGCTTCAGCATGAGGTGGAAGTGGATCTTGATCTTTCCCTATTTTTTTAACCTCCACATTTTTGTTCTCCATATTTTGCACACAACTAAAAGCCACCACAGGTATACAATGTAGATGGGTGGATAGTATAGTATTATATTACTTATGGACGACCAGTGACGACACAGAGGTAGGTACAGCCGTGGCCTACTGTACTGCTGCTTATATATATAATATACTGTATAACGGACCTGGTGGACACTGTCAGCAGACTGCTAAACTAGTATGAAGGAAAAAAAAACACCACAGGTATACAATGTAGATGGATGGATAGTATAGTATTATATTACTTATGGACGACGAGTGACGACACAGAGGTAGGTACAGCCGTGGCCTACCGTACTGCTGCTTATATATATAAGATACTGTATAACGGACCTGGTGGACACTGTCAGCAGACTGCTAAACTAGTATGAAGAAAAAAACAACAACACAGGTATACAATGTAGATGGATGGATAGTATAGTATTATATTACTTATGGACGACGAGTGACGACACAGAGGTAGGTACAGCCGTGGCCTACCGTACTGCTGCTTATATATATAATATACTGTATAACGGACCTGGTGGACACTGTCAGCAGACTGCTAAACTAGGATGAAGAAAAAAAAACACCACAGGTATACAATGTAGATGGATGGATAGTATAGTATTATATTACTTATGGACGACGAGTGACGACACAGAGGTAGGTACAGCCGTGGCCCACCGTACTGCTGCTTATATATATAATATACTGTATAACGGACCTGGTGGACACTGTCAGCAGACTGCTAAACTAGTATGAAGAAAAAAAAAACACCACAGGTATACAATGTAGATGGATGGATAGTATAGTATTATATTACTTATGGACGACGAGTGATGACACAGAGGTAGGTACAGCCGTGGCCTACCGTACTGCTGCTTATATATATAATATACTGTATAACAGACCTGGTGGACACTGTCAGCAGACTGCTAAACTAGTATGAAGAAAAAAAAAACACCACAGGTATACAATGTAGATGGATGTATAGTATAGTATTATATTACTTATGGACGACGAGTGACGACACAGAGGTAGGTACAGCCGTGGCCTACCGTACTGCTGCTTATATATATAATATACTGTATAACAGACCTGGTGGACACTGTCAGCAGACTGCTAAACTAGTATGAAGAAAAAAAAAACACCACAGGTATACAATGTAGATGGATGGATAGTATAGTATTATATTACTTATGGACGACGAGTGACGACACAGAGGTAGGTACAGCCGTGGCCTACCGTACTGCTGCTTATATATATATAATATACTGTAAAACGGACCTGGTGGACACTGTCAGCAGACTGCTAAACTAGGATGATGAAAAAAAAAAAAAAACACCACAGGTATACAATGTAGATGGATGGATAGTATAGTATTATATTACTTATGGACGACGAGTGACGACACAGACATAGGTACAGCCGTGGCCTACCGTACTGCTGCTTATATATATAATATACTGTATAACGGACCTGGTGGACACTGTCAGCAGACTGCTAAACTAGTATGAAGAAAAAAAAAAACCACAGGAGTGTTTTTCAGGCAGACAAACGTATACTGGACTGGTGGTCACTGTCTGCAAAACTGTGCACTGTACTCCTGCTATAACTGCTCCCCAGTCCCCACAATTAGGCAGTGTGAGCAGAGCAGTGCACTCAGCACAGATATATCATGCAGCAGTGCAGCACACTGAGTGAGCACAGATATGGTGGTCGGAGCGTTTTTTTCAGGCAGAGAAACAGGATTAAACTCACTGGTGGTATAATCAAAACCCTGCACTGTACTCCCTAACAGCTGCTCCCCGTCCCCAATCCTCCCCACAATTATAACTAACTAAGTCACTCTGTGTTCTACTATAACGGAGAGGACGCCAGCCACGTCCTCTCCCTATCAATCTCAATGCACGTGTGAAAATGGCGGCGACGCGCGGCTCCTTATATAGAATCTGAGTCTCGCGAGAATCCGACAGCGGGATGATGACGTTCGGGCGCGCTCGGGTTAACCGAGCAAGGCGGGAGGATCCGAGTCGCTCGGACCCGTGTAAAAAAAAGGTGAAGTTCGGGCAGGTCGGATTCCGAGGATCCGAACCCGCTCATCACTAATTTTGACTGCCGGGATCCAAACCAGATCCCATGCTTACCATGTTGCTGGTAATGCTAATAATCATAATGATGCACCGACACATATGCCTTTCATGTCACCCACTGTCACAATGTGCTGGGAAGCCAGGGGTGCCAAACTCAGATTATATCTTGCCCCCCCAACCTAAAAACGTTTCTAACGTCCCTGGTGGCACTTAGTATCCTTCTCCACCATAAATTGCTCCCTTTACCCTTCTCCTCCTTATGTAGCACAGTGTCAGCAGTTGTATCAAACTCTCATTTGCTGTATAAAACAGCATTCAAACACTTAAAACAAGGAACTCCATGCTACACATGTGTACCTCGTCAGCCATGATTACAGCAATGCAGTCTCCATCCTTTCCCAAGCACAGAAGTTATCACCCAGTTTGCATGACCTCATTATTGTGAGCCAAAAAAGCTTCTTCTTTAAATTACAAAATACTGAAAGCCAGGGCAGACACGTCTTTTGTTTGAAAGGGGTTGACCCGGGAAAGACCCAGGTCTATGGTGTAGTGTGAAAGGGGTTCTCTGAGCTGGGACCAAGGTTAGACCCATGTTGAAAAACTTGGGTCAGAGCCATGTTTTTTCAGGTTTTATGTCTGAAAAGGTTATTAGTTTTCCGTTCGATTTAATTAGGATATCATTAGTAATTTTCTAGTATAAATGCATTATTTTTAACACATGTAAATATATGTTTTTATATATCCTTTATTATATATATATATATATATATATATATATATATTTAAATAAGCCTATAGAATTTTGTAGTGACAATACAAATTGCAAAAAATGTACAAACACACACACACACATATATATATATATATATATATATATATATATATATATACTGTTGTGGGGGTGCCCGGCACTCACTGCAGACCACTGATAGACCCGGGTGCCATCTGCGAATGGTATGGATACAGATGAACAGAGATACAGTGGCACTCCAGGGTTTAGTAAGAAAGTAATACTTATGATGTGCAAAAACGATCACTTAAGGCAGTGGTTCCCAAACTGTGTGCCGTGGCTCCCTGGGGTGCCTCGGGACACTTGCAGGGGTGCCTTTGATTGGTGGTCCAGTACCAATTCAAATTATTTATGGTCAATATAATAGGCAAAACCAGTGCTAGTAGCTGTCAGTCATAAAATATGGGGACAAACAGAAGCAAATCTTGTCCCTCACCACACAATTGAGCCTAAGGATGACATATAAACACAATCTACTTAATTTAATATTTCTCTCTAAATTTGTGATTCAAAAATGTTTGGAAACCACTGACTTAAGGCCAACATTTCGGGGTCCGTAGCCCCTTTCTTACTAAATCCCGGAGTGCCGCTGTCTTTCTGTTCATATGTATATATATATATATATATATATATATATATTTGTATGCAATACCAATCAACTTGGAATGAAGTACCTGACATACTGTAAATTTCCTATAAAATAGTTTCATTTTATAAATGTATACGTTAACAGCATCTTGGAATTTGTCAACCAATCAGTATCATGCATACTGTAGGCTGTTTAAAGAGTAAAACTGAAGGCAAACTAAGAGCCATTGAAAAAGGACATGTGGGTCAAGATGTACAGTATTTGTCGTTTCCATATAAGTACTGGAAACTGAGATTGAATCACAAGCATTTGGTTATCGCACATTGATTTCTGATTCAGGATTAGTGGCTGTGTCGCTGACTTCTCACAATCTAAGGAAAGCTAATTTACTATGTTTTGAGATGTGTCAGTGCATACACAAGCTGCAATTAAATATATGTTATTTTAAAACTGTATCTTCACCCCTCACTTTTACATATATCTAAAATAGGATTGATGTGATCTATACAACAACCTTACAATGCCGCAACTAACCTAAAGCAATAAGGCTTTCTGACATTTTAACTTTTATTTGTTGAAGACAACAATTATGGATTACTGTGGAAAGAAACCTGACATGATTTATTGCTTAGCAGTATAGGAAAAAAATTTCTGTGCAATTGCAGACAAGCCTGATTGATACTCTTTCCCTTCTCTAGCCATGACCCAATTTTTCTATTCCTATCATCAATCATTAAAAACAATTCAGAATATTAGTGCTGACTATGAAATAATTTACATAAGGAGGAGACTGATGCTCAACTGCTTAAGGTAGAATTTTTATTTTTTAGTCACTGTTCATTATAGTTTTAAGTTACTTGACCATATGTAATAAACATACTGTAATGTGCAGTGATAACTATAGTTTTAAGGATTTACCTAATTTCAACTAAGGGAATGTGAGCTATACAAGTCAGAACATTTTTTCATGAGCACATACTTTAGTAGATAGCTCAATGGTATATAATCTTAGGTGACTAGGGTATGAGTCCTTATCTTTGTGGTCAACTATTGAACCTTGGTGGTCATTCCGAGTTGTTCGCTCGCAAGCTGCTTTTAGCAGCTTTGCACACGCTAAGCCGCCGCCTACTGGGAGTGAATCTTAGCTTCTCAAAATTGCGAACTAAAGATTAGCAGAATTGCGAATAGACACTTCTTAGCAGTTTCTGAGTAGCTCGAAACTTACTCTGCCAGTGCGATCAGTTCAGTGCTTGTCGTTCCTGGTTTGACGTCACAAACACACCCAGCGTTCGCCCAGACACTCCTCCGTTTCTACAGCCACTCCCGCGTTTTTCCCAGAAACGGTAGCGTTTTTTCACACACTCCCATAAAACAGCCAGTTTCCGCCCAGAAACACCCACTTCCTGTCAATCACATTACGATCACCAGAACGAAGAAAAAACCTCGTAATGCCGTGAGTAAAAAAACCTAACTGCATAGTAAATTTACTTGGCGCAGTCGCACTGCGGACATTGCGCATGCGCATTAGCGACTAATCGCTCCGTTGCGAGAAAAAAATAACGAGCGAACAACTCGGAATGACCCCCCTTGTGCATATACAAGTAGTAGTGGTGTGGGGATTCTGGATGATAGGTCGGCTGTCAATAGGTCAACCCCATATGGTCAACATGCACTAGGTTGTCAGGTACAAAAAGTGGACATGAAAAAGTGTGTCAGTGTTTAAAGTCAAAATATATACACAAGTGCTGCGCTTGAAGTAAGCTTGATTATTTGGTACTTAGTGAATAAAAGTATATATAAATAAAAATAAATATATAGGTGTCTGCCTTAATCAATCAACAACTCACGCGGAACTTGCTAATAGACAAATTTAATAACACACACAAGATAAGTAAAAGAACAATTGTAAAAACAAAATGTTTAAAACTGGCTCAAGCACACTGATATGTTTGCTGAATAAATCACTGAAATAAAAGACTGAAATAAAAAGTTGGTAGATAGTGTCACTTCAATGTTGCCACATAGACCTGATTATGGTCTCTTTGTATCAATTGAAACTGATGAATGACAGTTAGTACAGCCTAATGGAGAATGAATGGGAGAAAGCTCTTGTACCTCTATGCTACTGGCGTCCCAGTGCAGAGGAGAAGCCGCTGATTATAGTTACCCGTCCTGCGGGAAGATGCAATGACGCGGCACAAGAGGTACCGGAGCAGCTACCGTGCATCCGCCGTTGGCACTAGCAAAGTGCAGATGGTAGGATCCTGGCGAGCCGGTAGTGACGCTGCAGTAGTACGCTGGGCTGGCGTTCCGGTCAAAAGTTCTCCACGGCTGATTAAGCAGGTTCAATTAACACCGCTGCGGGTGAAAGTGGCTGGCAACACTCAGTGCGTCCGTGAGCAATGCAAAGGAGTGACGTCAACGCGTTTCGTCCCGTATCCCGGGACTTCCTCAAGACGAGGAAGTCCCGGGATACGGGACGAAACGCGTTGACGTCACTCCTTTGCATTGCTCACGGACGCACTGAGTGTTGCCAGCCACTTTCACCCGCAGCGGTGTTAATTGAACCTGCTTAATCAGCCGTGGAGAACTTTTGACCGGAACGCCAGCCCAGCGTACTACTGCAGCGTCACTACCGGCTCGCCAGGATCCTACCATCTGCACTTTGCTAGTGCCAACGGCGGATGCACGGTAGCTGCTCCGGTACCTCTTGTGCCGCGTCATTGCATCTTCCCGCAGGACGGGTAACTATAATCAGCGGCTTCTCCTCTGCACTGGGACGCCAGTAGCATAGAGGTACAAGAGCTTTCTCCCATTCATTCTCCATTAGGCTGTACTAACTGTCATTCATCAGTTTCAATTGATACAAAGAGACCATAATCAGGTCTATGTGGCAACATTGAAGTGACACTATCTACCAACTTTTTATTTCAGTCTTTTATTTCAGTGATTTATTCAGCAAACATATCAGTGTGCTTGAGCCAGTTTTAAACATTTTGTTTTTACAATTGTTCTTTTACTTATCTTGTGTGTGTTATTAAATTTGTCTATTAGCAAGTTCCGCGTGAGTTGTTGATTGATTAAGGCAGACACCTATATATTTATTTTTATTTATATATACTTTTATTCACTAAGTACCAAATAATCAAGCTTACTTCAAGCGCAGCACTTGTGTATATATTTTTATTTCTGTCTCTTGGGGGAACTAGCAGTCCTCCAGTGCTTGCAGCTGTTGTCTAGCTTTCTTTTAATTTATCTAATTAAGGTGCGCCAGGAGTGGGAGTGTTTACACACTCCCAAAAAACTTTAGTGTTTAAAGTCAACAGATACAAAATGTCGACAGGTTGAAATGGTTGACATGTCCGTGGTCAACACACATATGGTCGACACAAGGCTTTTTTTCTTAATTCAACATTTTCATCATTTACCATCCACATGGACTATGATTGGGAATAGTAACCTGAAACGTGGTTAGCGGAACAGTGCACTAATTGGGGTCACATGAGGTGTAACACAGAAAATGACACCCAAAAAAAATAAAATAATAGTGTTTACCTTTTCTGTGTGGACAATTGCAATGTCGACCTTTTGACTGTGTTGACCTATTGGCCCTGTTGACCTTTTGACCCTGTCAACCTATTGCATGCTGACATAGGGTTCAACCTATTAACTGTTGACCTAATACTGGTCGACACAAAGATTCACACCTGTGGCTTGGTAGCAGTAGGATTTTGTATATTACACAGTCTCTGGGCGCTCTTACACAGCGACAAGCTGTCTCCAAACAGTGGCCATCTTGGTAAAGGACCAATGCCTCCCCAAAAGAGCATAATGGAGACTGCACAGCATCGCTCTCCATATTTCAACACCCCTTCACATGTTACACAGACATTTCTTATTTTCAGTCGCAAAAAGCAACCCGCGTTTGCCATGGCTGGCAGCAAGGAAGACCTAGGACTCATCTGCATCAACATTTCAAGTAATTCTAATCCACATTTCTTGGTAAGGATATCAGCAAGACTCCTCTCACTGACTCTGTGACCCATATTAACAGTCTCTTTTTTCACAAGCTCATGACTGCTGTCACTCTCAATGTCTTTCTTGCTCATGAGACTCACTCAAGGTCTCTTTGCCTGTTTTGAAACTCGCACACATCTCTTCTTGACCTTGTCTGTTGGATATCTTGAGGTTACAGAATGTAATATTTTCAACTAGTTAAAAGCCTGTCAAAATGATGGACATAAGGGGCAAATTAACGGGGGAGGAAGGTCACTACTCACACAGGAGCTGCCGTGTTTCTGGAAATCCTGCTGCTACTGCTAGGAGCCGGGGCTCTGTCATGCTGTGTGTGTGCGTGTGTGTGTGTGTGTGTGTGTGTACCATTAGCCTTTTTTATGTATAGATGCTGAATATCTGTAATGGGCAAGCTATAATGATGCAGCACTAAATACAACAGTACTTGTATGTGTAAGCTCACCAGTCCCCACACAGTTTCTGCCCAGTCTGGGGGCAGAGGACATTAGTAGCCACCAGCAGCTGGCCAGAGAGATCTAAGCATGGCCTGTGGTGGGTATGGGAGGGGTAAGCCAAGGACCTTGCCCCTCCACCAGCTTGCAGTATACATAAGCAACTGAGCCTCACCTGCATCATTTTCAGCCCCAGCACTGACCCCTCCTCCTTCCAGTCACCACACATGGTATCTAACCCTCCCTGCTGGACTGATTCACCTTCTCCCCGATGGTAAATGGCCACACATGTCCCTGGTGCCTCTGCTCTGAGCGCTGCGGGACCGTCTGATGGTTCCTACATCCATTTTTTGGTTACTGCTGCTACTTGTTGCCAAGTCCCGGAATGGCATGTAACCTGGGTTTAAAGCATAGTATACGGAGGAGGAGGTGCAGAGTATGCAGTATATGTCAGTAGCAGTAAATGGAGATGAAGGGTGCCCTGTTTATCGGGTACACTATATGGAGAGGAATGGGGATGCAGTGTATATAGGGGCAGTGTATGGTTGGGGGTGCAGAATATGGAAGAGGACAGGGGTGCAGTGTATATAGGGGAAGTATATGGTGGCAGGTGCAATGTACATACAGCAAGGTCATGTGCATTTGTTAAACGAAGATCTGCTGGGTGCCCTCCTCACAGATGGGGGAGCAGTGTTAGCCTTACACACACACATCTATCTATGAGGAAACTGGCGATAATGTGGAGTCACTATGGGTTGAAATCTCAAGTGGGGGAATTGAGGAAAAAACTAGTCATAGGCTCGTGCTACAAACAGCCAGATATTAGCATACATGAGGAAGAACAACTATTGCAGCAAATCCAAACGGCTGCAGGATTGGGGGACATCCTTGTGATTGGGGATTTTAATTACCCGGATATAAACTGGAGTAACGATTCATGTGCTAAAGCGAGGGGCAGCAGGTTCTTAAATATGTTTAAGGATCACTACTTGTCTCAATTAGTCGAGGACCCACCTAGGGGTAAAACTACCCTAGATCTAGTAATTACTAATAATGTGGACATTATATCAAACACTAAAGTTGGGAAGACTTTGGGTAACAGTGATCACTATATGATCACATTCGACATCAGTTTCAGGAAACATAGCTACAGGGGTTCCACCAAAACTTTTAACTATAGGAAGGCTAATTTCAGTATGCTTAGATGTGCACTTAACGACATAGAGTGGGAGGTTCTGTTTAATAACAAGAACACTTCGGAAATGTGGGATATTTTAAAAGGGTTGCTGGATAGCAATATTCATAACCTTATTCCCATGGGCAGTAAACACAGGAGTATTAAACTCAAACCAATGTGTCTTAACAAGAGGTTAAGGCAGAAATGGATTAAAAAAGCGCGCTTTCAAATCATTTAAATCTAATGGAAAGGAGGAGTCTTTCAAGTATTACAAGGAGTGTAATAAGAAAAGCAAAAAAGCAATAAGAGCAGCTAAAATGGAAAATGAAAAGCAAATCGCTATAGAGAGTAAAACCAATCCTAAATAGTTTTTTAAATACATAAACGGTAAAAGGTTAAAAAAGGAGAATATAGGTCCATTAAAATATAAATTAGGAGAATTGATAAATGATGACGAAATAAAAGCGGAAATACTGAACAAATTCTTTTCATCAGTATTCACCAGTGAAGAACTGATGGTGGGAGTAGAGCATAACAATTGTGACAGTAATGATTCATGGTTAGATATTTGTTTAAGCGAAGAAGTAGTCCGGGAGAGACTAAGCAAAATTAAGATTAATAAATCACCTGGTCCTGATGAACTTCACCCGAGGGTTCTTATGGAACTTAGTTCACAACTAGCACGACCCCTATACTTGATTTTCAATAGTTCAATTAGATCAGGCATGGTACCGAAGGATTGGCGTATAGCTGAGGTAGTGCCAATATTTAAAAAGGGATCCAAAAATCTTCCGGGAAACTACAGACCAGTTAGTTTAACATCTATAGAAGGGAAAATATTGGAAGGAATTCTAAGGGATGGCATACAGGAGTATCTACAGTCCGCTAGGATTATTAGCAAGAACCAGCATGGGTTTGTGAGGGACAGGTCATGTCAGACTAACTTAATTAGCTTCTACGAGGAAGTGAGCAATAATCTTGATCAAGGAAAAGCAGTGGATGAGGTCTTCCTAGATTTTGCAAAAGCCTTCGATACAGTTCCTCACAGGAGACTGATGATCAAATTAAAGGAGCTTGGCCTAGCAAAAACTATTTGCACATGGATAAGCAGCTGGTTGGATAGCAGGGTACAGCGAGTAGTGGTCAACGGGAAGTCCTCAACCTGGTCCCCAGTAGTCAGCGGAATACCACAAAGGTCCGTACTCGGACCACTACTGTTCAACATATTTATCAATTACCTAGAAATAGGCCTGGATAGCACAGTGTCAATCTTTGCAGATGATACTAAACTGTGTAAGGTAATTCATTCAGAATTGGATGTCGAGTCCTTGCAGAATGATCTATCGAAACTTGAACTCTGGGCGTCTAAATGGAAAATGAGGTTCAATACAGACAAATGCAAGGTTATGCATTTTGGGACTAAAAACAAACTTGCATCCTACATATTAAATGGGGAACGCCTAGGGGAAACAGAGTTGGAAAAAGATTTGGGGGTATTCATTGATAATAGGCTTAATAACCATACACAATGTCAAAACGCAGTAAAGAAGGCAAGTAAGGTGCTAGCGTGCATAAAAAGGGGAATTGAGACAAGGGACTCGGATGTAATCATGCCGCTGTATAAGGCATTGGTACGTCCGCACCTGGAATATTGTGTTCAGTTTTGGGCACCATTGTATAAAAATGACATTAGTGAACTCGAAAGTGTTCAAAGGCGAGCTACTAAATTGATAAAAGGCCTAGAAGGACTGGGCTATAAGGAAAGACTTTCTAGGCTAAATATGTATACACTAGAAAAGAGGCGCCTAAGAGGAGATATTATTAATAGCTTCAAATATGTAAAGTGCCATCACAAAGAGTTATCAGAGGAATTATTTATTAAAAGAACACAGTTTAAGACACGTGGGCACTCGCTGCGACTGAAGGAAAGTTCCAAACGCAATAGAGGAAAGGGTTCTTCACTGTTAGGGCAATCAGGATGTGGAATTCCCTGACAGGGAAGGTGGTAATGGCGGACTCTGTAAATGGATTTAAAAAAGGAATGGATACATTTCTGAATGAAAAAGCTATCCAAGGTTATAATACTTAAAATATCAATGTGGTTAATCCGGGGGTAACATGAGTTATAGTAGCTAACTAGTCATAAAACATTATTCAGCGGGTATGTAGATTCGTCACAACTTAAAACTGGTTGAACACAATGGGCAATTTGCCTCTATTCAACCTCAATTACTATGTTACTATGTTACATATATATATATATATATATATATATATAAATATATAACAAATCCACATCTCTCTCTCTTTCTCTCTCTCAACTGTCCCTTTCTGCCACTACCACTCCACTCTCCCCCAGTCCCTATCTACCCCAACCCTTCCCCCTCTCTTTCCCCTCAGTCCCTATCTGCCCCAACCCTCTTGCCCTGTAAATTTATGAAGAATCACATTTGACTTCTAAAACAAAACTACAACATTATTAAAACATTTTACCAGCGAAATCTAGAATTTAATAAAGGTTGTGCTTGACTTTCTATTTTGATACCATTGCAAAACTTACTGATTTGTGTTATGTGTGAGTGTAGTCAAATTCAGTTGTATTGGTCCATTTATGATCGACTTCACAAACCAACAGACGCAATGAAAAAGTGACCAAAATTGACTATCTTTATGATGTTTTTAAGATTGTTGTTTGTATCACCATTCACTTTATAAACTTGTTTTTAAATTTGATAGTATGTGGAACAGCTTAATCGCCATGTTTATAAATAATGCATTATGTTTTTTCACTTTAACATTTTAAATTTGCTTTGTTTATGTTTTGTATACACAGTGTCTCCATGGTTACGAGCCGAACTCCGGGATGTCACTTCCGCTCGGCTGGAGGGAGCTGGAGGCATTGCGGGAGTCCTGCAGACGGCCGGGACAACGGGTTGCCATGGTCACCAGGCCGGGCCCTGCTACGTCACATCCACCCCGCCGCCGGAAGCCGGGAGTGCATGTCGGAGCTTGCAGGCAACGTGACTGGGGACGCACGCTGGTGGGGGAGGCCCATGGGGTAAGTGGGTATTTATTGTTTGATTTGCACAGTGTTAAATTGTTCTGAGGAAGGGGAGCACGTCCCCGAAACGTCAACGCTCTTTTGTTTAATACAAACCATGTTTTTGCTGACTTCGAGTGCCGCCTTTTTCTTTGCTGCTATATATATATATATATATATATATATAATAAATCCACATCTCTCTCTCTCTCAACTGTCCCTTTCTGCCACTACCACTCCACTCTCCCCCAGTCCCTATCTACCCCAACCCTTCCCCCTCTCTTTCCCCTCAGTCCCTATCTGCCCCAACCCTCTTGCCCTGTAAATTTATGAAGAATCACATTTGACTTCTAAAACAAAATAACAACATTATTAAAACATTTTACCAGCGAAATCTAGAATTTAATAAAGGTCGTGCTTGACTTTCTATTTTGATACCATTGCAAAACTTACTGATTTGTGTTATGTGTGAGTGTAGTCAAATTCAGTTGTATTGGTCCATTTATGATCGACTTCACAAACCAACAGACGCAATGAAAAAGTGACCAAAATTGACCAAACTTGAAATTCATTTCCTACAATTTTCCTATTGCTAGAATACATCACATAAAACTGTGTCATTATAGCTTCCTTATAAAATATGCCCCAAACCACCCAAACATGTGGATTTAGTTGGATGGAGTTTGCATTTGAGTAGAAGAGGAGATACTGCATTTAGTGAAAAAGTATTTTTGATAGTTGTCTTGTATTTATCTTTTGTATTGTGCCTTTTTGCAGTTTGTCTACTCTTTTGTCCATTGTCTTTTTTTTTGTCTTGTCATTATTTGTGTTTGCCTGTGACTAGTGAACTTGTGGTTAGTGTTGGTTTTTTTTTCTTCTTATGGTCATGGAGGGTAAGAGTAGTAGGAGCAGGGCTGATGAAGTATAGTCTGCGTTGAAGGAGGTGCTAGTACAGCAGGCAGTGGAGAATTATGATGATGAGTTCAAAATGCACCAAAACCAAGCTGTGCACTTCACATATGATGTAATATGGCCCTCTACTCAAGGAAAGTTATAATCGACACAGGTCAGTTATCAGAGGATGATCCCTTGGGGTGGTATTCATGTGACTGGCAGTTGGGAGACCTCCACCAACATCCCACCCCCTCAGGAGCAGGGTGGAGAAATATAGAATATTGTATAACAAAATTAGATATATATTTCTTGTTGTACAGATGGTTCTTCTGTGTCTGATACTGAGGTATACCTTATGGGGCATCAACAACAAATAAATAATGAAATTCCTTGTGATCTATTTCATCACTGAAGTGTTTGCAGGAAATAAAACTGCTGAAAAATGTGCTTCAAAATAAATATCATTGTCAGCGGTCTTAAGCACACTTTCTATAGTACCATCAGGTACAGTAACTCACATATCAAAAAGGGGCATACTCATACAACATACTGTATAGATCCACATATTTGTAAACATACATATGTTCCTGTCTGTAATAGTGAATTCTGTGTTGGAAAATGTGAATTTGTGCCACTTAGTTTATTAAGGAGTTCCTAGACTTTGGTTCTCGTCTTGTGTACTATTGTGCTATTAACCTAATTGGTGTTCAAGCAGTTAAGCGGTTCTTTTTAGAATGATTTCAACCATTAAGTTATCCACAAGATCTTAGCAATTTCTTATATATACATACAGTATATGGCAATTATTTAGTCTGAAAAGCACATCTTGCAAATGAATAGTGTCACTCTCAGGCTGAGTTTGACTTTCACTGCTAGGGGTTAATCACCTGTCAAGAAATTGTATAAAATATGCAGGTCTTTATCTAGTGCACAGAATAATATTATCCTCTGTGTGCCTCCATAGCTGAGATAAAAAAAATGTCTTATTAGTTGCAATGAAACAAACTGCCAAACCCAGTGTGTGCACAGTTATGATATTCAAGTAGCAAGCACATTATATATCAAGAAGGTATCAGATATCATCTGGATTTGTAAAGAAAACACTTCTGTGCCTATAATGAAATTGCATGACAGTGCCAAAATAAAAGGTATAAAAAAAATGTTCAGCATACGGTAAAATGTTTGAAACCGTAAATCGAGGAATCATCAATCCACCGGTTTGCATAGAAGGTAGGTGCGTATTCTATATAACGGTTGAATTTTTTAATGACCAGTTGGCATGGCCAACCAGATGAAAAAGATCAATAGACATTTTTTCACAAGGTCGAAAAGGTTCATTGTGTTTTTGCAGCTGAGGCAGAATGCCTATATGATATCACTATCAGAGACCCTCGGTGAGGTTTTCAGCAAAGAAAGAACCTATGTCCGTATACCCACCATGGTACCTTTACATGCTGGAGATTCAATTCTGTTTCTGCCTCCTGGGTCCTTTTAGTCACATCATGAAATGCAACCCACTCTCAGCCATGTTTATATCAGCCACATTGCAGCAGGTGGGCTGAGCTCCTTTTATAAGCATCATGATTCAGCTTGGGCGAATAGAAAAGCTTTTTACTTTCAAACACGCCACTGATTTTATTGACTATTTATTTGATGTATTGTGCTGCAATTTTGGTGCAATTATAATTTTGACAAACCGATTCTTAGTAAATCCAGGATTAGTATTTGTGTCCAGATAAAGGTTTGATGTTTACTCTGATAGTGTATTGCAAAATAATGGGTATTATGTCATGTTTCATCTGCGATTTGCCATCGGATTTCCCTTTAATAAATCTTTGATTTGCAAAGTCAATGGGAAATCACAGAAAAACACCAAATCGACAGCAATCAACCTTTAGAAAATGTACCCTTTAGTGAGCAACACATGATTTTCAGCATGTAACTCAACTGGCACATGTTCTTAGAACTGTAGCAGTTTTGTTGTGACAATTTCTGTAGTTAGATTGTTTGCTTCTAATGCAATTGCCAGAAAGTAAAACTCAGGCATAAGTTCTATGGCATTGCCATGGCAATCTCCTCATAATCTTCCTGGATTTCTGCAGATGTTAATTGATGTGATATGGACATTATTTTATCAATGTAGTCCCTCATCCTTGTGCATTCATTTAACTTTTTTTATATTACACACCTCTAAGACTAATTCTTCTCATCAGACCCCCATCCTGATATGCAGTTTGCAGTGCTGTCCACAAGTCATTTGCTGACACTTTCCAATGTACAGATGGGTCCTTTCTCATCCTTGTCACTATATATTCACATGTGTGCATGCATCGTGGCAGTGACTATTCACAGTGGCAACTAGTTGCAGGTGTGTGTATTTCCAGTGGAAGTGGGTGTATACGCACTTGCCTGCTTACCGCTGTGGGCACACTGATCACGGCAAATAACCCACAATTGCGGCTAATCAATCACAGGTCAGATGACTGTGGACATATTTGTATGAAATAATACATGTGGTGCTCAACACTTAAACCTATTATCCCAAAAGGTACATCATCTGGGTTTGAACTGTCACCTGGATCATCTGCAAAATTTCCACAACCATTCATGCTTTAATTGAAATTCTGGTGCAGATTTACATGTGGTATAATATTGTGCACCATTTAACTTAATAAATCCCATTATGGATGTAGCTCCTCTATGCATGCTGTAAAGTTATGCAGCTTCACTGCCCTTGTTAACACTTTAAACTTACACGCTGTGCTGGAAACACTGAAAATGCCTTTCCCTTAAGGCCCATATAGACGGGCCGATGTGGGAGAGATGTGTGCTGAGCGAACCGCTCAGTACACATCTCTCCCACCGCTCAGCACAGCACGATCTGTGCTGAGCGCGTGGGGGGAGACGGGGGGGCGCTCATTTCATCCAGCGGGTGAAGTGAGCGACCCGCTAGATTGGCCTGCATACAGGCCAATCTAGCACCAGCGATAGCGATGCGCTGGGCTGCGCATCGCTATCGCTGTAGGGGGTACACACGGAGCGATACTGCTCAAATTCTAAGCAATCTAGTCAGATTGCTAAGAATATCGCCCCGTGAGTACCCCCGTTTATGCTTGCATGTGTCTATTGGCATCTGTGTGCTTCGGGGTATTGTGGGTGCTCGGGCCTGTGTGCCTGGTGCTCATGTGCCTGGATCCATAACCTATTGAAATATGTGTTCACTATTGGTGATGCTAATAGCAGAGTAATAGTATACACCAGCACATCCAATATCACCAAACAGCCCAGTCCTTAACCAGTGGTGTGATTTTTTAAGCAGTAGTAAGTTTGTACAGCCGTACTCACAGTTACATACACTCAGGATCAGACTGGAACAGAGCTTGATTGGAACATACCGAGCACCAGCCGTTGATGTATGAGAGTTGCAGGGCATATACAAGTGGTAGTGGTGTGGCATGTATAGTGCATGGTCTCTGGGAGCTAAGTATGCTTGCGATCCATAGTATTGCTCTAACACAGGGGTCATTCCGAGTTGATCACTCACTAGCAACTTTTTGCAGCGCTGCGATCAGGTTAAATCTCAGCAAAACTGTGCATGCATATTAACCGCAATGCACAGGCGCTTCGTACGGGTACAAAGAGGATCGTGCTGGTCGATGAATTTAACAAAGAATTAATTCGCACAGCCGAATGCAAGGTGATTGACAGAAAGAGGGCTTTATGGGTGTCAACTGACCATTTTCAGGGAGTGTTTGGAAAAATGCAGACGTGTCCAAGCGTTTGCAGTGCGGGTGTCTGAAGTCAGTTCCGGGACCAAAAAGACTGAAGTGATCACAGCGACTGAGTAAGTCCAGAGCTACTCAGAAACTGCGAAAAACTTTTTTGTGCCGTCGGCTGCAAAAGTGTTTGCACACTTGCAAAGCGAAAATACACTCCCCCATAGGTGGCGACTATCTGATCGCAGCGCTGCAAAAAGTTGCTAGCAAGCGATCAACTCGGAATGACCCCCACAGTGACAAGATGGTGTCGGACATGCTCAGAAGACCAAACTGCAACCATGTTGGTAAAGTTTGATGCCTCCCCAAAGTAGCATCACTAAGACTGCACAGCAGTGCTCTCCATACTTCAACATACTGTACGTAAGGGGTTGCTTGTTGCAATTTATATGTTACATAGCCCAACAAAGAAAAAAAATTGCTTAGTTGCCAAGAATATTTGAACAATTTTAAAACATTCTAGAAGGTAAGACACATGAATACCCTAGATATTCTCTCCGTGATCATTCTAGAAAATTCCCCTAAAAATGTAAGTGATCAGCCACTGTCATGTTACAGTTGGCAGTTGAACAGTTCATGTTGTCTATCATTTTTTCTTGTTTCTTATCCGTGTATCTCAAAAATTAGAGCCAATGTAGCAAATCCAATGCCATATTTGGAATCAGCTCCACACAGTTTCCCCAAAATTGCACCGAAAGGATTAGTGTTGATCAGTGTTTTCAGAGGGTACATGGCACATACATATTTACATCAGAGGTGATACGGATAAATAAACATAGTAAATACTGTATATACTGACATCATAAAAGGTATAACTTGATATTTTATGTTATGTTAATTTCTAGATTATTTCTTATGTTAAAGGAATATTGACCTGTCATAAATAATATTTTACTTTTTTTAATTACTTTTTAGGTGCTTATGCAACTGTCTTCAGAGTAGTGTAGCATAAAAAGTAGTAGCTAAAGCATTTGTATGATATACACATACTGTATGTATATGTGTAACAATGTTCCCATGGCCCAAATAATTTGATGGAACTTACTATTTTCTGAATACCCAAAATATACTGTATGCATACTCTACTATTTCAAGCTCATAATACATCAGGGGCTAAATGTAATAGCCTGCGAGTTGCCGGAGGTATGAGAGTCTGTGCAAGTCTACCTCTTTTTTTAAAGCAGTAATCATTTACAAGGCAAAACCAACCTGATTTTGCCTTGTAAATTATTTTGGTTTAAAAAAAAAAGGACAGACTTACTCAAACTCCTGTACAGTACCTCTTGCAATTCGCAGGCTATTACATGTAGCCCCAGATCCGGAATCAAAGTTTTGAATACTATTCAGCAGAATAATTGCCTCAAACATTTAGCCCACATTTTTGTACATTTCACTGACAGAATTAGTGCTCAGTGTTTCCAGGCCTATCTCAGCCACCAGGGGGCATCGACAGTTTTGTCGGGCCCCGGTATGAGAGGGTGCATGGCACACCCTTCATTTGTAAATAGTTTAAAGTTAGTAATATGTGTGTCCACACGCTCCTCAGAGGTGGTTTCCGGTGACAACTACGATGGGTGGTCGGGGAGTGCGTGTGCAATCGCTACCCCCTCCTGGCTCCCCCACATTACGCAGGGAAAGAAGAGAAGACTGACTGCCTCCATAGCTGCCTCTCCCCAGTCAGCACACAGCATCGTATGCTCTGCTGGGGAGAGAGCTTGCTGCTGCAGCAGCAGTCAGTCTTCTATCTCACTGCAACAAACTGATGGGAAGGGGGTTTCAGGGGACAGCAGGACCCGGGACCCTTCAACAGGCCCGGGTAAACAGGACTCGCTCCCCTGCCTTTATCCGCCACTGTCAGCCACAACACAAAGCTCTCTTCGTAGACTGTAAATTCTTCAAAATGGAAATATACAAAGTAGTGCAGAATGACATTTCATGGAATAGCAAAGCAAAAGTTTGCGGGATATTTTGCTGCAATTGAATTTATATTTTGCATTTATGCATAAAAAGCATTTTTATTTTATTTTATCTTCAATAGTCGAAAATGCTTGTCAGAATCCAACTATCAAACGTGTTTACATTACTGTATCTCATCTCATCATCTACTACATTAAGGGGCCTATTTATCACCATGCGCTTCTTGGATGTGGATGTCATGTGATAAAATCGCCCAAACTCGAACTGCGATAACTGAATACATCGCAGGGATGTATCATTTATCGCATGCAGGAACAGAGCTTGCGGTCAAGCGCTGTCCCTGTGATGCCTCTTCGCAGCATCATTAGGGTATTTAATGCGCCGCCCCGCCGACATCGCCGCTACCGCTGGCACACTGCGCTATTTTTTCACTTTTTTTTTTTTTTTTTATAAATCTGGTTAGATCGCATTTCCCATTATAAGTATGGGGAATGCTATGTGGCTTACTAAAAAAAAGTGAATTAAAGGGTTTAGAACAGTTTTTCATGATGATGGTGATACTAAAATAATGTGAAATTTTTAACATTATTTTAGTAAAAATAATGTTAATAAATAGACCTCTAAGTCACAATGCCATACATATACATAACATAACATATGTTATCAATGGGGGGTGATTCAGACCAGATCGCTGCTGTGCGTTTTCGCGCAGCGGGCGAGCAGGTACTCACTGTGCATGTGTATGCACCACAATACGCACTCACATCAGAAAACAACGGACATCGCCGGTCAGCAACGGGAAGGTGCGAAAAATCTGATCGCACGGGCGTTTGCAATGTAATTGAAAGGAAGAGGCCATTTGTGGGTGGTAACTGACCATTTACTTGGAGTGTCCGGAAAAATACAGGCGTGTCCAAGCATTTTCAGGGAGGGTGTCTGACGTCAGCTCCAGCCCCAATCAGCCTGTTGTGATTGCACTGTAGGAGTCCTGGGCTACACAGAGACTGCACAAACTGGATTTTAGCAGCTCGGTGTACACATAGGATCGCACTCTTGCACTGCAAATTTACACTCCCCCTGAAGGCGACGACTATCTGAACGCAGGACAGCAAAGTTTGCAACCCAGCGATCATGCCTGAATTACCCCAATATCAATTGAATTTAATACCTATTATATTTTCTATAGAAAGGTCAGTCTTGCTCTTCAGCTTTAAAACCATCCTTTCCCATAGAACTTTATGTGCACACAAGTACTGATTGCCATAGGTTTTCTACAGGAAACTTTACTCATTAACCAATATGGCAACAATATACAAGATAACAAAAGTGTTATCAGTGTTGTTGATAATGATGCCCCAATGCAGTTTTAAAGAATGTGACAGTTAGTTTGGTAAGTTGGCTGGGTGAGATGGCTCCCATTTGTTAAGAGACACTGCTCACAAGATGAGAGAGGGATAATCTTGAGCACAGATAATAGTGTTGTGTTTACCTTTTAAATTATGTGGTCACGTCAGCGCAACGCTGACGTGACCACATAATTTAAAAGGTAAACACAACACTATTTTGGTTTCTATCCTTTCTAAAACGAATCATTAAGTCCTTTAATGTTTTGCAAAGTCACTGTTGAAAGATTATATTGTTTTCTAACTAGATCACAGTAGATCTTGGAACATTGGATTGCTAAAAGCAATAAAGAGGGAGTAGAACGTGTAGTTCTCCTGATCACATGACCACACACCTGTTTCTGATATTTGTGTACAAAATGGTACATATTAAAAATATGTTATTTATTATGATATTGGGGTTTTTTGAGTTCCAGCCCTTTATAATGATATGCTTGCCTTCTGTGAATTTTTAATTTGTAATTTGTACTGCGGATTATACTATTGATAGCTGCTCACCTGCAGTGATAGCTGCTCACCTGCAATAAATGACCCAATCTGGGAGGTATAAAAGGCAGCTCTGGGTTACATTTGATATATGCTCCTGATGAAGGTGTGGGGTGTTCCACATGTAAACGCTCTGAGCCAATACTAACAATTTCTGACAACACTCCTGGATATCATTTGGACTTGCATCTACATCTGGACCAGCTTTAAATAATCACGGAGAGAACCACATCCCATGTCAACTCAGGTTAACGGCACCAAGTGAGATGATTCCGTTTAGAAAAAATGAAAACAAAATCAGTAAAAATGGTCTGACACAGATCTTTATCAAAAACTAGACCAGGGGCCCAAGTGAGGTAGAGTATGTATGTACTGTAGTGAAAGAGAGGATTGATTAGTAATTTAATTTAATTGGTTTGATTCTTAAAATTTAAATTAATCATTGGGGGCATTGGTAATCATTTTTATTGCATAGACAACAATTTTTATTGGCTATTGCACTAATCCAACTTTTACTAATCTGACTTTTTTTGAATTTACATGCCCTGACTTAAGAAACTATGCTATTGTGCATCAGCCTTAGTAGATGACGTTGACGGACTTGTATCATCATGACTGGTGGCAGCACCTACAGCACTAGTATGTGCTTCCTGCTCTCCTTTCAATTGTTCATCCTTTATATCTATCAACAGACATGAACCAAGTGGGGTACATCACACACCACAATTTGTACAAAAAATGTACCACCTATAGTGTCACAATACGTGTATGAGTCAGAGATAATAATCTAACACTATGGTTTAATTTTACCTACAGTGTCACACAATATGTGTATGAGTCAGAAATAGTAATCGAACACTTCAATTTAATTTCACCAACAGTGTTGCACAACACATGTATGAGTACAAAATAAAATCTAATACTGTGCTACCAGCTTTTCCCAGTGTCACACAAATATGTGTATGCGTCAGAAAAAGCAATCAAACACTGCGGTTTAATTTCACCAACAGTGTCGCACAATATGAATATGAGATTTTACGCAAAAAAGACAATGTGGACTTTGCGCTCATTCACTTCTGCTTGATAAATTAAATTAGTTCAATACACA
This sequence comes from Pseudophryne corroboree, assembly GCF_028390025.1. Classification (NCBI taxonomy): domain Eukaryota; kingdom Metazoa; phylum Chordata; class Amphibia; order Anura; family Myobatrachidae; genus Pseudophryne; species Pseudophryne corroboree. The sequence goes on from NC_086448.1 coordinate 454,110,284, forward strand.
TTTGTAGCCACAGTGTGTAATCAGTATTCCACCAGATACATAGAATGACAGTCACTATAAATTCACTTTAAATTTCTGGACTGCTGCTCCCCTCGTTCTGTGTCCCTGGAACTTCTCGGGTAAATGAATCTAGCAAAAGAATGTGAAGAAGCGGAGCTTCTTAAGATCTCTCATCTCTCATCTCATTCTTAAGATGTAAAGACTCGTACCGGGAGGAATTTCATTAAACCATGTGGTAACCAGCCCACACTTGTTGTTGTGCGGGACGAGTCTTGACATCTTAAGAGTGCTGCATTTGTATTAATGTCTTTTTAATTGAATTAAATCATTTTACACTATGAAGCGCCCCTTCTTCATATTCTTTTGCAAGATATATATATATATATATATATATATATATTTATTATTATATATTTAGTTTTTTTTCATAATTGATGCAGAGCACCGTTAGATTGGCAGAGGACTCCTTTATGTACAACAAAGCACAGGCCACCTACAGTGTCACAATACAAATATAATAATCAGTATGCCCCAGTAATAAGTGCATAGCTATGAGTTAAGGCTTGTGAGTCTGGAGTAGGACACAGCACAATAGTACAGTATGCATCAGTAACAGGATGTCCCAGTTGCACAGTAGTACAGTATGACCCAGTAGCACAGTAGTACAGTATGACCCAGTAGCACAGTAGTACAGTATGCCCCAGTAGCACAGTAGTACAGTATGCCCCAGTAGCACAGTAGTACAGTATGCCCCAGTAGCACAGTAGTACAGTATGACCCAGTAGCACAGTAGTACAGTATGCATCAGTAACAGGATGTCCCAGTTGCACAGTAGTACAGTATGACCCAGTAGCACAGTAGTACAGTATGCCCCAGTAGCACAGTAGTACAGTATGCCCCAGTAGCACAGTAGTACAGTATGCCCCAGTAGCACAGTAGTACAGTATGCCCCAGTAGCACAGTAGTACAGTATGCCCCAGTAGCACAGTAGTACAGTATGCCCCAGTAGCACAGTAGTACAGTATGCCCCAGTAGCACAGTAGTACAGTATGACCCAGTAGCACAGTAGTACAGTATGCCCCAGTAGCACAGTAGTAAAGTATGCCCCAGTAGCACAGTAGTACAGTATGACCCAGTAGCACTGTAGTACAGTATGCCCCAGTAGCACAGTAGTACAGTATGCCCCAGTAGCACAGTAGTACAGTATGCCCCAGTAGCACAGTAGTAAAGTATGCCCCAGCAGCACTGTAGTACAGTATGCCCCACTAGTACAGTAGCACAGTATGCCACAGTAATAACAGTATGCCCTAGTAACATGCACTGGCTACAAAGCCTCTACAGCAGAGTACAGTGCAGCTAAGCGTGCACTACATGTAAATGGTACCGAGTCTCGCCTGCTGCTCCTTTTAAGGATTCCAAGTACATCGAGAATCCAACGCCAGGAGGATGATGTACGGCCTCGTTTTCGCTTCTGAAAAAGGTGTGGAGATCCGAGTCGGGATAGTTATGTTCATGTGGGTTTGATTTCTTGGAAAAAGAACACACTCATCTCTAATTATAAATGATCCTTAATAAGTTTTTTTACTATGCAATATAGAGGCCATTTTGGAGATGAAAAGGCACATTATGTTTTATTATGATGTTTTCTAAAACTAAAGTTATATAGGACTTTTATGTTACATCAGTAGCTATCTTATATAGTTTACTAGACAGAGATGTTAAAGACTTACAATGCATATGTCAATGTCACCTATATCATTAAGTATTCAATGAAGTGTTGGTTTCACAATCATTTTAAAACATTTTATTTGCTAATGATCTGTCAATATCCAGTTGAGATTGTACAAGGATATACGAAATGAGCCAAGAAGCTATTACCCGATGCATTTGCTTTATTTGATATTCAATATTGTGCATAACATCAGAAGCCATCTACTGAAGTATGATCATAAAAAAAAAGGAATATGAACTGAATTGTATACTGGCTATCAGAGAATGGGAAATGAACTGTACACTGGCCATCAGGAAATTAATACTAAGGGGTATATTTACGAAATGCCGATTTTGTAGTCAGTTTCAAAGTTGATTTAAAGTGACTGAAAATTACTCAAATTGACTTTCTATTTCACTGTCCAAATTGCTCATTTAATAACATTCGATTTTGAGTCGGTTTTAAAATCAAATTAGACGTGGGCCGATTTTGACTAGTATTATTTTTTTCGGTTTTGGATGTCCACTTCAAACTTGAACACAAAATCACCTGTAAAATCCACTACCAAACTGAATCAAAAGGAATAAAAAATCAACAAACACTTCATTATGTATTACTATTGGCCAAAACATACCACATGCACTTTAAGCCTCATAAACGCATTATAAAAATGCTGACACACACCCATGTAAATTGAAAGGGAGTTTTTTGGAGTAAAAATACTGTTTGCCAGGAGAGAGGGGAATTCAATTAAGATAGAAAAAGTGAATGCCGAGAGTTTTGACATGTCCATTTATGTATTATGATTTCAAAATTTGCCATATTTATGGGCTAGTGTCATTTATTATTTTTGTCTTTGTCTGTTTTTCTGTGTGTGCGCGCCTTTGGAGTTTGTGTATTTTTCTTTTTTGTTTTAAGTTTGTTAGTGTAGTTTGTGTTTTTTATTATATATATTTTTATGGAGGATGGTAGGAGTAGGGTAAGAGAGGAGTGGGAGGGGAAGAACAGGAACACAATTAAGCTCCCACCAATAGAATGTATTTTAGAACTGATATCGCCTCGCTGTTATTAGTCTATTGTTTTGAGGATTTCTGTGTTGGTTTTGTGTTGATTTTTTTTCGATTTTCAAACCGGGAGATCCTGTAGTAGTCTATGGGGGACATTTACTAAGCAGTGATAAGAGCAGAGAAGTGAGCCAGTGGAGAAGTGGCCCCATCAACCAATCAGCAGCTCTGTATCATTTTATAGTATGCAAATTATAGATGTTACTTCAGTGCTGATTGGTTGATGGGGCAACTTCTCCACTGGCTCACTTCTCCGCTCTTATCACTGCTTAGTAAATGTCCCCCTAAATAACAGTACCGATGTTTGATTGATCTTTGGTTTTGGTTAGGCTCTGGCTTTTTACTACATTTTACAATCTTAACAATCAGTTTTGCCTTTAGTAAATATATTTATTTAATATCTATATATCTATCTACATATATATATATATATATATATATACAAAGAGGGGGCACTCTCCAGACTTCCAAATATATTTTTTCATAAAAACAGGATGTTTATTGCAGCATACTCATCTTAAACATGATTCTCTTCTCAAACGTCTTCGGCCCACTTTTGACCATCCTCAGGAGACACTACAAGGCATCAAGGTTACAACAAGAGTATTATCTCAAAGTAATCCAGCAGCAAGGCTGGCTATGCCTATCTGGCTCCCTTTATACAGTACTTCCCCCTAATCAAAAAAGGCACCAAACAATATCAGATGATGTCATCAGTGACAACCCTTCACAATCCACCTATTAAAGATACACAATTTCATTTCATAATTACTCAGGATGCAGTAGATTAAGACTCATCATTAATATCATAATTCCAATCTAACCTGATCACCACTAAAACAATACCAAAAAACACACATGTTCCGTAAATAGTGCATCACGCAACCTCACTCCCGCCTTCCAGTTAAAGGAACCCGATCTCACTGTATTTCCACGCAATGTACCATCACTGCAGCTAGCAGTACGGGACTTTCTGTTTCCGGTCAGTGAGACGCAAACAGGAAGTGGTCACTGCCGCAAGTGGAATGGATTCAATCAGTATACTGAGACCGATGTTAATGTCACAGCACATATTAAAGACCACAACTTAGGAGCTACAGAGATCGAAGATCTTTTATATTGAGTACTTAATAAAGCATCAATGTACTTATGGAGAGGAGTGGAGCCAGATATGCATAGTAAAAAATCATTTATCCAATAAATCTAAACCAATAAAAACACTATATTGTACAAGGCAAGCATCCATAAAAAGGGCATGCACAGTAATAAAAAAACCTCACATATATATAGAGACAAGATATATATTATCATGTATTAAGATGTTTCTATAAATACCTATATAATTAACATTTGCTGTTGTTATCAATTAAGCTCTTGTTATGGACATTGCCCAGTACATCAAAAGCAATTTTACATATTCACAAATCTTACTTCTAGGTAACAGACTATAAACAATCTTACATAAGAAAGATACAAGCCAAAAAAAGAACAAATTACTATATTCCCAAAAGTGAGTGTATTGGTCTTGAAGAAGATAAAGTATCTTAAATTTTTTTTATATATATATATATATATATATATATATATAGAAAAACACAGATTCCCAAGTGCGCTAATAATGAAGTGTGATTACACAATTCTTCCAGCGTTTATTTCGTCGGAAAATGTGGACTGGAGGATGTTTAGATCTGGGGACCTTTAACAGACACCCCTCACCAAAAAGTCACCCAAACAAGAGGCCAACAGGCCAATTAATAAAAAGTTATTTTAATAACATATGATTAAACATATGAGTTTTGGTACACAATTCAAAATATAAAATTATATCCATAAAATACAGCCACAACCAACATGTTTGTAAGATGGATTCTGGATACTCCCTCACCTTTTTCAAGGTGCGAGCTCGAAGGGAGTATCTTCACAAACTAGGGTGCGATTTTTTGACTGACAAACCCAACGCGTTTCGTCTTATCGACTTCATCAGGGGTAACTTGTTTGGGGGAAAAATGATGTTCTATTTAAGAAAAACTGCTATTGTGAGATAGAAATATATATATATGTGGTATGTAGAAAAATATATACCTACCGCATATAGGGAAAAAGGCTAATTTGCTCTTGATAAGTTTATATGGCAGATCATAACCTGAAATATGAATAACACATTCTAAGATGTGTTTATTTGATGGAACTACTGGAACATTATTATTATCTGCTTTAGTGTTACAAATAATAACTAAACATACCTCAGAATAGGGATTAATCAAAGTCTCCTTTATCTGGATTTAATAGGTGGAGCTCCTATATTCGGGCTCCTAACTGGAGCTAGAATGGTATTCCTTTTTAGATTTCTTTTATGATCAATTGCAAGGTTCCAATAGGTGTGAAACCATTAAAATTGGTCTATATTTGATCCCTTTTTCTTTCTATCAGGCAGTGTCTACAAAAACACTATAATTTTATAGATTTTATATCTAAAAAGGAATACCATTCTAGCTCCAGTTAGGAGCCCGAATATAGGAGCTCTACCTATTAAATCCAGATAAAGGAGACTTTGATTAATCCCTATTCTGAGGTATGTTTAGTTATTATTTGTAACACTAAAGCAGATAATAATAATGTTCCAGTAGTTCCATCAAATAAACATATCTTAGAATGTGTTATTCATATTTCAGGTTACGATCTGCCATATAAACTTATCAAGAGCAAATTAGCCTTTTTCCCTATATGTGGTAGGTATATATTTTTCTACATACCACATATATATATATATTTCTATCTCACAATAGCAGTTTTTCTTAAATAGAACATCATTTTCCCCCCAAACAAGTTACCCCTGATGAAGTCGATAAGACGAAACGCGTTGAGTTTGTCAGTCAAAAAATCGCACCCTAGTTTGTGAAGATACTCCCTTCGAGCTCGCACCTTGAAAAAGGTGAGGGAGTATCCAGAATCCATCTTACAAACATGTTGGTTGTGGCTGTATTTTATGGATATAATTTTATATTTTGAATTGTGTTCAAAAACTCATATGTTTAATCATATGTTATTAAAATAACTTTTTAATAATTGGCCTGTTGGCCTCTTGTTTGGGTGACTTTTTGGTGAGGGGTGTCTGTTACAGGTCCCCAGATCTAAACATCCTCCAGTCCACATTTTCCGACGAAATAAACACTGGAAGAATTGTGTAATCACACTTCATTATTAGCGCACTTGGGAATCTGTGTTTTTCTCTGTATGTTTTTGAGGTCTCCCAACAAAGATCTCTCCCAGTGTGTCGCTCCTGAGTTGGCGCAAGATAAAGATACTTCTGTGTTTTTATATATATATATATATATATATATATATATACATATATATATATTTCC